>NW_012101849.1:169358-214809 GCF_000951045.1 Mandrillus leucophaeus
AAAAAAAAAAAAAACCTGATTTTGAAAAAAAAAACACCTAAGTATAAATAGCTCTTTATTAGGCAGAATCATATATGCAGAGTATGTGTGTTACATAGCAAGAGGAGAAACCACTAAAATGAATAGGAAACACTGGGACTAAATTTCCAAAGAATCTCCCAATTCCACAGTGAAGTAACAACCAAAAACTGGTTACATTTAAAAGTAGCAAGTACTTCCAGGAAAGTTTTATAAATGCATAAAAGACTTTTTTATTTTGGGACGGAGTGCTGGCCATTTCAGATCTTGGTGCCTTCTTTATGTGCCACAAGCAGGAGTGATTGCTCAGAGTATGGGAGGATCTCCAAGAACTAGGAAGAAACTGAATCCCTGAACAGACCAATAATGAGTTCTTTACTTGAGGTAGTAATAAATAGCCTAAGAACCACGAAAAGCCCATGACCAGACAGATTCACAGCTGAATTCAACCAAATGTACAAAGAGCTGGTACCATTCCTACTGAAACTATTCCAAAGAATTGAGGAGGAGGGACTCCTCCCTAACTCATTCTATGAGACCAGCATCATCCTCATACCAAAACTTGGCAGAGACACAACACCAAAAAAACCTTCAGGCCAATATCCTTGATGAACATTGATGCAAAAATCCTCAACAAAATACTGGCAAACCAAATCCATCAGCACATCAAAAAGCTTATCCACCACAATCAAGTAGGCTTTATCCCCAGGACGCAAGGTTGGTTCAACACACTCAAATCAATAAATGTGATTCATCACACAAACAGAAGTAAAGACAAAAACCACATGATTATCTCAATAGATACAGAAAAGGCTTTCAATAAAATTCAACGTCTATTCATGCTAAAAACTCTCAATAAACTAGATATTGAAGGAACATACCTCAAAATATGAAGAGCCATGTGTGACAAACCCACAGCCAACATCACAACATCATACTGAAAGGGCAAAAGCTGGAAGCATTCCCCTGACAACCAGCACAAGACAAGTATGCCCTCTCTCACCACTCCTATTCAACATAGTATTGGAAGTTCTGGCCAGGGCAATCAGGCAAGAGAAAGAAATAAAGGGCATCCAAATAGGAAGAGAGAAAGTCAAACTATCCATGTTGGCAGATGGCATGATCCTGTATCTAGAAAACTCCATAGTTTCAGCCCAAAAGCTTTTTAATCTGATAAACAACTTCAGCAAAGTCTCAGGACACAAAATCAATGTGTAAAAATCACTAGCAGTGAGTCAAGGCTGGCTCTAAAAAATAAAAATAAAAAGATAAAAAAAAAAAAATCACTAGCATTCCTATACACCAACAACGGTCAAGCCAAGCGCCAAACAGGAACAAACTTCCATTTACAATTGCAACAGAGAAAATAAAATACCTAGGAATGCAGCTAACTATAAGGAGGTGAAAGATCTCTACAAGAACTACAAACCACTGCTCAAAGAAATCAGAGATGACACAAACAAATGGAAAAACATTTCATGCTCATCGATAGGAAGAATCAATATAGTCAGAATGGTCATACTACCCAAAGCAATTTATAGATTCGAAGCTACTCCTATTAAACTACCATTGACATTGTTCACAGAACTAGAGACAACTATTTTAAAATTCAAATGGAAACAAAAAAGAATCCAAATAGACAAGGCAATCCTAAGCAAAAAGAACAAAGCTGGAGGTACCTGATTTCAAACTATACTACAAGGCTACAGTAACCAAAATAGCATGGTACTGGTACAAAAACAGACACACAGACCAATGGAACAGAATAGAGACCCCAGAAATAAGGCCTCACACCTACAACTATATCATCTTCGACAAACCTGACAAAAACAAGCAATGGGGAAAGGAGTCCCTATTCAATAAATGGTACTGGGATAACTGGCTAGCCACATGCCGAAGATTGAAACTGGACCCTCCCTTACACCATATACAAAAATTAACTCAAGATGGATTAAAGACTAAAATGTAAACTCAAGATGGATTAAAGACTTAAATGTAAAATCTAAAAGTATAAAAACCCTGGAAGACAACCTAAGTAATACCCTTCAGGACAGAGACACGGGAAAAGATTTCATGACAAAAACAACAAAAGCAACTGCAACAAAAAAAATTGACAAATGAGATCTAATTAAACTAAAGAGCTTCTGCACAGCAAAAGAAACTGTCAACAGAATAAACAGACAACCTATAGAATGGGAGAAAATTTTTGCAAATTATGCATCCAACAAAGCTCTAATATCCCGCATCTATAAGGAATTTAAACAAATTTACAAGAAAAAAAAAAACCATAAAAAGTGGACAAAGTATATGAAAAAAACACTTTTCCAAAGAAGACATACATGCAGCCAAAAAGCATATGAAAAAAAAAATGCTCAACATCACTAATTATTAGAGAAATGCAATTCAAAACCACAATGAAACACTACCTAACACCAGTCAGAATGGCTAGTATTAGAAAGTAAAAAAATAACAGATGCTGGTGAGGTTGTGGAGAAAAAAGAACACTTATATGCACTGTTGGTGGGAGTGTAAATTAGTTCAACTACTGTGGAAAGCAGTGTGGCAATTCCTCAAAGAAAGAAAAACAGAATTACCATTTGACCCAGCAATCCTATTACTGGGTATGTACCCCAAGGAATATAAATCATTCTATTATAAAGACACATGCACACGTATGTTCTCTGCAGTACTATTCACAATAGCAAAGACATGGAATCAACCTAATTGCCCATCAATGACAGACTGGATAAAGAAAATGTGGTACAAATATGCCATGGAATACTATGCAGCCATAAAAAAGAACAAGATCACGCCCTTTGCAGTGACATGGCTGGAGCTGGAGGCCATTATCCTTAGCAAACTAACACAGGAACAGAAAACTAAATACTACATGTTGTCACTTATAAGTAGTAGCTAAATGATGAGAACACATAGACACATAGAAGGGAACAACACACACTGGAGCCTATCAGAGGGTGGAAGAAGGAAGAGGATCAGAAAAAATAACTAATGGGTACTAGGCTTAACACCTGGCTGATAAAATAATTTGTACAACAAACCTCCATGAAATGACATAAGTTTACCTACGTAACAAACCTGCACATGTACCCCTGAACTTAAAATAAAAGTTACAAGGCCAGGCATGGTAGCTCAGGCCTGTAATCCCAGCACTTTGGAAGGCCGAGGTGGTCAGATCACCTGAGGTCAGGAGTTTGAGACCAGACTGGCCAACATGGCAAAACCCAGTCTTTACTAAAAATACAAAAATTAGCCAGGTGTGGTGGTATGTGTCTGCAATCCCAGCTACTTGGGAGGCTGAAGCAGGAGAATCACTTGAACCTGGGAGGCAGAGGTGATAGTAAGCCAAGATTGTGCCACTGCATTCCAGTCTGGGTGACAGAGCACAACTCCATCGCAAAAAAATAAAAAATAAACAAATAAACAAATAAAATAAAAGTTACAGAGATGTTAAAATGCATTACTACTAGTAGACAAAACAAATTAGACTTCAAATAAATGAACATAACATAACCTATTCAAAAAGGTCAGTTCATCAATTGAAAAGCTTAAACATGAAATATTTTTCTCATTGTAAAAACAAGTACAGTGTATCAAACTATGTCTGTGTATCCATAATAGCAAATTAATTTTTCTTTGTCTTTTAGCATCCCAAACCCTCCCCCTCTCCAGAGGTAACCACTTTTACCAGACTGGAGTATACCTATCCAATTTTCTATGCATTTGCATATACATACACACACATACAAACACATACACACATTGTTATCGTCTGAACTGTGTACTCCCTGCCCCCACAAATTTATATGTTGAAGTCCTAACCTCCAATACTTCAGAATGTGACTATATTTGGAAACAGGGCCCTTAAAGAGGTAATTAAAGTTCAATGAGGTCATTAGGGTGGGCCTTAATCCAATATGACTAGTATACTTCTAAGAAGAGGATATCAGGACACAGACACACACAGGGGAAAAGACCATGTGAAGACAGAGGTATAAGATGGCCATCTACATGCTAAGGAGAGAGACCTCAGAAGAAATCAACTCTACGGACACCTTCATCTTGGACTTCGTGGGTTCCAGAACTGTGAGAAAATACGTTTCTGTTGTATAAGCTACCCAATCTGTGGTGTTAAGGCAAACGGAGCAGGCAAGCACACATGTACATGCCCAGTTGTTAAGTCACTATAGTCAGAGTAGTTGAAGAAAGAGTTCATACTTAGGAAATATTCATGCAGTCAAAAATATGAATATATTACAGTGATATTACAGTATAAGCTACTCAAGATCAGTAAAAACAATTTGATAAGTAAACCAAAATTGAAGCTTCACCTTGTCTTTTTCTAATATGCTTTGAAAAGCATAAGTTTAAAAGCTGCTCTCCCAAAACATCAGCACCTAAGAAACTATACCCTTAGGATGCAGTTTCCCTACTCTAATATCCATTCCTCTCACGATATTGTAAAGAAAACTTAATCAGAGGACTAATGAACATCCCAAAATACAGTGTGCAGTTAAAATTTCTACAAAGAGCAAACTTTTATATCTTATTCCTCAAATAATTTTATCCTGTAAGTCACTTTATCTTAGCAAATGATGCTCACAAATAAAGTAACTCAAAAATTTCAGGATAAAAAGTAGGTGTGCTTTGGTTATTGAACTAAAACTGACAACAATCAGTGATGCTACTCCACCACAGTACCATATGCCTAATGACAGAAATGCAATGGACAAACTTATGAGGTTGCCCTGAAGAAAGTTAGCTTTCAATTCCAGATGTATAGCAGTGGAGCAAATATTATTAATTATTATGTTAGACTTTTGTTTTGGTTTGATTATAGAGTTTAATCATTCATTTTACATATATTTTCTGACTGCCTATTACATGTAACATACCGTGCCTAGCTCTGTGGAAGATAAAAACAAAAAGATTACTGGAATATATTAGCCTTTTAGGCACATAAAATCTTATCTCCTCCACAAGACACAGAACTACTTGTAGGAAAAAGTGTTGCAGGAGTTCAGAGGAGGGAGAAATCAAAGTCTTACTAGCTTATAAGGAATGGTTTCAGGGAACGGACTGACCTTTGAACTAACATTTGAAAAATAGGCACAAGTTAGAGGGCATTTCAGACATAGGGTATGGCATAAAAAAAGGAAGAGACACAAAAAAGTACATGGTCCAAGGAACAGGGAGCAATATAGGGTGATTGGAGGGACAATCTGTTTACAATATGGCTAGCAATCTAGTTAGGTGGAAATTTTTAAGGCTAAGATGTAAAGCCCACTGAAGTTTATGCAGGGAAGTGATGGGATAAAAGTTATGCCTTAGGAAGAATGATCTAGATGTGCTGTATAGGATGGATTGAAAGGGCAAATCCCTGAAAGCAGGGAGAAAACCCATGCATAAATAAGGGTCTAAAACTAGGGCAGAAGTTAAGGGACTGAAAAGGACAGAAGAAGCCATAGCTACTACGAAGAAATGTTCACCTACCTAACCAGACTAATGTGAAGACCAAATGACGTTAAACAAAGACTTGAAAAGTATCTTTACTCACTAGTGGCAAATCCTACAAGGGAGTCAAGAGAGCACAGATGAAGACTTCAAGGAGATGGATTTTAGGAAAGGAAGGAGAAAACCAAAACAACAAAAATATCACCTTTTGCAGGTAACTATATATACCTATTAACATTACTAAAATCTTAAGTAATTAAAAGACCTAATTTTGGTCAAGACTGAGCACCAAGAAAAAAAATGCTCACAAGTAAAAAGAAACAGAATTTAAAATTATCCCAATAATGTAAAAATTATGTACATGAAAGAACAGAGATTCAAAGGAAAAAGGAAAAATTATTTAACGTGGGATTGTAGATATCTGTCTTAACGTTTTTATTAGATACGGTTTTGTATAATTAAAATAGGGAAAATGTAAAGCATAAGAATCATATAAAGAAAGGGCAATTTTATCCGTTTTCATAGACCTTATTTTACAATATGGGAAAGAACATACTTTTCTTTGAAAAAACAAAATATTTAAGATAACACTGACAATAACAATACAGCAATAAATGATATTAATTTTATAACAATTGCATAATAATTAAATGATAAATTATGCATTTATCATTTAATCAAAATTTTGATATAAGTTTCCATTCTATTTCTACCCCACTGCCCAGTGACAAGTGCTCTTTATCTTGCCACTGGCTACTCAGGAACTCCATTAGAAACCCACCAGCCAGCAATATTGTATTAATCAAGGTTTCTCGACTGGAAGAGAGGATATGTTTCTGATTCCCCTGAAATTGCATGCAAAATGAAGCATGTACGTATGTGTATTTTTCTAGGGCGAAGGTCTATGGCTTTTATCAGATTCTCAAAGGGCCTCGTTTTCTAAAAGAAAGTTTAGAAACATTAAATTTTCTTCCTCTTCCTAATAATCTTAATAACTAGTTAAAACCAATGTGTCAATGACTTAGATAATGTTATTTATTCAACTATCTCTGAATAAGGAATCCCCTGAATTCCTCTTCTCAAGCCCCAGTGCTGCTTTCAACTAAGACCTTTATATTTCCATTCCTTATCACATACAGCCCATGTAAGGTATATCTTTATTTACAACTTTTATAGCATTGCTGCTACTCTTCACCACCCCTTAGAATCTATTTCTACCATTCTAGATGATTTCAGAACCTAGTTTACTTTTTCCTCCACACTACTCCATCTTCCCAACACTACCAAATACTAAACTCATAATTAAATTCAATTTTTCTATTCCTACTCTTAGATATACAAATATGAGGACAGCAATACAAATTTGTCCCATTAAAAATTCATGTGAACTTAAACTTACCCTATGTTGTTCCTGAATACTACACTAGTAGTAAACTAGATCACAAAGTAGAGGTACTGTATACAAAGGGCTGGTCCTAAAGGATTACAGTAAAGAAACAAGAGAGCTGCAAGAAACCTTAGAGATCTGGTAGTCAAATATTACTAGTTTACAGAATCTGATGTTCAAAGGAACAAGTTATCTGTACAAGATAATTAACAGTACAAATAGAGCTCAGGCAGTCAAGTGTCCTGGTCCAGTGTTCACTCCACAATACCCAGTTATGTCCTTTGCACACCAGTTATTTCATTATTTTTAACATTTAGAAATAAAAATCGTTTAAGTCATCTGTATTTTCTTTACAGTAAGGCTTACTACTACCTCAAGACCCCTTAATAGTATTCAATATCATTCCTTCCAAGCTTACTGGGTGAGAACAATGCAGGGGACAATTAAAAGCCTTACAGAAATCAAGATAGACTGTCACTCACTCATATGAAGAACTGGTTTGGTATGTCTTGCTCTTTTCAAAACCAAGCTGGCTGCTTCCTAATAGCTAATATTTTTCTAATGACAGTAAATTATTGTTTATAATTTTAAAAGTCTTTCTTGGCTTCCTAATAAATGGACTATGCTTTTAACATCTGTGTCCCCCTAAAATTCCTATATTGAAACTTAATCACCAATGTGATGGTATTAAAAGGTGAAGCCATTGGGAGGTGATTAGGACTTGGAGAGCAGAGCTCTCATAAATAGGATTAGTCCCCTTATAAGAGGGGCCAAAGAGCTGCCTTGTCTCTTCTACCACGTGAGGACACAGCTAAAAGGCACCGCCTATGAACCTCAAGACCTCACCAGGCACTAAATCTGTCAGCACCTTGAACTGTGAGAAATAAATTGCTTTTGCTTATAAGTCATGTAGTTGATGGTATTTTGTTACACCTGCCCAAATAGACTAAGATAGACTATTAGTCTAAGAAATTATTTCTCATATGCACATTGAATCCCTCTTCCTGCAAATGAAGTCCACATTTTTGTATCATAACCTAATGTTCCAGGTAAGTTTGGGCATCACTGAACTACAAATAACCCCTTCGGGTACTTTTTTTTTTTTTTTTTGAGAGGGAGTCTCACTCTGTGGTCCAGGCTGGAGTACAGTGGCACGATCTCGGCTCACTGCAACCTCCGCCTCCCAGGTTCAAGCAATTCTCCTGTTTCGGTCTCCTGAGTAGCTGGGACTACAAGCGCATGTGACCATGCCCAGCTGCTTTTTGTATTTTTAGTATGGACAGGGTTTCACCACATTGGTCAGGCTGGTCTCGAGCTCTTGACCTCAGGTGATCCACCTGCCTTGGCCTCCCAAAGTGCTGGGATTACAGGTGTGAGCCACTGAGCCAGGCCTCTTCAGGTACTTTAAATGTCACTCTCACCCTTTTCAGTTCCATGATCTATAATCCGCTTAAAGACACCCTTATTTCTCCCGTAAGTTTTTTTTTGTTTTGTTTTGTTTTGTTTTGTTTTGAGACGGAGTCTTGCTCTGCCGCCCAGGCTGGAGTGCAGTGGCCGGATCTCAGCTCACTGCCAGCTCCGCCTCCCAGGTTCACGCCATTCTCCTGCCTCAGCCTCCCAAGTAGCTGGGACTACAGGCGCCCACCATCACGCCTGGCTAATTTTTTTTTGTATTTTTACTAGAGACGAGGTTTCACGGTGTTAGCCAGGATGGACAAGTTGTTTTTTATTCTTTTAGTACATTTTGGGTCTGTTGAGTAATCACTGTAGTTTCTTCACAGGCATCTTATATTGTGAAATTTAAATATGAACTAGAACCTCTAAAAAGTAGAATAGGAGGATTATTTTCCTAGTGTTGCTATTAGATTCTCACTTCAGTTAATATGAAAGCCAGGAGTAAAGTATTTTAACTTTTATCTACTCGGTTAACTCTTAGCAGCCAATAGCGGAAGAGTGGGAAGATGGAACTTGCTACTGGGAGAAATTAAAGCTCCCATTCTTTGTCCATGAGGTCAGATCAACAAATGAAAACAAAACAGTACCTATCCAAAAGAACTACCATATTCCACAGCCCAGCTCTAGGGCATATACTTGGTGAGAAATACATTTTACAATGAATTCCAGTAATCATATACATGTGGGATTGTGTGTGTGTGTGTATATATGTGTGTGTATATGTATGTGTGTGTGTATATATATACACGTAAAAGTTCATGAAACAATATTTCACTTAAGATGTAAAAAGCACTGCTATTTTCTTTATATTCTACTGAATTTCATCTAAAATAGTGCTAATCTAACCCACTAACATTATCTTGTAACACTACTCTAAGGTTCCTTTCAGCTCTAAAATATTATGCTATATACTAATGATTGTCCTAAAAGTATGAATTCAATAATTATTTTGTAATCTTAATCACAAGTCACAAATCTGCAGGTACCTCAGGTTACCTCAGCTTCTACTTTGAAAATTTTGTAATCATTCCTTTCTCACCCTGTTAAATCTATATTTTAAAACAAGGAAGGCAAGAGTTCCATGCCTTTAAGAAACAGAAAACAAAGGTAACATCTTTCCCTTGTTTTGCACACTGAGGAAATGGTAACTAAAGGAAATGGCAGGATGTAAAGGACAGAGTGGAAGAAGGAAGTTGTGGAGATAGTGTTCATGGAAAGAGAGAAAGCTAAATTTGTATTGCCATTGCCTCCTCTGAGATTCCTAGTAACTTCTCCTTTTCCCTCTTCCCCCTCATTCTTCCAGCTTAAGAAAGTCCTACAAATTTTATCTTAACTTCATCTGCCTTATTGGAGAACTACAGAACAAAAACCATTCCCAAGAGATCATGTGTTAGAAACTTTCAACCATAAAATACTTTAAAAACCTTAATAAAATCATCTGGCTTTGCTTCTTTAGCCTAATCTCCTGCTATTTCCTATCTTGAATGACTCACTACAGTCTAAACTACATTCAGTTCTATAAAAGGTCCAGTTCTCTCTGACTTGTGGGCCTTTGCACATGCGATTCCTTCTTTAACTGGCTAGCTTCTAATTTTTCAGCTCTTGCCTTAGGTATCAGTTACTCAAGGCAATCTTCCCTACCTTAAGATTAGACTTAATACCCCTCACATATACTCTCCCATACCTTGTACCTTCCCCATTATTACACAGCTCCACTATATTTTAATTGCCGATTAATTTACATATTTCTCACTAGATTTTAAGCTCTTTAAAGACAGGACTTATATTTTATTTTGTTTGCTCCTGTAGAAGTGTTCAATACTTACTGAATTATAAATTTCATTCCATCAGCCTTCCACATGCTTAGTGTCATTCCCTATTCTCCCTGTTCAGAATATTCTCCCCAGTTCTATCACCAGCATGAAATACTCTCTATAATCCGGTCCTTAACTTCATCTGCCTTATTGGAGAACTACAGAACAAAAACCATTACTTTTATGGTTATCACTATTTCCTCTGGATGTCTATAGCCTTTATTGTACACACTATTCATTTGCTAATTAACCCACCACTGTGTTTTTCAGTTATTTTTGTAATGCATAGATCCAATCTCCTTAACTAAACTGTACAATCCTTGAAGGCATAACTGTATGTCTCTCTTAGTACCCTATTATCTAGCACAGGGCTATGTACAAGGTAGACGTTAAATATCTGTAGACGAAGAATCAAAATTTAAGAGGTTGTTTCTCATACAAAGCTGACAATTTTTAAAGTAATATTGATAAATAAGTGGTGGCAATTAAACCTCTTGTCAATACACAGAAAATAAAAAGATATACTTTAGTATAGTTAAGTACAAATAATTTTTTAAAAAACCGTTCCTGAGTGAGAGGTAATAATGGACTCAAATATTAAGAGGTACTACAACCATAGCTACATTCATAAGTTAAGGATAAGTAGCCTATGGCTTCCAAAATGACCTGTGCGCAGAGAACATCACTGTATTTTTCAGATCTAGGACAATCATATTTATATAAGACTTTAGGGCGGTCTATGTTTTGGAAAGATAGTTATGGTTTTGGCCTATCAAGAAGCACGCCTGTCAGCAAGGGAGTTAACTGGCGCCACTTGTTTATCGATAGCTTGCTGTCATTACAGTGCTCTCCGAATTGCTAATTCCAACTGAGTAAAATCTGAACCACAGATAAACTGTCCCAAATTCCATTACTAATGGGGGAAAATAACCCAGTCTTCCTCGTATTTAGAAAGGTAAGCAGGCTGGGAATGGTGTCTACCCCAACCCCTTAATATGAGAGAAAAACTATGACTCCTATGAGAGACTCCAGCGCTCCAGGTGTCCTCTGCCCAGAACCTCCTGCCCCGTTTCCCTTTGCTCAACTAAAAGGTTTTCTTCTTCGCCCTTTCCTCAAATTACTGACGTTAATTTCCTTCACTTACTGCTGCTCCGAGTTAGCCATGACTTTCTTCTTGGTGCTCTCGCTGCCCTGAGGTCACGAGGGCAACCTTTTCCCTACAGGTCCCCTTGCCCTTCACCCTATTCTTCCATGTCAGTGGCATCTCACCTGGTAGGCTCGAGCGGTTCCCAAGGCGCCCAGTTGATGTGGCCTCCACTGCGGACCTGAGCCGCTAACAGAGACTAAAGGCCGGATCAGAATCGCGGACTGCCGGCGCTTTTCGAAAGCAGCCGCCGCGGCCGCCCAGCGCCAAGAATGCATCGCGAGCAGCGCCATCTTGAGCGAGGAAAGAGGAACCGAGAGAAGAGGATTATGGGACACTGGCGGACTGAATTCGGCTACCTTGTCTCTCCTCTCCTTGTTTTCCCAGGGCCCCAGACCGGAAATGGATTGTGTTTGAAGAGTCGGATGCATTCGCGCAGCCTCTTGTATTTTTTTGTTTTCCTTAGGGTCGAGCTTTGATTGTTTTCCTTACACAACCGGGAATATTGGAGTAACACTGTCTTTTTCTCTTTTCCTGGAGTTGCCAGATGAAATACAGGATGCCTACCTAGTTAAGTTTCAGTTTCACATAAACAAGGAATCATTTCTTCGTACGTGTGTCCCAAATATTGTGTCTGCTAAATCTGTCAACCCCATGTCGTCATTCTACTCTCTTACCTCCTCCAACTCAATGTCACGCTCCCCTCTCTCCATTTTCCCTATGCATATTCTTATCTCCACTTTCTTCTCAATTAAGGAAAGATTAAATTACAGATGTTAATTTCCCCTGGGAGGAGGCTTGCGCTGTAAGATTTACTGCTTCTCCATCCTGTAAGGACTTTTACTTTGCTGATTGATCTCTGTTGCGCAAACCTTGGGGCAGTTTTCCTTTGGTCTCTTTCTCGTGAGACACTCACACACACACACACACACACACACACACACACAGACTACAGACATCTTGACTAATTTTGTCACTCTTTCTAGCTCTTCGCTTTGGTTTTTGCAGCGTCCCTAATTCTTGAAAAATCGCTTAGGTTGACTGAAGGGTGGTAAAGTGAAATGTATGGAGAGAAATCCATGTTTAAAGACAGGCTTATATTCTTTTGTCACCACTATTATCAAATAAAATGTCAAAATATGTTTACAGTTATCTAGGAAACTGCATTTCCAGCTGTAAATGTTACCTGAAACCCTGGAGACAATAATGCAGTTGCAATTTTATATTCATTGCTGCATTCTCCAACTTTTCACACAAAAGAGACAAATAATGGACTTTTTATGAAGAGGTACTTTGGACTAGTAAGTCTGATAAGGAAAAACAGAAATTTGTAACTCGTGCAGTTAGCTTTTTTGTTCTGGAATTCATTCGAGGGGATGCTTGAGCTAGTTATTTAAAGAAAAATAGAACTCGAGTTGAAGAGGTTGACTGGAATTACATGTAAAGAAGACATGTTAAAAGCAAGAAGGCATAAGAAAACATTTTCAGGTTCAGGAGTCTATGGAGTTTGGGAAAGTAGTAGGAGATTAACCTGAGTGAACAGAGACCTGAAGGTAAAGGGCTTTCTATTTCATTCTAAGAAGTTAATACTTTATCCTATAGCCAGTGAAGAGTGAAGTGAAGAGTTTTAATCAGGAGAGTAACATAATCAGATTTATATGTCCACTAAGCTACTCAGGCTTAAGTGAGATGGTTGGAATGGATGGAGTTCATATTGAAGTCATGAAGTTAATGCAATAGTTCAGTCATAAAATAAAGGCCTCAACCTAGCAGTAGCAGTGGCAGTAGATCGATTGCAGGGCAATTAAGAGACGGGATTGGCAGGACTTAGTGACGAATTGGATGTTTCTAGCTGCTGCTTGTATTGTTGACGGTAGATCAGTAATGGCCTCTTATTAATGACTATATTGTCATCAACAAATATTTATTCAGCATCTATTCCGTGTTAGATAGCTACAGTATACATTAGAGAAACTCCAGACTCTACTAATGATTTCTCTTAGGGCTGAATATTGCCACTGAATCTTACCACCCAGTTATGAACTCTTTGAATGGAGCCAAATTATTTTTTTCCAAAAGTAGTGCTCATTGTAAGCCAACTCTTTTGATCAAAAAGTGTGAATAACATTGGAATACCCAAGTAGTTACTCTATGATGAGCTAAAGTGAGGCAAATATTTGTTTGCCAGGTAAGCCAAAGAAAATTTCCAGGGCACCCAGAAATAGAACGTGAAGCATAATAAGAGTTGCACACTGCTGGGGAAGAGCAGCAACAAAAAGGCCAACTCAGCCTGTAATAACTTGACACATAACTGTCTGACATAAATTAAAGAGACAGAGGTATACACAGTAAAAGCTGCTATAAATATCTGCTACAACCACAGATCACATGATAGCACTTTATGTATGGAATAATTATACTTAAATGTGTATAGTATTTTGTAACTTACAATCTGCTTTGTCATACCTTGTTTCATTTAGTCCTCACATCAACCATGGAAGATAGGTATTATTTACTAATATTACCATATTTATGAGGAAACTGAGGCTAAGAAAAGTTGTGACTAGGTCAGAGGCCACAGAGCTAATGGGATGGAGACCAAATCTAAGTTTTATGACTCCAAACATAGTGCTCTTTTCACTTAATAACACCTGAACTGTGGAAGAAACGCTTGAGCAATTTAAGAAGGCCACAGTGGTCTTCTGTTTCTAAAAAATGCCAGAACTTATTCTCACCTCAGGACCTTTCCACTTGCTTTCCCCTCTACCAGGAATATCTTTCCTGTAGATTTTTAAATGACTTTTTCTTATCATTCAGGTCTCAAAACAAATGTCACCTGCTTAGAGAAGCTTTCCAAGAGAACCTTATCTAAAGAGGCCACTCCCTGTCCCCACCACTCTGTATCACCATTGCCTTGTGTTATTTACCCTAAAATCTTGCTATTTCAATGTGATCCACGGACCACTAGCATTGGCGTTACTTGAGAGGTTGTTAGAACTGCAGAATCTTTTTTAGCTATTTTGAACTATACAATAAATTATTGTTAACTATAGTCACCTGCCCTACTGTACTATAGAACACTAAATCTTACTCCTTCTAACTACATTTTTGTGCCCATTAACCAACCTCTTCATTGTCCCTCCCTTCTGCCCTTCTTATCTTCTGATAACCACTATTCTACCCTCTACCTTCATGAGATCTACTTTTTTAGCTACCACATATGAGTGAGAACATGTGTATTTGTCTTTTTGTACCTGGCTTATTTCACTTAGCATGATGACCTTCAGTTCCATCAATGTTGCTGCAAATGACAGGATTTCATTGTTTTATGGCTGAACAATATTTTATTGTGTATGTATACCACATTTGGAAGAAAGAACATTCCCAACATAAAGAAAAACTAAATATTTCTTTATTTGATTATTACCTTGTTGTATATGTTGTTTATGCTATCATATGCATGTATCAAAATATCACATGTACTTCAACAATATGTACAACTATTACATAGCAATAAAAAATGAAATGCAGAATCTCAGGCCCGATGCCAGACTTAAAGATTCAAAATCCGAATTTTAATTAGAATGCCTCAGGTTGTTCATATGCACATTCAAGTTTTAGAGGCACCTTTAGAGCACCTATCACTTTCTGAAACTAACTTCTTTATTTTCCATGTACTTTTAACATTTGGAAATATTGAATCATAACTGAAAATTACAAAGAAAAATGTAATCACCATGTACCTACAACCCAGCTTAGTCATAGCTTAACATTTTACGATATTTGCCTTAGATTTATTTATTTATTTATTTATTTATTTTTGAGGCGGAATCTTGCTCTGTTGCTCAGGCTGGAGTGCAGTGGCACAATCTCGGCTCACTGCAACCTCCGCCTCCTGGGTTCAAGCGATTCTCCTGCCTCAGCCTCCCGAGTAGCTGGGACTACAGGTGCATGCCACCATGCCCAGCTAATTTTTTGTATTTTTAGTAGAGACGGGGTTTCACTGTGTTAGCCAGGATTGTCTCGATCTCCTCACCTCGTGATCCGCCCGCCTCAGCCTCCCAAAGTGCTGGGATTACAGGCTGAGCCGCTGTGCTTGGCCTGCCTTAGATCTTAAAAATAATGACTTTGTTGAAGATCCCTCCCTGCATTGCCCTTCTCTAATCCTAGTCTCTTTATCCTTGTGGATTTATTTCTGTTTTGTTCTTTTATGTTATTTTGGTGGAGTCTGTAAGGAAGAGGCGATAAATAGGTTTCATTAATCCACCGTGATTATCGGGATGACCTACGTATTTTATGAGGCTAGTATAAACTTAATACATGGACAAGGATCGTACAAGAATATTATAGGTCAATCTTGGTTATGAACATAAGTGAAAAACTCTTTAAAAATAGTAGGCTCAACATGCTTAATGACATTATACTTCTTACTTCTGGTTATAATTTGTCTTGCCAGAATGCATCCTTTAGTGATTCTTTCACTGAAGTTCTGTACATAGTAACTGAGTCTTGAAGTTCCTGAAAGTACATTTATTTCATCCTCATTTTGCATAATAGTTCAGCTGAGTATCAAGTTTTAGGTTGATAGATTACTGAATTAAATTTCTGTGGAAATAAATTTTCCTGTCATTACATTATTATTATTATTATTATTATTATTTTGGTAGTGAGAATCCTTGTGTGCTTTGTGATTTTTTGTTATAATCTCTTCTTTAAGAGATTTTTTTGTTGTTGTTATAATCTCTTTCCTAAGAATTCTGCACATACATTGGGTTGTGGAAATGTCACTACAGGACAGTTTTGTGTTTGCTTCTGGAGTATTCCTACAGAATTTACCAGTTTGAGATCAGTTTTTAGTCTTTTGGTTTTTTTGAGCTTTGATTTTCCATGCCATATATGTAGTATGTGTATGGATCCTGCACCCATGCACAGTGCAGATTTTTCGTGGAGGATCCACAACTGAGAACAGATGTATTGCTTTCAGGACCACGTTCCTAGGCCAAGGATCAGAGTTTTTCTAGTACTCCTTTTTGCAGGAAGCTCAAATCCAGCTCACTATCTACAAACTGGATCTGTGGCCTCCTACCCATTTCAGTAGGGCATGAAAACCCAAGCCACATGGGACTGGAAAAGGATTTGACTACATAGGAGCATGGAAGAATGATTTAACTGTTCTTTATCTTGATTGTGATGGTTGTTACACTACTGTATGCATTTTTAAAACTTGCAAAACTATACACTAAAATAGTGATTTTACTTTATTACCTTAATTTATAAAAGAAAAAAAAGTACCCCAGACTTTGTCTTACATCTGATTTATCTATGGACCACTGGGCTTCAACTCTTTACTCTGTTCTGGCTGTGATTTTCTTCTTTGTTTCTAACCTCTAGACATTTCCTTTGTTTGCTTTCAAGCTCAACTACGCATTTTTTTTAAAAACTGTGGGGATTTTTGTTGCTACTTTTAACCAGCTTGTCTGTGTTTGGAGCCTGTAGGGTAGTGTCTCTTACATTTTGTCAGTTAGCCCTCTTGTCTCTATTGTATACCTCTTAACTTGGTATTTACACTTTAAAAAATACAGCCCAAAATTCCCCTTCCCCCAAAATAAGGTGCATTGCATAAAGATGTTTATATCAGTGTTATTAATAATAGCAACTTTTTCTGTTGTTTTATTTGTTTGTTTATTTTTTAGAGACAGAGTCTCGCTCTTGTCACTCAGGCTGGAGTGCAGTGTTGCAGTCACATCTTACTGCAGCCTCAAGCTCCTGGACTCAAGGGATCCTCCCACTTCAGCCTCCCAAGTAGCTGGGACTAAGGTGCATACAACCATGCCCGACATATATTTAAAAAGAATTTTTTTTTGAGACAGAGTCTTGCTCTGTTGCCCAGGCTGGAGTGCAGTGGCACCATCTCGGCTCACTGCAACCTCCACCTCCTGGGTTCAACCAATTCTCCTGCCTCAGCCTCCCGAGCAGCTGGGACTACAGGTGTGTGCCACCACACCCAGCTAATTTTTTTTTTTTTTTTTTGTATTTTTAGTAGAGATGGGGTTTCACCATATTGGCCAGGCTGGTCTTGAACTCCTGACCTTGTGACCCACCTGCCTTGGCCTCCCAAAGTGCTGGTATTACAAGCATGAGCCATTGTGCCTGGCCTAAAAATGTTTTAAAGATGGGATTTCTCTGTGTTACCCAGGCTGGTCTCAAACTCCAAGCCTCAAGTAATCCTCTTGCCTCAGCCTCCCCAGTGGCTGGGATTTACAGGCATGAGCCACCATGACCAGTGCAACTTTTGAAAATAATTCCAAATATTCCAAAAGCAGTTCAATGAAATACCTCAACAGCCATTATTTGAAAAGTATATGTATGGACTTGCGTTGATATGGTATATGGGAAAGTATATATGAAATAATGTTGAATAAAGCAGAAACAAATATATATATCCATTTATGTGTATGTATATATAAACACATGCACACACATGTTTATTACTATTGAGATTTTAGGAGAACATTGCACAAAATAAGTAGTTGTTTTAAAGTTATGTTTATCACTTTTTTTCCCCTTTTTTGAAGGGAATATTTATTGGGCATTTATTCTGTTTTAAGTACTGCGCTGCACTGCACTGGGTGCTTTAAGTTGTCTCATTGAATTTAATCCACTCAATGCACATAAAGATTGGTTTCTGTTATAATCTCCACCTTACAAATGATGAAAAGGAAGCTCTGGGCTTGCCCAAGTAGTTTGGAAGTGGTAGAGATGATATTCAAATCCAGAAGGTCTGATTCCAGAACCCATGCTCCTTATCACCATGCCAGGGAGGGTTTTAATAATAGTCGTTTGTATAAAAATTAAATTTTAAAAATTAATGCAAAGTTTTAGTTATTTTTTAACTTAATAAAAATATAGAGATTTTAGTCAACTTTAATGCTTAACCTCCACGGGGAAAAATCTTTTACAAATTTGTAAAGGAGCTGGTTTCTTTGCATATCATGCAAAATAATATCTTAATCCTCATATGTAATAATCACAGCTATTAATTATCGAGTGCTTCATCTGTAACAGGGAGTAGCTACTGCTTTACATACATGATCATATAATTCTCTCAAATATTGTATGAGGTAGCTAATATTATAATCACCATGTTTTTCTGCTGATGTAACCTGATACGTACAGACATTAAAGAACTTTCTCAAGATTGCTTACCTAGTAAACAGTGGAGTCAAAACTCAAACCTAAACCTTACTTTAAAGTCTATGCTGCCAACCTAAACTATGCTGCCTTTTCTTGTATGTGTCAAAGTCACTTGTAGAATTTAGGGGGCATGCCAAATCTGTTTTCACTATAATATCGTGGGCAATCCTATGTATTATAAAGCAGTGACCCAGCTTTATCTCGACAAAGAATAATCTTGTATGAATTTTGTAGGACTGCGGGACCCCATGTAGATGGCACAATAAGAATCATCTCCTTTTCAACACTATGTATACCATTGCTCCAAGAGTCATCAAGTTTATCCCTTAGAAATATTTCTAGGTATACCCTAATTTCTTTCTTTTTTTTTTTTTTTTTTTGTATTTTTAGTAGACACGGGGAAGAGGGGGGGTCTTACCATGTTGGTCAGGCTGGTCTCGAACTCCTGACCTCAGGTGATCCACCCACCTCAGCCTCCCAGAGTGCTGGGATTACAGGCGTGAGCCACCATGCCTGGCAGGTATATCCTAATTTCAAGTCTCTTGAAGAGCTAACTTGCTTGCTGTTTTAAAGCTCCACGGTTTTACTCTGGTGTGAAGGATCCAGTGAACTGTGAAAACATGTCTTTGTATCTGTGTGACTGGCATGTAGACCCATGATAAAGCTATAGATTAAAAACTCAGTATGATGTTTTTAAGCTCTCAGAGCTCACTTCAAAGTTTTCATCTTAAACTCTCCAAGTTGCAATTTCAAGATATTCTAAAAGACATTGAAGTGGGGTGACAGAATGAGAATGAGAAAAATTAGAGAGTTATCTGGAAAATTATTTTAATGAGATGGGTTACAAAGGGGTCGATAGGGTTGAGTGTGACATCAATTTTTAATAGGCTGAGCCTGATGAGGGTTCATATCTGTCTATTAATGTAATATCAGTAAGATCCCTCTGGCTATAAAACCCATGATTCTGTGATTTCTTACTAACCTGAATCATTATTTATGTTTGAGGGAGCCTCTCTGGCAGAATCAGATTTTTTTTAAAGATCTGTTGTTACCCAGGTAACTGTAATAATTATGGTACTATTAATAATTACAGAGAAGGAAGGAAACTCAGGTACGTGGAGGCAGTACTGAATGGTATGATTGCAAAAGCATCAGTATGATGTTGTACTGATTTCATGTTGCTGCATAACAAATTACCATAAACTTTGTGACTAAAAACAACATACGTTTATTATCTCACTATTTCTGTGGGTCAGTAGCGTAGATACAGATGAGTTGCATTCTCTGCTCCAGATCTCACCAAGATAAAAATCAAGATATCAGCCAGGGCTGCAATCTCATCTGAGACTTGGGGTCCCTCTCTCAAACTCACTGATTGCCCCAAAATTCACTTCCTTACAATTGTAGGACTGAAATCCTTGTTTTCTTGCTGGCCGTTGGCTGAGGACTACTCTGTTTCTAGAGGGATCCTCAGATCCTTGCCATGTGACCCCTTTTATAGGTAATTAACGTGATTGGTTGCTTCTCCACTGCCAGAAAGAGAATCTCTTTGGTTTTGAATCTTTCTTTCAAGAAAGGACGGGACCCTCTTTTAAAGGGCTTGCCTGATTAGAAAAGACCCACCCAAGATAATCTCTTTTTTGATTAACTTAAAGTCAACTGATTCAGTGCCTTAATTACATCAGCAAATTCCCTCATCTTTGCCATGTAACATAATCAAATCAGTGGAGTGATATCCCATCCATATTCACAAGTTCTGCCCACACTCAAGTGGAGGGGATTATGTAGGGTACATATACTAGAGGGTGGAAATGATAGTGGCCATCTTAGAATTCTGCCTATGACAAAAAACTGGGGTTGAAGATCAAGTTGTAAATGAAAATATGTCTACACAAAAACCTGAACATGAATGTTTACAGCAGCATTGTTTAGAATAGCCAAAAAGTAGAAACAATTTAAATGTTCATCAATTGGTAACTGAATGAACAAAATGTGGTATATCCATACAATAAAATTGCTGTGGCTTAAGTATACCCCCTAAAAAGCATGTTTTAGAAACTTAATCCCCAATTCAGCCTAATTCCTACTAGCTGAGGCCTGATGAGTGATATTTAGGTCATGAGGGCTACACTCTCATGAATGAATTAATGTTGATTACTAAAGGGCTTGAGGGCTGGGTGCAGTGGTTCACTCCTGTAATCACAGCCCTTTGGGAGGTTTAGGCCAGTGGATCACTTGAGGTCAGGAGTTCAAGACCAGCCTGGCAAACATGGTGAAACCCCATCTCTACTAAAAATACAACAATTAGCTGGGCGTGGTGGCACATGCTTGTAATCCCAGCTCCTCAAGAGGCTGAGGCAGGAGAATCACTTGAACTCAGGAGGTAGAAGTTGCAGTGAGCCAAGATCATGCCACTTCATTCCAGCCTGGGTGACAGAGCAAGTCTCCGCCTCTAAATAAATAAATAAATAAATAAAGAGCTTGAGGGTGTGAGTTTGATCTCTCACATGCACATGCATGCTTTCTTGCCCTTTCACCTTCTGCCTTCCACCATAGGGTGATGCAGAAAGAAGGCCCTTGTCAGATGCAGAGCCCTCAACCTTGGACTTCCCAGCTTCCAGAACTGTAAAAAATAAATCTCTGTTCTTTATAAATTACCCCTTATCAGAAACTCTGTAATAACATCACAGACTAAGACAGAAATATTTTTGAGCCATACAAAGGAAGGGTCGATACATGCTACAACATGGATGGACCTTGAAAACATTATGCTCAGTGAAAAAAATTTAAAATACCATATATTGCATGATTCCATTTATATGAAATGGCCACAATAAGCAAATCTATAAAGATAGAATGTTAGTGATTGCCTAGTGCTGGGGAATTGGAATACCTGCTAATGTGTATGAGGTTTCTTTTTGAAGTGATAAAAATATGTTCTAAAGTTGATTGTGGTGATGGTTGCAAAACTCTATGAATATACTAAAAACTATTGAATCATACACTTTATAGGTGAATTATATGGCATTTGAATTATATCTAATAAAACGGTTTTTAAAAAAATCATGTTGTATTACTTGCCAGCTTCTTTGATGTTTGACAATTGAAACTCAGTTTCCTCATCCTTAAGTGGATTTAAGTAAATATAATACTCTCCCTAAGTGAATATAATACCTCCTTCACAAGGTTGCTGTGAGGTTCAAATGAAGTAATTATGATAAATTGTTTTGTAAACTTCAAAATGCTATACAAATTTTTAAATTGTTATTATGTAGTATATAACTTTGCAACCAAGGCAAGATCAACCTAATCCTTTTTTTTTTTTTTTTTTTGGTTGTCTTGTCTCCCAATATATTAATCTCAGTAGCTGGGTATCATTTCTATATTTCCAAGACGAAAGCCTTCTCCCCCTAGTATGTCCATTTCCTTTCATTCTCAACGGAAGTGGAGAACAGTTGCTCAATGCCATCTATTTTTTCATCTACTTGAAGTCTTTTCTTTAAAATTCCTCAATTCTTCTCCCCAACATCAATAAACTAATCCAGTTTCAAAGCTAAACAAGCCCAGTTTGTTTAACCTTTACTTATAAACCCTCATAAATTGAGTATCTTTTCCCCTCATCTGATCCTTTTATATGTAAAAGATAAACAAGGGCTTCAGGATTAAAAGTAAGATCTGCCTTTGGGGTCTATGTATAACAAGCAATGTTTAAAGCAAAGGTCAAGGAAAGGGTAAGAGATTGGGGACTGGAAGAGACATTTTATTTAATTGAAACTAAGAAGAATCCACAGGGATTACAATTCTCCAATGTTTGAAGCAGCAGATGAAATAACACAAGAAAAGATTGATAGGCATGTCAATGACATGTTTAAATGCTTGCAGTATAATACCAAAGAGAAAGGCTAAATTCACAAAAAGTATTAGTTATGTAAAGCACATTCATATGGAGAAAAATTGAAAGGTGAAACAGATGATTGGTCAATTTTTTAAAGTTTAATGATTTTTTAAATATTGTTTTCTGTTTTTTTAAGATAATAAATTTTTTCTTTTTTAAAAAATAGAGATGAGGTCTCACTATGTTGCCCAGGGTGGTCTTTAACTCCTGAGCTCAAATAATCCTCCTGCCTCGGCCTCCCAAATTGCTAGGATTATAGGCATGAGCCACTGCACCTGACTAAATAACAAATTTAACATAAAAATGATGAAGAATTCACATATCATGGAAAGTTTCTGAAATATAACTTATTCTCTAGCTCATTCAGATTATTAGCAATATCAGGGGAAATTCATTAACCTAGCACATAATCAATAAAAGATATTTTAAGTTTAGGATTTAAATATGATGCAGGACTGTCAATACTAGAATATCCTATGACAAAATGTGATGATTGATCATTCTAGTTTAGTCTTACAATAATTTTGTCCATAAGGGGCTTGTTATCATTTTATTCCTCTTTTGTACTCATGGTATATGATAACTAAAATCAACATGATTTTTAAACCATGTCTTTCAACCCTCTTTCCATATTTTAAACACTTCCCCTGTCTCCTCCCTATTTACCAATTACCAACCTATTCTGAAAAGAAATTGCATTTGAGAAGAATGATACTGTAATAACAGATAAAAATAGAAATGTCAGTTTCCACTCAGTAGGGATAGTGTTGAGCATGTTGTCTCTAACACTTTCTGGAGAAGAGAAAGTCCGACAAAGTATGACAGCCTCCTCCATGCAGCTAACTCCATAATGAAGGTGGGTTCATGAGACTATATAATAGCTTGATGCCCCCAATCCTTAAGACCATTCAAATTTATGGGCTCAGATCCTCTGCTCACCAAATAGCCTTCTTTCCAATTTTTTTTTTTTACCATTTTTATTGTGAATAATGTAAATAAAAATATATAAAAGGTAAATGAACAATTCTATGAATTCTTTAAAATCTGAGCACATCCAAGCAGCTACCACCCAGGTGAAGAAATAGAGCATTAACAAATTCCCAGGAGCCCCCAGTAATAAATCTTCCCTTCTACACAAAAGAAAACTAAAGACATCCTTCCTTTGGTTAGACTTGCCTTCTTTTAAATTTTATTTAATGGAATCATATAGTTATTTTCTACATCTGATGTTTTTATTCAACCTTCTGTTTGTGATCCATGCTGTGACATATAGCTGTATAATTTATTTTTATTACCGTGTAGTATTCCATTGCATGAATATGCTATGTGTATTTATCCACTTGCCTGTTGGACATTTGGGTTGTTTCCAGTTTGGGGTCATCATGAATAATGCTGCTATAAATATTCTTATATACGTCCCTTGGGTGTACATGTGCATGCATTTCTTTTGTGAATAGACTTGGGAGTAGTCTATTCACTATAATATAGTCTATACTCTGAGTCATGCATCTTCAACAATACTTGATATTGTACATCCTTTTCAGTTTTGGCATTCTGCTAATGTGCAGTGGTATTTCTATACTTTCAATTTGTATTTTCTTTTTGTAATTTGCACTTTCCCTATGAAATTTAGCACTGTAAAAAATTTGTATCAGTAATTGGGGTATCCTCTTTTGTGAAATGCTTGTTCAAGCCTCCTGCTCATTTTCATGTTCTTTTTTATTTGCAAGCACATTTATATATTCTCAGATAAGCTTCCTGTTGGTTGTATGTAACACAAAAATCTTTCCCCACACCGGATCTCCTAAAGTTGTATGTAAGGCATGAATTGTATGACTTCAGAACTGCTCTTTAAATTATTCATGGGCCTGGATCATATGTGTCTCTTTGTCATCTTTAAGTAGCTATCATATTAGACCCATAATGGGGGTTCAAGCAATATTTGAATTAAATCATTGAAGGACATAGTGAATTGATTTTTGTGTAGTTTTTAAATGCTACGTTTTACTCTGCATATGCATTTAATCTTATAATTTCAAAAATAGTTTCCAAACATTACTATGCAATGTTTAGCATTTTTTCATATGCTTGTTGGCCACGTGCATATTTTCTTTTGAAAAGTGTCTGTTCATCTCCTTTTCACACATTTTAGTAGGGTTTTTTGGTTTTTCCTTTTTTTTTTTTTAATGTTCACTTTACTTTTAATTTGTGATTATAGGCAACATTCACATATCCTGGACTGATGACACATCAGCATTTGTTTCCCTTAGCCAGCCCAAACAAGTACAAATTGGTAAGTGTTTTGGATTTCTGTTTTGTGTATTAAATACAGTGAGATGTTGCCCTCCCACTGTCCCCCTCAATTAAAAGCTGTGGGCTCGGTCAGCTTACAGGCATTACTGTCTGTTTTTTAGCTTGTCTCTGTAATAAATGAAATAATTAGCAAATATCATGGATAGATGAGAAAATAAGACAAATCTTTGATTCTTTAGGTATGCTACATAGTATATTTTTTCATTTACCTCCGTTCTGTTCCTTTCCTATCACACTTTTTCTAAAATGAATTGCAGATTTACTTTGAGAATGAGAAGTACCTGTAGTAAATTGATGCCTACATTGACCTGTCCATCTCTGTACTTTCCCCACTTATTTGTACATATTTGAGATTTATTCACCCCATTAAACTTGTATCAAATACTTGTTTTACAAACAAATAAACTGAATATTTTCTTTGCTTTTAAAATAGGGTTGTAAAAAGCTGGAGCACCCCATCTCTCATTGGACCCAAAATAATTTTGATATTAACCATCATTAAATGTTCTGTTTTCTTTTTTGGGGGTGGGGGCTAGATTATTTTAAAAATTTTGTCCTTTTTAGTTATTTTTTAAATTTCCATAGGTTTTGGGGAACAGGTGGTATTTGGTTATATGAGTAAGTTTTTTTTTTCTTTTTTTTTTTTTTTTGAGATGGAGTTTCGCTCTTTGTTCCCCAGGCTGGAGTGCAATGGCGCGATCTTGGCTCACCACAACCTCTGCCTCCCGGGTTCAAGTGATTCTCCTGCCTCAGCCTCCCAAGTAGTTGGGATTACAAGCATGCGCCACCACGCCCAGCCAATTTTGTATTTTTAGTGGAGACGGGGTTTCTCCATGTTGGTCAGGCTGGTCTCGAACTCCCGACCTCAGGTGATCTACCTACCTCAGCCTCCCAAAGTGCTGGGATTACAGGCATGAGCCACTGTGCCTGGCCATGAGTAAGTTCTTTAGTGGTGATTTGTAATATTTTGGTTTACTCGTCACCGGAGCAGTATACACTGAACCCAGTTTGTAGCCTTTTATCCCTCACCCCCTTCCCACCCTTTTCCCTTGAATCCCCAAAGTCCATTGTGTCATTCTTATGCCTTTTTATCCTTATAGCTTAGCTCCCGCTTATGAATGACAACATATGATGTTTGGTTTCCCATTCCTGAGTTACTTCACTTAGACTAATAGTCTCCAATCCCATCCAGGTTGCTGTAAATGCCAATAATTCCTTCCGTTTTATGGCTGAGTAGTATTCCATAGTGTATATATACCACAGTTTCTTTATTCACCAGTTGATTGATGGCCATCTGGGTGGGTTCCATATTTTGCCATTGTAAATTTTGCTGCTATAAACATGTATGTGCAAATGTCTTTTTCAGATAATGACTTCTTTTCCTCTGGGTAGATACCCAGGAGTAAGATTGCTGGATCAAATGGTAGTTCTACTTTTAGTTCTTTAAGGAATCTCCACACTGTTTTCCATTAGTTGACATTCCCACCAGCAGCGTAGAAGTGTTCCTTTTTCACTGCATCCACACCAACACCTATTATTTTTTGATTTTTTAATTATGGCCATTCTTGTGGGAGTAAAGTGTTACTGCACTGTGGTTTTGATTTTAATTTCCATCTTGATTTCATTGTTGACTCGATCATTTATGAGCAGGCTATTTAATTTCCATATATTTGCATGGTTTTGAGGGTTCCTTTTGGAGCTGATTTCAAATTTTATTCCACTGTGGCTGAGAGAGTACCTGATATAATTTTGATTTTCTTAAATTTATTAAGAGTTTTTTGGTGGCCTATCATGTGTTCTATCTTGGAGAAAGTTCCATGTGCTGATGAATAGAATGTATATTCTGTGGTTGTTGGATAGAATGTTCTGTAAATATCTGTTAAGTCCATTTGTTCCAGGGTATAGTTTAAGTCCATTGTTTCTTTGTTGACTTTCTGTCTTGATGACCTGTCTAGTGCTGTCAGTGGAGTATTGAAATCTCACACTATTATCATGTTGCTGTCTAATTTCTTAGGTCTAGTAGTAATTGTTTTATAAATTTGGGAGCTCCACTGTTAGGTGCATATATACTTAGGATTGTGATAGTTTCTTGTTGGACAAGGCCTTTTATCATTATATGTCACTCTGTGAGATGGAGTCTCAACTATCACCCAGGCTGGAGCGCAGTGGTGCGATCTGGGCTCACCAAAACCTCTGCCTCCCGGGTTCAAGTGACTCTCCTGCCTCAGCCTCCCTAGTAGCTGGGACTACAGGTGCACGCCTCCATGCCCAGCTAATTTTTGCATTTTTAGTAGAGACGAGGTTTTGCCATGTTGGCCAGGCTGGTCTCCAACTCCTGACCTCAAGTGATCCACCCACTTTGGCCTCCCAAAGTGCTGGGATTACAGGCATGAGCCACCACGCCTGGACTGTCTTTTTAAACTGCTGTTGCTTCAAAGTTCTTTTTGTCTGATGTAAGGATAGCTACTCCAGCTCGCTTTTGGTGTCCATTTGCATGGAATCTCTTTTTCCACCCCTTTACCTTAAGTTTATGTGAGTCCTCATGTGTTGGGTGAGTCTCTCGAAGATGGCAGATACTTGGTTGATTAATTCTTACCCATTCTGCAATTCTGTAATCTTTTAAGTAGAGCATTTAGGCCATTTACATTTAATGTTAGTATTGAGATTTGAGATACTATTTCATTCATTATGCTAGTTGTTACCTGAATGCCTTGTTTTATTTATTGTATTATTGTTTTATAGGTCCTGTGAGATTTATGCTTTAAGGAGGTCCTCTTTTGGTTTTGTTTCAAGATCTAGGATTCCTTTTATTATTTCTTTTAGTGCTGGCTTGGTAGTGGCAAATTCTCTCAGTATTTGTTTGTCTGAAAGAGGCTATCTCTCCTTCATTTATGATGCTTAGTTTTGCTGTATACAAAATTCTTAGCTGATAAATTGTTTAAGGAAGTTAACAATAGGACCACAATCCCTTCTAACTTGTAGGGTTTCTGCTGAGAAACCTGCTGTTAATCTGAAAGATTTTCTTTATAAGTTCCCTGGTGGTTTTGCCTCAGAGCTCTTAAGATTCTTTCCTTTGTCTTGACTTTAGATAACCTGATGACGATGTACCTAGGCAATGATCTTTTTGTGATTAATTTCCCAGGTGTTCTTTGAACTTTTGTATTTGAACGTCTAGATCTCTAGCAAGGTCAGGGAAGTTTTCCTCAATTATTCCCCCAAATATATTTTTCAGACTTTTAGATTCCTCTTCTTCTTCAGGAACACTAATTATTCTTGGGTCTGGTCATTTAACATAATCCCAACCTTCTTGGAGGCTTTGTTCATTTTTTAAAATTCTTTTTTCTTTGTCTTTATTGGATTTGGTTAAATCAAAAGCCTTGTCTTTGAGCTCTGAAGTTCTTTCTTTTGCTTGTTCGATTCTATTGCTAAGACTTTCCAGTACATTTTGCATTTTGCTAAGTGTGTCCTTTATTTCCTGAAGTTGTAATTATTTTTTATTTATGCTATCTATTTCACGGAATATTTCTCCCCTCATATCTTGTATCAGTTTTTCATTTCCTTAAACTGGACTTTACCTTTCTCTGGTGCCTCCTTGATTAACTTAATACTCGACCTTCCGCATTCTTTTTCAGGTAAATCCGAGATTTCTTTTTGGTTTGGATCCATTGCTGGTGAGCTAGTGTGATTTTTGGGGGATGTTAAAGAACCTTTCTTTTTATGTTACCAGAATTGTTTTTCTGATTTCTTCTCATTTGGGAAGGCTATGTCATAGGGAAGGTCTGGGTCTCAAGGCTGCTTTTCAGATTCTTTTGTCCCATGGGGTGTTCTCTTGATGTAGTACTCTTCCCAGTTTCCTAGGGATGTGGCTTCCTGAGAGCCGCACTGTAATGATTGTTATTTCTCTTTTGGCTCTAGCTACCCAGCAGGGCTCCCAGGCTCCAGGTTGGTACTGGGGGTTGTCTGCACAGAGTCCTGTGATGTGAACTGTCTTCAGGTCTCTCAGCCATGGATACCAGCACCTGCTCTGGTGGAGGTGACAGGGGAGTGAAATGGACTCTGTGAGGGTCCTTAGTTTTGGTTGTTTAATGCACTATTTTTATGCTGGTTGGCCTCCTGCCAGGACATGGCAGGCTTTCAAGAGAGCATCAGCTATGGTAGTATACAGAGGATCAGGTGATTGGTGGAGCTCTATAACTCTCTATAGAATATGCCCTTTGTCTTCAGCTACCAGGATGGGTAGGGAAAGACCAGGATGGGTGGGGGCAGGGTTAGGCATGTCTGAGCTCAGACTCTCTTTGGGCCGAGCTTGCTGAGGCTGCTGTGGGGGATAGGGGTGTGGTTCCCAAATCAATGGAGTTATGGTCCCAGGAGGATTATGGCTGTCTCTGCTGTGTCATCCAAGTCATCAGGGAAGTCAGGGAAAGCTGGCAGTTACAGGCCTCACCCAGCTCCCACACAACCCAAAAGATCGGTCTTACTCCCACCATGCTCTCCCCAACAGCATCAAGTTTGTTTCCAGGCAGTGGGTGAGCAGGGCTAAGAACTTGCCCAGGCTACCAGCCTCCCAGCTGAGAAAGCAAGCAGGGCTTTCACGCCTCCCCACCTGTTGAGTCCGCACACCGGATTCATGCCCTTCCCTGAGTTCTGGCCAGGAGACTTCGCATTCAGTTGTAATTGTTACAAAGTTCAGCTGGAGGTTTCCCTCTCCCTGTGGTCTTTTCCCAGTTCCTCTGGCAGCCCTCCCCAAGAACCTCTGTGAGACAAGTCAGAAATGGCTTCCCTGGGGACCCAGAAAGCCCACAGGGCTTTTCCCACTGCTTCCTCTACTACCCCTGTGTTTTGCTCAGCTCTCTAAATTGACTCAGCTCCAGGTAAGCTCAAGTTATTCTCCCATGATCTAAACCTTCAGGTTCCCCAGTGAAGGTGTGTATTTGAGGGTGGACGATCCCTCTTTCCCACTGTCACAGCTTGGGCTCTCACAGTATTTGGGCTTTCTCCCAGATTCTGCAGGAGCGATGTACTTCTTTCAGAGGGTCTGTAGATTCTCTCTGCTTTTCTGATATATTCGTGCAGTAGTTCTGGAGCAAAAGTTCATGATATGAGTCTCCACACTCTGCTCTGTCCATGTAAGCTGGAGCTGTGAGCTAGTCCTGCTTCCTATCTTCCATCTTCCCCCTTTTCCTCTCTCTCTCTCTTTTTTTTTTTTTTTTGGCTTGGTAATTTGTTTACATTTCTTATAGATTCTGGATATTAGACCTTTGTTGGATACAGTTTGCAAATATTTTCTCCCATTCTGTAGGTTGTCTGCTTACTCTCTTGATAGTTTCTTTTGCTGTGCAGAAGCTCTTTGGTTTACTTCAATCCCATTTGTCAATTTTTGCTTTTGTCACAATTGCCTTTGGCGTCTTCATCATGAAGTCTTTGCTCATGCCTATGTCCTGAATGGTAGTGCCTAGATTGTCTTCCAGGGTTTTTATAGTTTGGGGTTTTACATTTATGTCTTCAATCCATCCTTTTTTGTATACGGTTTAAGAAAGGGGTTCAGTTTCAATCTTCTGCATATGCTAGCCAGTTGTCTTAGCACTATTTATTGAATAGGGAGTCCTTTCCCTATTGCTTGTTTTTGCTGATTTTGTCAAAGATCAGATTGATGTAGGTGTGCAGCATTATTTCTGAGCTTTCTATTCTGCTTCATTGGTGTACGTGTCTGTTTTATTACCAGCACCATGTTGTTTTGGTTACCATACCTTGTAGTATAGTTTGAAATTGGGTAATGTGGTGCTTCCAGCTTTGTTCTTTTTGTTTAGGATTGACTATTAAGGCTATTTTTTTGCTTCCATATTAATTTTAAAATAGTTTTTTCTAATTCTGTAATGAATGTTATTGGTAGTTTGATAGTAATAGCTTTGAATCTGTAAATTGCTTTGGGCAGTATGACCATTTTGTCAGTATTGATTCTTCCTATCCATGAGCATGGAATGTTTTTCCATTTGTTTGTATCCTCTCTTCTTTCCTTGAGCAGTGGTTTGTAATTATTGTTGTAGAGGTCTTTCACCTCCTTGGTTAGCTGTATTCTGAGGTATTTTATACTTTTTGTGGCTATTGTAAATAGAATTGCATTCTTGATTTGGCTCTCAGCTTGGATGTTGTTGGTGTATAGGAATGCTACTGATTTTTGTATATTTACTTTGTGTCATGAAACTTTGGTGAAGTTGTATATCAGATCAACTGGGGAGGGATTATGGGGTTTTCTAGATATAGTAACATATCATCCGCAAACAGGGATAGTTTGAATTCCTTTCTTCCTATTTGAATGCCTTTTATTTTTTTCTCTTGCCTGATTGCTCTGGTGAGGACTTCCAGTACTATGGAAGTGGTGAATAGGAGTGGTGAGAGAGGGCATTCTTGTCTTGTTCTGGTTTTCAAAGGGAATTCTTACAGCATTTGCTCATTCAGTATGATGCTAGCTGTGGGTTAGTCAGAGATGGCTCTTATTATTCCTTCAATGCCTAGTTTGTTGAGGGTTTGTAACATGAAGGGACTTTGAATTTTATCAAAAAGTCTTTTCTGCATCTATTGAGATGATCATGTTTTGTTTGTTTGTTTTTAGTTCTGTTTATGTGATGAATCCCATTTATGGATTTGCATGTGTTGAACAAACCCTGCATCCTGGGGATAAAGCCTACTTGATCATGGTGGATTAGCTTTTTGATATGCTGCTGGATTCAGTTTGCTAGTCATTCTTTGAGGATTTTTTCATTTATGTTCATCAGGAATATTGGTTTCTGAAGTTTTCTTTTATTTGGTGTGCCTCTGCCAAGTTTTGGTATGAGGATGATACTGGCTTCATAGAATGAGTTAGGGAGGAGTCCCTGTTCCTCGATTCTTTGGAATAGTTTTAGTGGGAATGGTACCAGCTCTTCTTTATATATCTGCTAGAATTCAGCTGTAAATTCTGCTGGTCTTGGGCTGTTTCTGGTTTGTAGGGTTTTTATTATTGACTCAATATCAAGACTCATTATTGGTCAGTTCAGGGTTTTAATTACTTCCTGGTTAAATCTTGGGAGGCTTATGTGTATAGGAATATGTCTATTTCTTTCAGGTTTTCTACTTCTGTGCATAGAGGTGTTCATAATAGTCTCTCTGTGTTTCTTTTTTGTATATTTGTGGGGTCAGATAATGTTCTCCTTCTCATTTCTGATTATGTTTATTTGGATCATCTCTCTTTTATTATTAGTCTGGCTAGCAGTCTATGTATTGTATTAGTTCTTTCAAATAACCAGCTCCTGGATTCATTGATATTTTGTATGGCTTTAAACACCTCAATTTCTTTCAGTTTAGATATGATTTTGGTTATTTCTTGTTTTCTGCTAGCTTTGAGATTGGTTTGCTGTTGTTTATCTAGGTCCTGTAGTTGTGATGTTAGGTTGTTAACTTGAGATCTTTCTTTTTGATGTGGGCATTTAGTGCTATAACCTTCCTTCTTAACACTGCTTTGTTTGCAACCCAGAGATTCTGGTGTGTTGTATTTTTCTCATCAGTTTCAAAGAACTTCTTGATTTCTGCCTTAATTTCATTATTTACCCAGTAGTCATTCAGGAGCAGGTTGTTTAAATTCTATGCAATTGTCTGGTGTTGACTGATTTTCTTAGCATTGATTTCTATTTTTATTGCACTGTGGTCCAAGAGTGTGGTTGATATGATTTCAGATTTGTTTTTAATTTGCTGAGGATTGTTTTATTACCAATTGTACTGTCTATTTTAGAGTATGTGGCACGTGCAGATGAGAATAATGTATATTCTGTTGTTTTTGGGTGGAGAGTTTTGTACATGGCTGTTAGGTCTATTTGTCCAAGCGTTGAGTTAAGGTCCTGAATGTCTTTGTTAGTTTTCTGCCTTGATAATATGTCTCACACTGTCAATGGGGTGTTGAAGTCTCCCACTATTATTGTGTGGTTATCTAAATCTCTTTGTAGGTCTCTAAGGACTTACTTTATGAATCTGGGTACTCCTGTATTGGGTGTGTATATATTTAGGATAGTTAACTCTTCTTGTTCAATTGAACTCTTAACCATTCTGTAATACCCTTCCTTGTCTTTTTTGATCTTCATTAGTTTAAAATCTGTTTTCTCTGAAATTAGAATAGCAACCCCTGCTTTCTTCTGTTTTCTGTTTGCTTGGTAGATTTTTCTCCATTCCTTTACTCTGAGCCTATGGGCGTCATTGCACGTGAGATGGGTCTCTTGAATACAGCATACCATTGTGTTTTGCTTCATTATCCAACTTGCCACTCTGCCTTTTAGTTGGTGCATTCAACCCACTTACATTCAAGGTTAGTACTAATATTGATATGTGTGAATTTGATTCTGTAATCATATTGTTAGCTGGTTATTATGCAGACTTGTTTGTGTGGTTGCTTTATATTTTTCCTGGTCTATGTACTTAAGTATGTTTTTGTAGTTGTTGGTAATGGCCTTTCGTTTCCATGTTTAGCACTCCTTCATGACCTCTTTTAAGGCAGGACTGGTAGTAATAAATTCCCTTAGTATTTGCTTGTCTGAAAAGGGTCTTATTTTTCTTTCACTTATGAAGCTTAGTTTGGCCAGATATGAAATTCTTCATTGAAAATTCTTTACTTTAAGAATGCTGAATATAGACCACCAATCTCTTCTGTCTCTGTAGGGTTTCTGCAGACAGGTCTGCTGTTGGCCTGATGGGCTCCCCTTTGTAGCTTACCTGTCCCTTTTCTCCAGCTACCTTTAACATTTTTTTCTTTCATTTTGGCCTTTGAGAATCTGATGACTATGTGTCTTGAGGATGGTCTTCTTGTGTAGTATTTTGCAGGGGTTCTCTGCATTTCCTGAATTTAAATTTTGGCCTCTCTAGTGAGGTTCATGGATGATATCCTAAAATATGTTTTCCAAGTTCCTTAGTTTCTCTCCCTCTCAGGTATGCCAGTGAGTCACAGATTGGGTCTCTTTACATTATTTTATTATTCTTGGAGGTTTTGTTCATTCTTTGTTCCTGTTTTCTCTTTATTTTTCTGTGACTCAGTTACTTCAGAGAGCCAGTCTCCAAACCCTGAGATTCTTTTCTCAGCTTGGTCAATTCTTCTGTTAATAATTGCAATTGCATCATGAAGTTCTTGTAGTGTGTTTTTCAACTCTATCATATCTTTTAGGTTCTTTCTTATAATTGCCATTTCATCTATCAGCTTCTGTATCATTTTATTATAATCCCTAGACTCTTTGGATTGGGTTTTGATTTTCTCCTGTATGTCAATGATCTTTGTTACTATCCATATTCTGAATTCTATTTCTGTAATTTCAGCCATCTCTGCCTGGTTAAGAACTATTTCTGGGGAAGTAGTATGATCATTTGGAGGTAAGAAGACACTCTGGCTTTTTGAGTTGCCAGAGTTCTTGTGCTGATTCTTTCTCAGCTTTGTGGGCTAATGCTCCTTTAATCTTAGAAGTTGCTGGGCTTTGGTTGTTTTTTTTTTCTCTTTTATCCTATTTGATGTCCTTGGGAGTTTGGCTGTGGTATAAGGTGGGTTCTGTCAGCTGGCTTCATTTCTGAAAGATTTTCAGGGCCAAAGGCTCAGCTCAGGATTCCTGAATTTCATGCTCTAAATCTTGGGAGTGGGTATCATGCCCCTGCCTTTTTTCTCTGGCACCTTGAGGTTTGGAACCTGCTGCACTAGAGAGGCCAAAGTGTTCCCAGAATGTTGGTAACAACACTCTGATGGGTGATGTCAGCCAAAGTGCTTTGTAGGGTGGTGGTACCTGGATCGGTCCTCATTTGCACATGCCAACAACAGAGGCAGCACAGCAGGGTGCGTGCTCCTCAGCTGTGTTGAGTCCTGGTGGGTTCAGGGGTGCCATCCTCCATAAAGGTGTTTTCAGGGGTGGTGGTCGAAGTATTTTATAAGGGGGCATGATGTCCCACTGGAGTCTCTATGCACATTTGCACTGGTGGTGGTGTTAGTATGGCATTGGCATGCTGGTAGGCATGGGACTATGAGTGCCCTCTGAGCATGTGTTTATATGCGTGACAGTGCCTGCTCAGAGTAGGGGTGGGTCTTCTGGTCTCCATGCATAGTTTCTCACCAACAAAACTGTTTGCGTAGAGCCAAGGTGTTGGCAGGTGTGTGACCAGAGTCCTCCTTGTGCACATTCATGCCGGCAGCAGTAGCCACACAGTGCACGGGTGGGGACACTGTTTTGTGCAAGCAGCAGTGTCAGTATGGGGGTGGGGAGCTGGTGGGTGTGTGGCTGGCAGTTTCCATGCCCTTGGGCACTCTGATGGCAATGGCAGCATGGCAGGGGGCACGGTGCACTCACAGTGGCAGCAGGGGCACGGCAGGGTGCGTGTGCACATGCATGCTGGTGGCGAAGGAGGGGGCAAGTTTCACCCCCCCATACACAGACACCAGCTAAGCAATGTAGGGGGTGGCTGTGGGCAAGTGTGTGTAGGTAAAGTGGCATGGGGGAGGGTGTGGTGGGGTGATGGCATGGGTGAACTGGTATGTGCCCATGGGGGCCACTCTGCTGGAGCTCTTCACCAGTCACGTACAGTTTGCCAGTGCAGGAACTATGATGTGGGCCTCTAAGAGTCACCCCACGTGGGCATCCAAGGATCCACTGCAAGCAGGTGTGGCCAGGCTGGGGCCCCTGGAGAGGCCAGCAGACCAAGGGGTGCTCAGGTTGAACTGGCACCATCTTATGGGCAAGACTGCCCTGCACTGTTCAGGTCCAACAGTTCCAATAGGGCTAAAGTCTCCTAGGGGAGCAATGTAAGGTCTGGGGGATGGGCATCCCTGGCTGTGCTCCTCATAGATGCTCTTTCACCAAACCCTCAGAGCTCTGCACCAGCCAGAGTTCTGCCCCTGCCACTTCTCTAAGCAGTTCTCACTGCCAGCTCAAGTGTCCATGAAGGTCGTGGGTTCTCCTGCTGCCAGTAATCCAGAGGCCTATGGCGAGAAAAAGTTGCTCCTTGCCTGCTGAATTCACCCCTTCCCCAGGAGTCACTGGGGACCAGGAATGAGTCCTGGTGTGCAGTAGCCCCACTCAAGGTTCCTAGCTTCTTCCCCTTTCAGCCCAGCATCTGTGTCTTCCCTCCACCCACTTTCAGTGCCTTCCTCTGAAGATCTGCTAGGAGTGCACCAGTCTTCCCAATGTCCTAGTCACTTGGTGCTAGATGTTCCTCCTGGCTGAGTCTAGTTGGCTATCTTTATCAAGTTTTAAAACTAACTTTGGAGTGATGGAAAAAATTTAAAAATAAAATAAAATTAGGATGTATGAGTCCTCCAACTTTGTTCTTTTTCAAGATTGTTTTGGCTATTCTGTGTCCCTTGCAATTCCATGTATATTTTAGGATCAGCTTTTCCATACTGAAAAAAAAAAGTTGTTGGAATTTTGATAAGAACTGTATTAAGTCTGTAGATCAATCTGTGGAATATTACCAGCTTAACAATGTTAATACTTCCAATCCACGAACATGAGTTTTTGAAATTTTGTTATTAGAAACATTTTTTAAAAGAAACAGAGTCTTACTCTGTTGCCTGGGCTGGAGTGCAGTGGTGCAATCATAGCTCACTGCAGCTTTGAACTCCTGGGCTCAAGTGATCCTCCTGCCTCAGCTTCCTGAGTACCTGGGACTACAGGCACATGCTACCACACCCAGTTAAATGAGTTTTTAATAGGTTTTTAATACATGTTTTGATAATGAGTAAATTTAATTATCTGAGTATTACAAATGAGAAGTCTGAGACGAATTACTGATCAAAAGCTCAACTGTTATATCCGTTTCTAGCAGTATAGTGGTCTAGGACTGATTAGATATCTTGACAGACTTTCCTGTTGAAAATGAATAATAATGGATAGATGCATCAGTGAGTTCAAAATATATTAAGAAATAATAATAGAAAGAGGCCGAGTTGGTGGCTCACTCCTGTAATCCCAGCACTTTGGAAGGCCAAGGCAGGTGGATCACTTGAGGCCAGGAGTTCAAGACCAGCCTGGCCAACATGGCAAAGCCTTGTTTCTACTAAAAATATAAAAATTAGCTGGGCATAGTGGCGTGTGCCTATAATCCCAGCTACTCAGGAGGTTGAGGCACAAGAATCACTTGAACCTGGGAGGCGGAGGTTGCATTGAGCTGAGATCGTGCCACTGCACTCCATCCTGGATGACAAAGTGAGACTCTTTCTCAAAAAAAAAAAAAAAAGTAATAATAATAATAAAGTGATGAATGAAACTAAGGGAGGAAAGTAAAATACTGATCTAGCTTTTGCAATGAGGGAATTTGCTGTCTCTAGTAAATCAGGCTTCGTTTTTCGCAATCCGTTGGGATGTGAGGGGATGAGAGAAAAAGTGAAGTGACCTATTGCAGATTTGAGATTCCACTGGCTATACCTTCAAGAACAGTGAATTAGAAATACACCCTCCTCGCTCCCCACTCACTGAACAGGGGAAATTGTCTGAAATATTGGCACAAGGTGAAAAAGAAAAAAAGTTCTCCTTAAGACTTCCTAAGCAAAAGCCAGTAACCACCTCCAAATTTACAATACTTAATCATTTAAAGTACCTGAAACCAAGAATTTTGGTTTGCGGTGGCAAACACAAATTTCTCTGGAGAAACCCGCTTCATCCTATGACTTAAAGAATCAACACAGATTAAGCTCCAAGAATTATGAATTCACAGTTAAAAGTTACAAAACATTTAAGTACACAAGGCAACAGGAATACAAGTTAGCAGAAAATACAGGCAACAGAATCATATTCTTGAAGATTTTAGATATTAGAATTATCAAACACACAATTTGAAATGATAATATTTACAATGTTTAAAAAATAAAACAATTGAAATATGAATAAAGAGCTAGGGACTATAAGACATATTCAAGATGTTTCCAAAAGTAATCCAAAAAACTCCTAGAAATAAAACTGCAATAATTAAAATATATATCTGACATAAGACCTGTATCCTATATAAACACTTCTAAAACTACATAATAAATGGGAAATACTCTCCAATAATAAATGGACAAGAAACTTAACAGATGCTTTATAGAAGCCCAATAAGACATGAAAAAGTGATCAAAATCATTAGTCTTCAGAGAAAAGCAAATGAAAATCATAATGAGATATGAATTAATATACACTAGGCTGGCTAAAATTGAAAAGACTAAAAATACCAAATACTGGAAAGGAGTTGGAGCCACCAAAACCTTCACACATTTCTGATTGGAATGTTAGATGGTTCAAGAACTTTGAAGTGAATTTTGGCAGTTTCTTATAAAGGCAAGCATAAACCTACTTTGATGCAGCAATTGCACTCCTAGGTATTCATCCAAATAAATGACAACAAAAAATATGTCCACTTAAAGTTTTAGAAGACTGCTTACAGCAGCTTCATTCATAATAGCTCCAAATTGGAAACACATCAAATATTCATCAACAGGAGAATGCATAAACTGCATTAAAAATTGTGGTATATTCACACAATAAAATACTACCCAGTTATAGAAAGGACTGAATTCCTGATATTTAAACAATATGGATACATCTCCCAGACATTATGTTGAGTGAAAGAAGCTAGACATACTGTATTATACCATTTTATATGGAGTTCTAGAGCTGCCAGTGAGAGACTGGAAAGTAGCATAAGGAAGATTTCTGGATATATGAAAATGTCAAATAGCTTAATAGGGGTATAAGTTGCATGGTATTTGCCAAAAGTACATAATTTAGATTAGTGTAATTCAATGCAGGTACATTTTACTTTAAAATATCTATGAAAATAATAATCAAATTGAGGGTGGGGCAGGGAGTCAGTATAGATAAAACAAGAATGGCAGAAGTATCAAAGTTGTAGCTAGTGATAAGTTTATGGGCATCCATTTTACTATTTTGTTTACTTTGTATACATTTAAAATTTTTCATAATAAAAAGCTTTACAATTTTGTTAGAACTGGTAGCAGTTTGATAGAGAAAAATTGATAAACTAGAAGATAAACCTGAAGAAATGATAAAAATGCAGAACATATGCACATATGTTCTATCACATATGCAGATAGGTGAGTAGCCAGTACCTGGTTTTAAGTTTATATCATTGAAGAGTGTAGGAAAGGCAGTCTGGAATCACCAGTGCCACCCCAGTCCCATCCCCCAGCAGCAGCTGTGTGGCACGAAGAGAGAATCTCTGTACTTGGGAGAAGGAGAGCGCAGTGATTGTGAGATTGTATTGAACCTAGTGCTGCCCTATCACAGCAGAAAGCAAAATAGGGCTAAACTCAGCCAACACTTGTCCACAGAGGAATATAGACCAGCCCTGCCTTGAGAGGAATCACACATCCCAATGATCAGAACTTGATTTACAGCAAACCTCACCACCGTGGGCTAAAGTGCTCTGGGGCTCTAAATAAACTTGAAAGGCAGTCTATGCTACAAAGACTGCAACTCCTAGGCAAGTCCTAGTGCAGAGCTAGGCTTATAGCCAGAGGACACAGGGGACATGCAACATACTGTTACATAAGCCGGGGAGGCTAAGAAAGTGCTTGCACCAGCTGTCCACAAACCCCAGGCTGCACAGCTTGTGGCTCCAAAAGAGACCCCTTCTTTCTACTTGAGGAGAGAAGGAAGAGTAAAGATGACTTTGTCTTGCATCTTAGATATCCAAGTAGGATAAGCCATCGGTCAGAGACATGAGGCCCCCATTCGAGGCCCTAGCTCCTGGATATATCTAGATATATCATGGGACAGAATGGAACATGATGCTTTGAAGGAAAAGACCCAGTCCTGGCAGGACTCATCACCTGTTGACTAAAGAGCCCTTGGTCACTGAATAACCAGCAGCAATACTCAGATAGTACACTGTGGGCCTTGGGTGAGACTCTGAGACTTGCTTGCTGCAGGGGAGACTCAGCACATTCCCAGCTGTGGTGACTACAGGGAAAGACTCCTTCTGGTTGAGAAAAACAGAGGGAAAATAAAGGGGACTTTGTCTTGCACTGCAGATACCAGCTCAGCCACAGGGGTGTACAGCACCAAGTGGGCTCTTGGGGTCTGCAATTCTTTTTTTTAATCTTTTTTATTATCATACTTTAAGTTCTTAGATACATGGACAGAACGTGCAGGTTTGTTACATAGGTACACACATGCCATAGTGGTTTGCTGCACCCTTCAACCTGTCACCAACAGGGTAAAAGCGTTCCTATTTCTCCACATCCTCCCCAGCATCTGTTGTTTTGATTTGCATTTCTCTAATGACCAGTGATGATGAGCTTTTTGTCATATGTTTGTTGGCTATATAAATGTCTTCTTTTGAGAAGTGTCTGTTCATATCTTTCTACCTCCCAAACTTATTTCTGCTCTTTATTTCCTACTTTTACTAATGGTGGTTCAACTAGTCACTCAGATGAAATTCCTTGTTTTCTTCTTTTCCCTTACCAGCAACACTAACTTTCCTATTGCATTCATTTTACTTCCATAGTATCTTTATGATCTGGTTCCTTTCTTCCATCTCCACTGCTATTGTCCTAGGGCAGATAATCATTATCTCTCATCTGGACTTTTGTAATAGCTTCTTCCTACTTCTAGTCTTGTTGTCCTGTGCTATAAGCTACATATTGCTATCAGAATTATTCTTTTTTGGCTGGGCATGGTGGCTCTTGCCTGTAATCCCAGGACTTTGGGAGGCCAAGACAAGAGGAACACTTGAGGTCAGGAGTTTGAGACCAGCATGGCCAACATGGTGAAACCTGGTCTCTACCAAAAAATACAAAAATTAGCCAGGCACGGTGGTGGAGACTGTAGTCCCAGCTACTCAGGAGGCTGAGGCACGAGAATCACATGAACCCAAGAGCCGGAGATTGCAGGGAGCCAAGATTGCGTCACTGCACCCCAGCCTTGGCAACAGAGTGAGACCCTGTCTCAAAAAAAAAAAAAAAAAAAAAAAAAATTATTCTTTGCAAACAGAGTTTGAGTCACATCATTCTTTTTTTTTTTCTTCCAAAACTCTGCATATAGGCCAGGAACATTGACTCATGCGTGTAATCGCAGCACTTTGGGAGGCTGAGGAGGGCGGATTGCTACTGCCCAGCCTAGAAAACAGTGAGTTCCTGTCTCTACAATAGATAAAAAACAAAAAAGTTAGCCAGGTGTGGTGGCTAATGCCTGTAGTTCTAGCCACTCAGCAGGCACTGAGCGGGGAGGATTTCTTGAGCCTGGGAGGTCAAGGCCACAGTGAGCTATGATCATTCCGCTACACTCCAGCCTGGGTGACAGAGTGAGACCCTGTTTCACAAACAACACAAACAAACAAAAAACCAATCTGCCTATGGATTTAAATCCAAATATTTAACATGCTTTTCAAGTGTTCCATGATCTGGCCTTGCCCAAGTCATCATCCACAAAATCCTCCACTTATCCTAAACTCCTATAATTTCTATTTGGCGCTAGGTCAGTCCATTTCACATCTTCTGACCTTTGTCTCCTGCAATTTGTAAGCCTGTAATGTCTTTGGATTTGTTCTCTAGTCACTAAAATCCTTACCCTTTAGAAGCCAACTAAAATATCAGCTTTTTAATAAAGTCAATCCTATTTGCTTCACTAGAAAGTAATTTGTTCCTCTCTTTCTGCTCCCTTAGCAGACTACTTGGACTTCTTTTATAGCACCTATTTCAAAATTGCTTGTATCATAATTATTTGTGTTTATGACTGTGAACTTAAATAAACTGCAAGTTTCTTGAAGACATAAATAGTGTTGTATTGACTGCTACATTCCTGGAGGTATCCTAGTGCCTGGAACATTGAGGATGCTCCTTTGAATTGAATTAAATTGAATTTGGTGACTAGAAATTTACAACTGTCCATTCTTCCTTGCCTCTTCTCACAAGTAAAGGCCTCCAGATACAGTTTGGTTATATTAAACAAAACAAAACAAAACAAACCTGTACATCAGAGAACTCTCCTTTACCAAAATGTATTATGTTGGCCTCTGACCTGCAGGCAAGTTAAGATGATAAGGCACAGGCCCAAATCTCTAAGTGTTCCCTTTACTCTCTAATGAGGCTGTCCTGAGTGCAGGGAGGACAGAGGAAACTGCAGCTATTCTGTCAGGATGGTGGCAAATGAGTGATTCATTTATCAACTAGCTGGAATTTGGAAAGAGATTGAAAGATCCATCTGTCAAAATCTCACCATCCATCAGCGGTACGTTGCCCTGGGCAGCCAGCTTGCTGTTATCTACTTACTAATTTTAGATTGTTTTGCTCTTCTCATAAAGGTTCTTGGGTTAACTTGTAGACCATATAAAAATAATCAGAAAAGCCACCACAAATTGTGAGATTAGCATTGACTCAAGTATCAGAAAACTTGGATTCTAATCATGATCTTGCTACTAACTTGCTATGGAATATAACTTGCTATGGAAATAACTTACTCTCTCTGTGATTAGTTCCTCTAATTTGTAAAAGTATGAGGTTGGACTAGGTCATAGCTAAAATCCTTTCATGTTGTGACATTGTGTAGAATGTAACTATGATAATGATCCAAGCTAAGTAGTAGGTACTCAATCAGTTCTTATTGAGCAAATGTGTAAAAATGATTAGACGATTGAGTTTGTGGCATAGGTTGTAAGCGTTGAAGAAATTTAGATAGAAGAAAGTTTAGAGAAGCATGAGAAAAGAGAAGGACCAACCAAGAACATTATTTCTATGTTTAACTTTAAATTTTGGGGTTAATTCTTCAGATAGTTTCCAAAGGCCCAGAATATGGGTCTTATTTTACTACTTATTTCTGTGATTTTTATTCTTACTATTTTCTCCTTGATTAGTGAGAGGGGTGTGAAAAAAGGAAAGGAAGAGACAAAACTTACATTTGTGAAAAGTCTTCCATATGCTAGGAACTAAACATATATAGTATCATACTTACCTCACACAACAATCAGCAGAAAAGGACTTTTGTTATTTCCATTTTTTTACAGGTGAAAAAACTAAACCTCAGAGAGGTTCAATAAATTCACTAAGCTCACTTTCCTAGTAAGGGGCAGATCTAGGAATCAAGCAAAGATCTATTAATTCCCAAACCCTTGCTCCTTACACTAGTGTGCTACTTCTAGCCAGCATGCTTCCTAGATTCTTCTCATACCATTTCAATGCGAACAACAACCAGGGTCCTCAGATAGAGTTTTAGAGTTAAGGAGCTAACCAACTGATTCACATAGACCTTTCACTCAATGAGCTTATTCAAAACTCTTAATATCTTAAATGTAATTCCTAAACCTCATCCTGAGCTCTGGAAATCCTGATAAATTGAATAGACTTGCTCTCTGATTTCCCAAAATACAATTTATCCATCCCCCAAAAAATTAAAATGGCCCTCAAACATTGGAAAAAATGTTAAAATCACCCATAATTAGAAAAATGCAAATTTCAACAACACTGAGATACAATTTTCACCCATTAATCTGGCAAAATTAAAAAATACGACAATACATTCTGTTTGTAATGTTGTGGGGAAACAGGTACTCTGATACATTACTGGTAGAAGTTCAAATTGGCACAACTTTTCTAGGGAGAAATCTGAAAATATCTTATGAAACTACACATGCATTTACCTTTCTTTCTTTTTCTTTAAGTTTTGGGGTACATGTGCAGATCATGCAGGTTTGTTACATAGGTATACATGTGCCATGCAGGTTTGTTACATAGGTATACATGTGCCATAGTGGTTTGCTGCACCCATCAACCGGTCATCTACATTAGGTATTTCTTCTGAGGCTATCCCTCCCCCAGGCCCCCACCGCCCGACAGGCCCCAGTGTGTGATGTGCCCCCCTGACCCGTGTCCATGTGTTCTCATTGTTCAACTTCTATTTACGAGTGAGAACATGTGGTGTTTGGTTTTCTGTTCTTGTGTTAGTTTGCTGAGAATGATGGTTTCCAACTTCATCCATGTCCCTGCAAAACACATAAACTCATCCTTTTTTATGGCTGCATAGTATTCCATGGTGTATATGTGCCACATTTTTTTTATCCAGTCTATCATTGATGGGAATTTGGGTTGGTTCCAAGTCTTTGCTATTGTGGACAGTGCTGCAATAAACATACGTGTGTAGGTGTCTTTATAGTAGAATGATTTATAATCCTTTGGGTATATACCCAGTAATGGGATTGCTGGGTCAAATGCTATTTCTAGTTCTAGATCCTTGAGGAATTGTCACACTGTCTTCCATAATGGTTGAAGTAATTCACACTCCCACCAACAGTGTAAAAGCATTCTTATTTGTCCACATTCTCTCCAGCATCTGTTGTTTCCTGACTTTTTAATGATCGCCATTCTAACTGGTGTGAGATGGTATCTCATTGTGGTTTTGATTTGCATTTTTCTAATGACTAGTGATGATGAGCTTTTTTTCTTTTCTATTTTTTTAATCACACAACTTTTTATTAGAGCTTTCAACTGAGCAGGTTAGTGTCCTTACTAGGCACATACATAAAGGTTTTCAAGCTTTTCTGTAATAACACGGACATAGGACATAGTCTCCATTTTTACGAAGATGCAAACATTCCAATTGCCTGTCTCAATAAAGATCTTTGGGAAAGGATGCACTTTTTTTCGTGTGTTTGTTGACTGCATAAATGTCTTCTTTTGAGAAGTGTCTGTTCCTATCCTTCGCCCACTTTTTGATGGGGTTGTTTGCTTTATTCTTGTAAATTTGTTTATTTATAGATTCTGGATATTAGCCCTTTGTCAGATGGATAGATTGCAAAAATTTTCTTCCATTGTGTAGGTTCCCTGTTCACTCTAATGATAGTTTCATTTGCTATGCAGAGGCTCTTAAGTTTAGCTAGATCCCATTTGTAAATTTTGGCTTCTGTTGCCATTTCTTTTTGTGTTTTAGTCATGAAGTCTTTGCCCATGCCTATGACCTGAATGGTATTGCCTAGGTTTTCTTGTAGGGTTTTTATGGTTTTAGGTCTTATGTTTAAGTCTTTAATCCATCTTGAGTTAATTTTTGTACATGGTGTAAGGAAGGGATCCAGTTTCAGTTTTTGGAATATGGCTAGCCAGTTTTCCCAACACCATTTATTCAATAGGGAATCCTTTCCCCATTGCTTGTTTTTGTCAGGTTTGTCAAAGATCAGATGGTTGTAAATGTGTGGCATTATTTCTGAGGCCTCTGTTCTGTTCCATTGGTCTATATCTCTGTTTTGGTACCAGTACCATGCTGTTTTGGTTACTGTAGCCTTGTAGTAGAGTTTGAAGTCGGGTAGTGTGATGCCTCCAGCTTTGTTCTTTTTGCCTAGGACTGTCTTGACTATGCAGGCTATTTTTTGGTTCCATTTGAAATTTAAAGTAGTTTTTTTCCAAATCTGTAAAGAAAATCAGTGGTATCTTGATGGGCATAGCATTGAATCTATAAATTACTTTGGGAATTATGGCCATTTTCACGATATTGATTCTTCCTATCCATGAGCGTGGAATGTTTTTCCATTTGTTTGTGTCCTCTCTTATTTCATTGAGCAGTGGTTTGTAGTTCTCCTTGAAGAGGTTCTTCACATCCTTTGTAAGTTGTATTCCTAGGTATTTTATTCTCTTTGTAGCAATTGTGAATGGGAGTTCACTCATGATTTGGCTCTCCATTTGTCTGTTATTGGTGTATAGGAATGCTTGTGATTTTTGCACATTGATTTTGTATCCTGAGATTTTGCTGAAGTTGCTTATCACCTTAAGGAGATTTTGGGCTGAGATG
>NW_012101849.1:214859-227231 GCF_000951045.1 Mandrillus leucophaeus
TCCACATTCTCTCCAGCATCTGTTGTTTCCTGACTTTTTAATGATCGCCATTCTAACTGGTGTGAGATGGTATCTCATTGTGGTTTTGATTTGCATTTTTCTAATGACTAGTGATGATGAGCTTTTTTTCTTTTCTATTTTTTTAATCACACAACTTTTTATTAGAGCTTTCAACTGAGCAGGTTAGTGTCCTTACTAGGCACATACATAAAGGTTTTCAAGCTTTTCTGTAATAACACGGACATAGGACATAGTCTCCATTTTTACGAAGATGCAAACATTCCAATTGCCTGTCTCAATAAAGATCTTTGGGAAAGGATGCACTTTTTTTCGTGTGTTTGTTGACTGCATAAATGTCTTCTTTTGAGAAGTGTCTGTTCCTATCCTTCGCCCACTTTTTGATGGGGTTGTTTGCTTTATTCTTGTAAATTTGTTTATTTATAGATTCTGGATATTAGCCCTTTGTCAGATGGATAGATTGCAAAAATTTTCTTCCATTGTGTAGGTTCCCTGTTCACTCTAATGATAGTTTCATTTGCTATGCAGAGGCTCTTAAGTTTAGCTAGATCCCATTTGTAAATTTTGGCTTCTGTTGCCATTTCTTTTTGTGTTTTAGTCATGAAGTCTTTGCCCATGCCTATGACCTGAATGGTATTGCCTAGGTTTTCTTGTAGGGTTTTTATGGTTTTAGGTCTTATGTTTAAGTCTTTAATCCATCTTGAGTTAATTTTTGTACATGGTGTAAGGAAGGGATCCAGTTTCAGTTTTTGGAATATGGCTAGCCAGTTTTCCCAACACCATTTATTCAATAGGGAATCCTTTCCCCATTGCTTGTTTTTGTCAGGTTTGTCAAAGATCAGATGGTTGTAAATGTGTGGCATTATTTCTGAGGCCTCTGTTCTGTTCCATTGGTCTATATCTCTGTTTTGGTACCAGTACCATGCTGTTTTGGTTACTGTAGCCTTGTAGTAGAGTTTGAAGTCGGGTAGTGTGATGCCTCCAGCTTTGTTCTTTTTGCCTAGGACTGTCTTGACTATGCAGGCTATTTTTTGGTTCCATTTGAAATTTAAAGTAGTTTTTTTCCAAATCTGTAAAGAAAATCAGTGGTATCTTGATGGGCATAGCATTGAATCTATAAATTACTTTGGGAATTATGGCCATTTTCACGATATTGATTCTTCCTATCCATGAGCGTGGAATGTTTTTCCATTTGTTTGTGTCCTCTCTTATTTCATTGAGCAGTGGTTTGTAGTTCTCCTTGAAGAGGTTCTTCACATCCTTTGTAAGTTGTATTCCTAGGTATTTTATTCTCTTTGTAGCAATTGTGAATGGGAGTTCACTCATGATTTGGCTCTCCATTTGTCTGTTATTGGTGTATAGGAATGCTTGTGATTTTTGCACATTGATTTTGTATCCTGAGATTTTGCTGAAGTTGCTTATCACCTTAAGGAGATTTTGGGCTGAGATGATGGGGCTTTCAAAATATACAATCATGTCATCTGCAAACAGAGACAACAATTTGACTTCCTCTGTTCCTATTTGAATACCCTTTATTTCTTTCTCTTGCCTGATTGCCCTGGCCAGAACGTCCAATACTATGTTGAGTAGGAGTAGTGAGAGAGGGCATCCTTTCTTGTGCTGGTTTTCAAAGGGAATGCTTCCAGCATTTGCCCATTCAGTATGATATTGGTTGTAGGTTTGTCATAAATAGCTCTTATTATTTTCAGATACTGACGATTTTCACATCAAGGTTCATCAGGGATATTGGCCTGAAATTTTCTTTTTTTGTTGTGTCTCTGTCAGGTTTTGGTATCAAGATGATGCTGGCCTCTTAAAATTAGGTAGAGAGGAGTCCCTCTCTTTTTATTGTTGGAATAGTTTCAGAAGGAATGGTACCAGTCCTCTTTGTACCTCTAGTAGAATTCGGGTGTGAATCTACCTGGTCCAGACTTTTTTTTGGTTTGTAGGCTGTTAATTACTGCCTCAATTTCAGAACTTTTTATTGGTTTGTTCAGGGATTTGACTTCTTCCTGGTTTAGTCTTCGGAGGGTGTATGTGTCCAGGAATTTATCTATTTCTTCTAGATTTTCTAATTATTTGTGTAGAGGTGTTTATAGTATTCTTTGATAGTTTGTATTTCTGTGGGATTGGTGGTGATATCCCCTTTATCATTTTATGTTGCATCTCTTTGATTCTACTCTCTTTTCTTCTTTATTAGTCTGGCTAGCAGTCTGTCTGTTTTGTTGATCTTTTCAGAAAACCAGCTCCTGGATTCACTGATTTTTTTGAAGGGTTTTTCATATCTCTATCTCCTTCAGTTCTGCTCTTATCTTAGTTATTTCTTGTCTTCTGCTAGCTTTTGAATTTATTTGCTCTTACTTCTCTAGTTTTTAAAATTGTGATATTAGGGTGTCAATTTCACATCTTTCCTGCTTTCTCTTGTGGGTATTTAGTGCTATAAATTTCCCTCTACATATTGCTTTAAATGTGTCCCAGAGATTCTGGTACGTGTGTCTTTGTTCTCATTGGTTTCAAAGAACTCATTTATTTCTGCCTTAATTTCATTATTTACCCAGTAGTCATTCAGGAGAAGGTTGTTCAGTTTCCATGTAGTTGTGCAGTTTTGAGTGAATTTCTTAATTCTGCGTTCTAATTTGATTGCACTGTGGTCTGAGAGACTGTTTGTTATGATTTCTGTTTTTTTTGTATTTGCTAAGGAGTCATTTACTTCCAATTATTTGGTCATTTTTAGAGTAAGTGTGATGTGGTGCTGAGAAGAATGTATATTCTGTTGATTTGGGGTGGAGAGTTCTGTAGATGTCTATTAGGTCTGCTTGGTCCAGAGCTGAGTTCAAGTCCTGGATATCCTTTTTAATTTTGTTTCATTAATCAGTCTAATATTGACAGTGGGGTGTTAAAGCCTCCCACTATTATCATGTAGGAGTCTAAGTTTCTTTATGGGTCTCTAAGAACTTGCTGTATGAATCTGGGTGGTCCTGTATTGGATGCATATATATTTAGGATAGTTAGCTTTTCTTGTTGTGTTGATCCGTTTACCATTATGTAAATCCCTCTTTTGTCTCTTTTGATCTTTGTTGGTTTAAAGTCTGTTTTATCAGAGACTAGGATTGCAACCCCTGCTTTTTGTTGTTGTTGTTGCTTTCCATTTGCTTGGTAAATATTCCTCCATTCCTTTATTTTGAGCCTATGTGTGTCTTCACACATGAGATGGATTTCCTGAATACAGCACACCAATGGGTCTTGACTCTTTATGCAATTTGCCAGTCTGTGTTTTTAATTCGGGCATTTAGCCCATTTACATTTAAGGTCACTATTGTTATGTGTGAATTTGATCTTGTCATTATGATGTTAGCTAGTTATTTTGCCTGCTAGTTGATGCAGTTTCTTCATAGCGTCAATGGTCTTTACAATTTGGCATGTTTTCACAGTGGCTGGTACCGGTTGTTCCTTTCCATGTTTAATGCGTCTTTCAGGAGCTCTTTTAAGGCAGGCCTGGTGGTGACAAAATCTCTCAGCATTTGCCTGTCTATAAAGGATTTTATTTCTCCTTTGTTTATGAAGCTTAGTTTGGCTGGATATGAAATTCTGGGTTGAAAATTCTTTTCTTTAAGAATGTTGAATTTTGGCCCCACTCTCTTCTGGCTTGTAGGGTTTCTGCCGAGAGATCTGCTGTTAGTCTGATGGGCTTCACTTTGTGGGTACCTCGACCTTTCTCTCTGGCTGTACTTAACATTTTTTCCTTCATTTCAACCTTGGTGAATCTGACGATAATGTGTCTTGGGGTTGCTCTTCTCGAGGAATATCTTTGTGCTGTTCTCTGTACTTCCTGAATTTGAATGTTGGCCTGTCTTGCTAGGTTGGGGAAGTTCTCCTGGATGATATGCTGAAGAGTGTTTTCCAACTTGGTTCCATTCTTAGCATCACTTTCAGGTACACCAATCAAACATAGATTTGGTCTTTTCATATAGTCCCATATTTCTTGGAGGCTTTGTTAGTTTCTTTCTCTAATCTTGACTTCTCGCTTTATTTCATTGAGTTGATCTTTAATCTCTGATATCCTTTCTTCTGCTTGATTGATTCAGCTATTGATAGTTGCGTATGCTTCAAGAAGTTCTCATGCTGTGTTTTTCAGTGCCATCAGGTCATTTATGTTCTTCTCTAAACTGGTTATGCTAGTTAAAAATTCATCTAACCTTTTTTTTCAAGGTTCTTAGTTTCCTTGCATTGGCTTAGAACATACTCCCTTAGCTCAGAGGAGTTTGTTATTTCCCACCTTCTGAAGCCTGCTTCTGTCAATTCGTCAAACTCATTCTCTGTCCAGTTTTGTTCCCTTGCTGGTGAGGAATTGTGATCATTTGGAGGAGAAGAGGTGTTCTGGTTTTGGAATTTTCAGCCTTTTTGCACTGGATCCTCCCCATCTTCATGGATTTATCTACCTTTGGTCTTTCACATTGCTGACCTTTGAATGGGGGTCTCTGAGTGGACATTTTGTTTTTCTGGATGTTCATACTATTCCTTTCTATTTGTTAGTTTTCCTTCTAACAGTCAGTCCCCTCTGCTGCAGGTCTGCTGGAGTTTGCTGGAGGTCCACTCCAGAATCTGTTTGCCTGGGTATCACCAGCAGAGGCTGCAGAACAGCAAAAGTTGCTGCCTGTTTCTTTGTCTGGAAGCTTCATCCCAGTGGGGCACCTGCCAGATGCTAGCCAGAGCTCTCCTGTATGAGATGACGGTCGCTTCCTACTGGAATGTGTCTCCCAGTCAGGATACTCGGGGGTCAGGGACCCACTTGACGAGGTAGTCTGTCCCTTATCAGAGCTTGAACGCTACGCTGGGAGATCCGCTGCTCTCTTCAGAGCCCTCATGCAGGGATGTTTAAGTCTGCTGAAGCTGCACCCACAGCCGCCCCTTCCCCCAGGTGCTCTGTCCCAGGAAGATGGGAATTTCATCTATAAGTCCCTGACTGGGGCTGCTGCCCTTTTTTCAGAGATGCCTGCCCAGAGAGGAGGAATCTAGACAGGCAGTCTGACCGCAGCGGCCTTGCTGAGCTGTGGTGGGCTCCATCCAGTTTGAACATCCTGGTGGCTTTGTTTACACTGTGAGGGGAAAACTGTGCACTCAAGCCTCAGTAATGGCAGACACCTCTCCCTCAACCAAGCTTGAGCGTCCCAGGTCGAACTCAGACTGCTGTGCCAGCAGTCGGATTTTCAAGCCAGTGGATCTTAGCTTGCTGGGCTCCGTTGGGGTGGGACCTGCTGAGCCAGACAACTTGGCTCCCTGGCTTCAGCCCCCTTTCCAGGGAAGGGAACAGTTCTGTCTTGCTGGCCTTGCAGGTGCCACTGGGTATGGAAAACAAAACAAAACAAAACAAAACAAAACTCCTGCAGTTAGCTCAGTGTCTGCCCAAATGGCAACCCAGTTTTGTGCTTGAAACCCAGGGCCCTGGTGGTGTACGCACCAGAGGGAATCTCCTGGTCTGTTGGTTGTGAAGACTATGGGAAAAGTGCAGTATCTAGGCTGGAGTGCACCATTCCTCCAGGTACAGTCTCTCATGGCTCCTCTTTGCTAGGGGAGGGAAATCCCCCGACCCCTTGCGCTTCCTGGGTAAGGTGATGCCCCACCCTGCTTCGGCTTGCCCTTTGTGGGCTGCACCCATTGTCCAACCAGTCCCAATGAGATGGACTGGGTATCTCAGTTGGAAATGCAGAAATCACCTGCCTTCTGTGTCAATCTCGCTGGGAGCTGCAGACCGGAGCCATTCCTATTTGACCATCTTGCCAGCAAATTCTGCATTTACATTTTTACCCAGAAACTCTACTTCTAGGGATTGACTTTGAAGATATATCTCCAACAACATGAAAGCACATATGCACGGGTTATTCATTGCAACATTGTTGGCAATTGCAGAATATTGGAAATAACCTAAATGCTTACACATAGAATAGCAGTCAAATAAACTATGGTACATCTGAACAATGAATTGTTGTATTAGTAATATATTGCTGTGTAACAAATGATCACAAACTGAGTGGCTTTAAAAAACACATATTTATTATTTCTAAGTTCCTGGGGGTCAGGAATCCTGATACATCTTAACTGGGTAAGACTGCAATCCAGTATTGACCAACACTGGAAGTCATCTGAGGCTCTACTAAAGAGGGATCATCTTTTAAACTAGTATCATTGTTTGCTGGGTTCAATTCCTTGAGGATTGTTAGACCAAGGGCCTCAGCTACTTGCTGGCTGTCAGCTGGAATCTGTCCTCAGGAACTAGAGGCTTCCCATAGTTCCTGGCCATGTGAAACTCTCCATATGTTGGCTTCCTTCATCAATGCTAGCAAGGGAGAGATTCAATGTAGAGAGTCTGCTTGCAAGATGGAAGTAACAGTGTTATGCAATATAATCATGGAATTGACATCCCATCACCTTTGTCCTCCTCCTCCCCCTCTCCCCTCCCCCTCTACCCTCCCTCCTCCTCCTCTCTTCCTCCTTAGATACAGGGTCTTGCCCTGTTGCCAGGCCGGAGTGCAGTGGCATGATCTCAGCTCACTGCAACCTCCACCTCCTGGGCTCCACTGATCCTCTAGACTCAGCCTCCTTAGTAGCTAGGACTACATGCACATGCCACCATGCCCAGCTCACTTTTGTATTTTTTAGTAGAGATGGGGTTTTGCCATATTGCCCAGGATGGTCTTGAATTTCTCAGTTCAAGCAGTCCAGCAGCTTTGGCCTCCCAAAGGGCTGGGATTACTGGCATGAGCCACTGTGCTGGCCTCCCTTTGCCATATCCTACTGAATAGAGACAAGTCACAAGCCATGCCCATATTCAAGGGCAGGGAATTACACAAGGACGTGAACATTAAGAGGCACAGATTATGGAACAACCTTGGAGTTTGCCTGTCACAAGTGCTATGTAGGTGTAAAAATGAATGAAGAAACTGTGAAATGATTTGGCATGGTTTTAGGACATACTATTAAGTGAAAAAGGTGATGTATCAAAGAATATCTTTAGTATATTAACCTTTATGAAAGAAAAGGAAATACGAGAAAATCAGCCTGTATTTGCTCATTTGTGCAAAATAAATATAGGAAGGATAAACCAGGAACTAAAGAGGCTACTTCCATGGGATTGTTGTGAAATGGGTCAACAGAATATGAAAATGGGAATAAGGTAGTAAAGGATGAGAGAGGAGGGACCCTTGTTTCAATATGTCTTTTTACATAACGTTAACTCTTAGTACCATAGTAATGTTTCACATACTTCCAAAATAAGTAAATAGTTAAAATCAGTCATACTAAGGGTGAGAGTAGGGGGAGGACCCAAAATGGAATACAAACAGTAAATAATATATATGACTGTATTAAGAATGCCCAGTACAACTACAATATAACTGAAGCAGATGGGGAAGAAAAGAACTAATGCAAGTACTATGGGTTGAAGTGCGTCTCCCAAAAAAATATATGTTGAAGCGCCAACACCTAGTATTTCAGAATGTGACTTTATTTGGAAATAGGGATAGTCAAGTTGAAATGAGGCCATTAGGATGGGCCCTAATCCAATATGACTTATGCCCATGTGAAAAGGAAGAATTTGGACACAGAAACAGACACGCACAGAAGGCAGAAAAAACATACATAATGGAGGAATGTCATGTGAAGATGAAAGCAGAGATTGGAGTGATGCATTTATAAAACAAAGATTGCCAGCAAACCATTAGAAGCTAGGAGAGAGACATAGAAGGGATTCTACTTCATACAGCCCTCAGAAGAAACCAACTTTGCCAGCACCTTAATTTTGGACTTCTAGATTCCCTAACCAAGAGGCCACCCAGTTTTGGGTACTTTGTTACAGCAGTTCTAGGAAACCAGTACAGTAATTTTGGAAAACAGTAGTTTGACTGGACACAGTAGGCTTAAAGACAAAAGCAATTATACACAAATACCATACTCTACTATGTAAACTTATTCCTTACAGGGGTTTTATTAATTTTGAAAATATTTTATGTGTATACTAAGAAAAAATATACCTACTGTAGATAATAATAGATTTTTCACAGTCAGAGGAAGAAGTTACAATATAGGTAGAGGAAAGGTTATAATAAACCAAAAGTGTTGGACTACAATCAGAGGTATCAGTGTGAACTCAGGTTTTTAAAAATAGATTAGATAGAGAGATAGATAAACAAATGTAGAAATAAATATAGGTATGTGTGAGTGTGTATTTGTGTGTATATTTCCTACCTCTATCCACTGAAAGGGCCTAGAGTAATAAAATTCTAGGAGCAACAAACACAACTAGAACCAAAATCTTGGCTTATAAACAACAACAACTAGTACAATGTAGGACCTTGGAGGGGATACTGGAACAGAAAAAGAACATTAAAAGAAAAATTAATAAAACTGGAATGACCTCCAAAAAAAGGAACCAGGTTCCTTGGAGAAGAAGTTGATTCCAGAATCGGGGCAGAAAAAGTATAAGATTATCCTGGCACATTTTGTGGTGCAAGAAAATAAGGACTTGTTTAAAATAAGATGGAGGCATATTGAAAGGACAAGGAGCCAACCTGTAAAAGTTCTTATGGCCAACACTAGAACCATTTGAGCAACAAAATAAATAATGATAGTATTGAATTATAACTCATAAAATAAATATGCATAAATCTGTACTGATGCAAATAGATAATTTAATAACAAATCAATGGGAAGAAAGGAAAGCTCTTATTTAGGAAAGAATTACAATTAATACATGTAGAAGGAATGAGAGAAATAGAAAATCACAATTAGGCAAACAGCACAGTAATAGTTGCTGTAGATAAGACCCATTGATACATGCTAAAATTAGCAGGTGAATATTTGAGAAGGAACAGGACATTTGCATATTCTCAAGATATCTGCTACAATATATTTATTAATTATAAAGAGAAAATTAGGAGACTTTCAATGGAGAAACCTAGTAGACACCACTTTTATCAACCGATCAAGGTTAACATCTCCAATAGTAATTTATGCCAACTTCATGTGGATATGATGTGATATGATGTACAATGTTGCTTCTGTGGTATTATTGCCAAAAATCCATAACCTTGACCTAATCAGTAGAAAATATCAGATGTATTCAAATTGAGAGACATTATACAGAATAATAAAGTAATCATCAAAAATATCATGGTCATTAGAGACCAAAGACTGAGGGATTATTGCTGATGTGGGGCCTTGAATTGGATACTAGATCAGAAAAAGTACATTCAAAGAAAAAGTGGTGAAATTAGAAAAACTTCTGTAATTTGATTAATAGCATGAAATTACTGTTAATTTTCTGGTTTTGATCATTGTGTTCTGGTTGTGTAAACTATTAACACTAGATGAAACTGGTGAGGGATATATATATGAGCTCACTGTACTGTTTTTGCAACTTTTCTGTAAGTCTAAAATTATTCCAAATAAGAAGTTAAACTATTTTTTTCAGAAGATTTCCCTATTATGTGGGAGTCATAGTGAATGGGCATAATGCCAGCCAGAGAAAGGTTAATATGGAATAATTCTTTCATGTATATTATCTCATAGTACTTTCCCAACAATGCTGTGAAATAGATAGAACAAGAATTATTACTCACATTCTACAATAAGGAAACTAAGTCTAAGAGAGGTTAATTGGCTTAAAAGGTTATTCAAGAATTCCTCATCTAGCATGGCAAGGTAAAACCACTAACAACCTATTTCTATACCTAAATAAAATGAAAAATTTTAGATAAATGCAGAAAGCAACTACCCAAGGACTCTGAAAAGAAAACAAGAACAAACAAGTCAAGGAGGTGCACGGCAAACTAGTGGTGTGGACAGCTAAAATCCCAATAAAAGTCCCATATTTCTGGTCAGAGGAAGTGGCGGATAGGACTCTATTGGCCAGAAAGAGTTGGGAAGAATTTTGAGGAGGGGAAAACAAGAAAAGAAGATCCTTTAATTCTATATATGGACTTGCACAATATTGGGCTTACTGCTGAAAAGCATAGACTTGGGACAGACCAAAAGCAGTGTAGCAAAACTTTAAAAATGGAAGAGTTCTAAGCCATGACCCAAGTCTCAGACAAACCCCTGGGTGATTCATGCATGAGGCAGAACCAAAGTAGTATAGAAAAAACTTTGAAAATTGAACTGAGATTAGATGCATGCTTACCAAATGGAAGAAGGAATTGTGTTATGAACATAACTGGATCATCTGCTAAAAGAATGACAACAAGAGGGGGGCACACCCAAGATGGCCAAATAGGAACAGCTCTAGCCTCCAGTTCCCAGTGTGAGCGACACAGAAGATGGGTGATTTCTGCATTTTCAACTGAGGTACCGGGTTCATCTCACAGGGGCGTGTCGGACAGTTGGCGCTGGTCCATGGGTGCAGCCCAACCAGTGAGAGCTGAAGCAGGGCAATGCATCACCTCACCTGGGAAGCACAAGGGGGAAGGGAATTCCTTTTTCTAGCCAAAGGAAATTGAGACACAGAACACCTGGAAAATTGGGTAACTCCCACCCTAATACTGCGCTTTACCAAGGGTCATAGCAAATGGCACACCAGGAGATTATATCCCACACCTGGCCCAGAGGGTCCCATGCCCACAGAGCCTCCCTCATTGCTAGCACAGCAGTCTGAGATATAACTGCAAGGCGGCAGCAAGGATGGGGGAGGGGTGCCCGCCATTGCTGAAGCTTAAGTAGGTAAACAAAGCCACCGGGAAGCTCGAATTGGGTGGAGCCCACCACAGCTCAAGGAGGCCAGCCTGCCTCTGCAGACTCCTCCTCTGGGGACAGGGCATACCTAAACAAAAGGCACCAGAAAACTCGGCAAAGGTAAATGCCCCTGTCTGACAGCTTTGAAGAGAGCAGTGGATCTCCCAGCACAGAGGCTGAGATCTGAGAACAGACAGACTGGCTGCTCAAGTAGGTCCCTGACCCCTGAATAGCCTAACTGGGAGACATCCCCTACTAGGGGCAGACCGACACCTCACACCTCACATGGCGGGGTACACCCCTGAGATGAAGCTTCCAGAGCAAGAATCAGACAGCAACACTCGCTGTTCAGCAATATTCTATCTTCTGCAGCCTCTGCAGCTGATACCCAGGCAAACAGGGTCTGGAGTGGACCTCAAGCAAACTCCAACAGACCTACAACTGAGGGTCCTGACTGTTAGAAGGAAAACTAACAAACAGAAAGGACACCCACACCAAAACCCCATCAGTACGTCACCATCATCAAAGACCAAAGGCAGATAAAACCACAATGAAGGGGACAAAGCAGTGCAGAAAAGCACAACCTTCAGTAACCGACTGGATCAACTGGAAGAAAGAGTATCAGTGATTGAAGATCAAATGAATGAAATGAAGTGAGAAGAAAAATGTAGAGAAAAAAGAGTAAAAAGAAATGAACAAAGCCTCCAAGAAATATGGGATTATGTGAAAAGACCAAATCTACATCTGATTGTGTGCCTGAAAGCAATGGGGAAAATGGAACCAAGTTGGAAAACACTGCATAATATCATCCAGGAGAACTTCCCCAACCTAGTAAGGTAGGCCAACATTCAAATTCAGGAAATACAGAGAATGCCAGAAAGATACTCCTTGAGAAGAGCAACTCAAAAACACATAATTGTCAGATTCACCAAAGTTGAAATGAAGGAAAAAATGTTCAGGGCTGCCAGAGAGAAAGGTTGGGTTACCCACAAAGGGAAGCCCATTAGACTAACAGCAGATCTCTCAGCAGAACCTCTCCAAGCCAGAAGAGAGTGGGGGCCAATATTCTACATTTTTAAAGAAAAGAATTTTCAACCCAAAATTTCATATCCAGCCAAACTAAGTTTCATAAGTGAAGGAGAAATAAAATCCTTTACAGACAAGTAACTGCTTAGAGATTTTGTCACCACTAGACCTGCCCTACAAGAGATCCTGAAGGAAGCACTAAACATAGAAAGAAACAACACATACCAGCCAATGCAAAAACATGTCAAAATGTAAAGTCCATTGATGCTAGGAAGAAACTGCATCAACTAGTGAGCAAAATAACCAGCTAATATCATAATGACAGGAGCAAGTTCACATATAACAATATTAACCTTAAATGTAAATGGACTAAATGGTCCGATAAAAAGAAACAGAGTGGCAAATTGGATAAAGAGTCAAGAACCATCAGTTTGCTGTATTCAGGAGACCCATCTCACATGCAGATACACATAGGCTCCAAACAAAGGGATGGAGGAAGACCTACCGAGCAAATGGAGAACAAAAAAAAGCCGGGGTTGCAATACTAGTCTCTGATAAAACAGACTTTAAACCATCAAAGATCAAAAGAGACAAAGAAGGCCATTA
>NW_012101849.1:230746-255325 GCF_000951045.1 Mandrillus leucophaeus
AAAAAAAATTTAGAAATTAACTTGATTCCGAACTTCTAAGATTCAAAGATCACTGTACAAGGACTAGGGCTTAATCATTTACATCTTCAAAGAAAGGTTTTATTAGCCCTTGATAAGGTGTTAACTGAATTCAATGACACTTCTTAAGAATAAAAGGTGATTTGACTGTCTTAAAAAAAAAAAAGTAGGTGGAAACTTTCTGAACCTGATAAAGGACATCTATGAAAATCTTATAGCTATGTCATACTTAATAATCATAAAAGACTGAATGCTTTTCTTCTAAACTGATGAACAAGTCAAGTATATCTGTTCTTACCACTTCTACTCATCATTGTACTACAGGTTTTTAGTTCAATAGGCAAGAAAAAATAAAATAAAAGGCATCCAGATCAGAAAAAAAAAAAAAAAGGTCAAAAACAACAGATGCTGGTGAGGCTGTGGAGAAATAGAAATGCTTTTACACTGTCAGTGGGAATGTTAATTAGTTTAACCATTGTAGAAGACAGTTTGGTGATTCCTCAAGGGTCTAGAACCAGAAATATTATTTGATCCAGGAATCCCATTACTGGGTATATACCCAAAGGAATATAAATCATTCTATTATAAAGATACATGCATGTGTATGTTCACTGCAGCACTATTCACAATAGTAAAGACATGGAATCAACCCAAATGCCCATCAATGATAGATTGGATAAAGAAAATGTGGTACGTATACACCATGGAATACTATATAGCCATAAAAAGGAATGAGATCATGTCCTTTGCAGAGACATGGATGAAGCTGGAAGCCATTATCCTCAGCAAACTAACCCAGGAACAGAAAACCAAACACTGCATATTCTCATTCATATGTGGGGACTGAACAATAAGAACACATGGACACAGGAAGGGGAACAACACTCACTGGGGCCTGTTGGGGGTGTGGGGGTAGGGAGAACATCAGGAGAAATAGTGAATGTATGCAGGGCTTAATACTTAGGTGATGGCTTGTTAGGTGCAGCAAACCACCATGGCACACATTTACCTATGTAACAAACCTGCACGTTCTGCACATGTATCCTTTGACCTTAAAATAAAATAAAATAAAAAGTAGTTGGCTAGGTTTATATTTGAAATATAGACATTGCAGAATTTAGACATATAGGAAATCAAGATTCTGGGCACATTCATTGTAAAGTGCAGTCAGAAAGTCTCTGGTTATAAAGAGTAAATGGGATTAAGCAGGTGTTTTATAGGCAGTCTCCTCACACTGAATTGCAGCCGTGTGCTATTTTGAATGCAGTCTGACTTAATAACTCAAACATGCCAGTAACATACATGATAGAGCCAAAGTGCTGTAGTTAAATAATGGATTTTATAAACATTAAATGGTCTTTTAGCACCTGAATTTATTGCAAGAGTCAAGTAAGGGGTTATATATGCGTGCATTTTGGTCTGAATCTTGAACTTCTGTTAAACACTGATATAAATGTGTCTCTTGAGACTGGTCTATAACAGATTTATAAAAAATGATTACTTTTTCTCTCTCAGGCTTTAAAAATCCTATTTTTGGCAACAAAATCTATGAGTTTTAGTAAGCAAAGTAAAGTTTAGACCTTTACAAATAATCACTTTAAATGTCAATGGTCTAAATAACCCAATTAAAAGACAGAAATTGTCAGAGGGAGTCAAGAAGCAATGCCCAGACATATAGTTTCTATAAGGAATCCACTTTAAATATAAACACACATATATATATATATAAAGGAAAATGGATGGAGAATGATATGCCATGTTGATACTAATAAAAATAAAGTGGTAGTAGTTGTATTAATTTCAGACAAAGCAGACTTCAGAGCAAAAAAAAAAAAAAGTATCAGGATAAAGAGGTTTACTACATAATGATGAGGGCCAATTATACAACAGGGCTAACAATCCTTAATGTGTAGGTACCTAACAAAAGGATCAAAATATATGAGGCAAAAAATGATAAAACTGTAAAAGGGGATAGATACATTCACTATTATAATTGGAGACTTTAACATGTCTTTTTCAGTAATGGACAGATTTAACAGGCAGAAAATTAATAAGGACCTAGAGAAAATCAACAGCACCATTAATCAAATAGATTTAATTAACACCAATTAAAAGGTACTTCATCAAACAACAGTAGATTATACATTGTTCTCAAGCTAACACAAAACATTCGCCAAGACTGATGACATTCTGGGTCACAAAACACCTTAACAAATTTGTATGGCTATGAATCATACAATGTCTGCTCTCAAACCACAGTGGAATTAAATGAGAAGTTAATAACAGAAAGATAGCTGGAAAATCCCAAAATACTTGGCAGTCAAACAACAGACTTCTAAATAATGCACAAGTCAAAGAGACTCAATGTAAATGTTTATTGATAGATGAATGGATAAAGAAAATGTAATATACACATACAATGAAATATTATTCAGCCTTTTGAAAGAAGGAAATCCTGACATTTGTGACATATGGATGAGTGTGGAGGATAATAGTCTAAGTGAAATTAGCCAAACACCTTCACAAGGATAAATACTGCATAATACCACCTGTGTGATGAATCTAAAATAGTCAAACTCATAGAAGCAGAGAGAGGAATGGTTGTTGAAGGGAACACGATGAGGCGGAATCAAAGTTATTAGACAACGAATACAATTTTCAGTTATATAAGTTGAATAAGTCCTAGGGATATATTGTACAGCATAGAGCCTATGGCTAATAATACTGTATTGTATGCTTAAAATTTTAGCTAGGTGTGGTGGCTCATGCCTGTAATTTCAACACTTTGAGAGGCTGAGGCAGGAGGATCACTTGAATCCAGCAGTTTGAGACCAGCCTGGGAAACAGCAAGAACTTGGTTCCACAAAAAATAAAAAATAAATTAGCTCAGTGTGGCAGTGTGCACTTATAGTTCCAGCTCCTCAGGAGACTGAGATGGGAGGATTGATTGAGCCCCGGAGTTCAAGGCTGCGTGAGCCATGATTGTGCCACTGCCCTCAAGCCTGGGTGAAAGAGTAAGGCTTTGTCTCAAAAAAATTTGCTAAGAAGGTAGATCTTATATTAAGTGTTCTCAACACACACACACACACACACACACACACACACACACGAATAAATAAGAAGGCAGGAGAAAACTTTTGAAAGTGACAGGTAGTTTTATGGCATCAATTCATCAATTGTGCTGATAGTTTCATGGATGTATACTTATCTCCAAATAACATGGTTTTGTTTAGAGAAGGTATCTTTTTTTTAGAAGAAGAAATCTTAATAGAAACTTAAAAATATTTTGAGCTAATTGAAAATGAAATGACAGCTTATCCAAATTTGTGGCATGCAGTGAAAGCAGTGCTGAGAGGGAAATTTATAGCACTGAAGGCACATATGAGAAAAGAAAAAACAAACAAAATCAATAATCTAAGCTTACACCTTAAGAAACTAGAAAAAAAAGGAAGCAAATTGAATCCAAAGTTAGCAGAAGAAAAGAAATAATACAGATCAGATCAGAAATCCATGACATTGAAAACAGGAAATTAATAAAGAGAATCAGCAAAACCAAATGCTGGTTCTTTGAAAAGATCAATAAAATTGATAAGCCTGTAGCCAGGTTAAGAAAGAAAGTGAGAAGACACAAATTAATAATATCAGAAATGAAAGAGGGGACATCACTAAAGATCCCATGGACATTAAAAGGGTAAGAAAGAAATATTATGAATAACTCTATATTCATTATTTGATAACCTGGATGACCCATTTCTTAAAAGGCACAATCTAACAAAAGTCATGCAAAATAAATATATAATTTGACTAGCCCTATATCCATTATAGACATTAAAATTACCTATTGGCTACTATGCTCACTAGCTGGGTGACAGGATCCATACCATAAACCTCAGCATCATGCAATATAACCATGTGACAAACCTGCACATGTACTCCCTGTATCTAAAATAAAAGTTGAAATTTAAAGAAATAATAAAAGTAATTTTAAAATATATTAAATAAATATCAATAACCTCCCCAAACCAAAAGTACCAGGTCCAGTTATGTTCACTGGGGAATTCTACAAACATTTAAGGAAGAAATAATACCAATTATTTGTAATATTTTTCAGAAGATAAAAGCAAAGATAATTTCTAATTCATATTATAAAGCCAGCATTACCGTAATAACAAAATCAAAGACATTACAAGAAAATAAAACTATAGACCAATATTTCTGATGAGCATAAATGCAAAAATTCTCAATAAAACATTAACATATCAAATCTAACAATACAGAAAAATAACTATATACCACAATCAAGTGGTAATTTTCCCAGGCATGCAAAGTTAGTTCAACATTTGAAAATCAATTAATATAATAAATCACATCAATAAGCTAAAGAAGAAAAATTACATAATCATATTCAATAAGCACAGAAAAAAATATTTGACAAAATTCAACTCCCATGAAAACAAATCTCAGCAAATTCAGAATAGAAGGGAACTTCTTCAACTTCATAAGAATATATACACAAAATGCACAGCTAACATCATATTTACTGGTGAGAAATAAGAACTTTTCCCTCTAAGATCAGGAACAAAGCAAGAATGGCTGGATAATTTCCTGAGTCTACTTGTAGGTTGTGGTGCTGGTGGTAGCAGCTAGAAAACATAGAAGATGAAAGCATTAATTACATGAAATAGCACAGGAGTATTTTGGTTTTGAATGAAAGCTGTGCCCTCGAAAGGATAGCATTCATTTTTTAAGGTTTTGAGAAACACTGTACGCCTAGTTTGGATATACATGTTGGCACATTCTGTTTGACCATCTAGCTGGAGAATAATATACTGTTAAGCAAACTTTAACCTAGAGGAGAAGAAATAAGTATTTTCAAAAAGAGAATTAGGAGATGGTAGCCTTGGTCTGAGAAGACCTGGTTCATGAGTCAGTGGAGCATTTTAGGGACACTGTTGTAGTCATGAGTGGTGTCGACAGGGAGGAAAAGTTAATTTTGGTTAAGGTATTGAGCAGCACAAAAAGAGTGTTTTACAAAAATGGAAGGAGTTTATGATAAAACACTTGGATATTGTGGCACAAGGTGTTAAGGCCTTCAAGTTTTCGACAGGTCTTCTGCCTTCTAATTGAATTCTCTGCCTAACAGCCCATTTCATTTGCCACTGAATGGAGTTCAATTTAATTCATGATCAATAAGTAGCCCATACAGATCTCGGAAAGGCAAAGTAATTGAAAGGCAAGGCTTCATGCCATGGACACAGCATGTGAATTTAAATTTCCCCAGTATGAAATATAAGAAGGTAAAGAGGTGTTAATTCAATACTGTATTAGGCTAAATGCAAAAACAGAAGGTAGTTCCACATATGCAAGGATCTTGATGCTATCATTCTCAGATGCAGACAACAAAACTCTTTTGTGTGGTTTCAGTAACAGAGAGATAATAGATGGGTTTCATCAAGAGTTTTTGTTGTAATCCTAAACTATGGAATGCTTTACTCCAAACTATAATAAATATAATAAATAAATAAATATAAGACTAAACAATGATACCACTGGAATTCAATACATTCTTCCTCTTTCCAATGACACAATATTTAAATGAGCAAAAAAGCAAAAAACAGATGGGGGCCAATTCAGCGAGAGGATATAAGAATTGTAAATATATGCACCCAACACTGGAGCACCCAGATATATAAAGCCATTATTATTAAAGAGAAATACAGACCCCAATACAATAATAGCTGGAGAATTCAACACCCCACTTTCAGCATTGGACAGATCTTCCAGATAAAAAATCAACAAAAAACACCAGACTTAATCTACACTATAATATAACATAAATAATGTGTATTCTGCAGTCATTGGATGAAATATTCCATAAATATCAATTAGATCCATTTGTTCTATAGTGACTATCAAGTCTGATATTTCTTTGTTGATTTTCAGCCTGGATGATCTTTCTAATGCTGAAAGTGGAGTGCTGAAGTCTCCAACGATCATTGTTTTGGAGTCTCTCTCTTTAGCTCTAACAATATGTGCTTATTTATGTGGGTGCACCAGTATTGAGTGCATATATATTTACCATGTTATATATTCTTGCTGAAATGATCTCTTTATCATTATACAGTGACCTTCTTTGTCTCTTCTTATACCTTTTGTTTGAAATCTATTTTTTCTGATATAACTACACTTGTTCTTTTTTGGTTTCTATTAGTATAAAATATCATTTTCCATCCTTTTATTTTCAGTCTATGTGTGTCATTATAGGTGAAATGTGTCTCTTGTAGGCAACAGATCAATGCATCTTGATTTTTAATCCATCAGCCACTCTTTCTCATTTGATTTAGTCCATCTACATTCAATGTTATTATTGATAAATAAGGACTTACTATTGCCATTTATTTATTGTTTTCTGGTTGTTTTGTGACCTTCTCTTCCTTCTTTCCTTCCTTCCTGTAATCCTTTTAGTGGAGGTGATTTTCTTTGGTGGTATGTTTTAATTTCTTGCTTTTTACGTTTTTCGATCGATTGTACATTTTTTGATATGAGGGTGCCATGATGCTTGCAAATACTATTGTATAACCCATTATTTTAAACGGATTACAACTTAATACTGATTGCATAAAAAATTAACTAAGAAGCAATGAAAAAACTAATATAAACTCTACATGTTAACTTCATCTCCCTGCTTTTTAACTTTTTGTTTTTTCTATTTATATCTTATTTTACTGTCTATGTCTTAAAAAGTTTTTTGTAGTTATTTTTGATCTGTTCATCTTTTAGTCCTTCTACTTAAGATATAAATAGTTTGCACAACACAAATACAATGTTATATTATATGTTTTTCTCCATACTCACTATTATCAATGAGTTTCATACTTTCAGATGATTTCTTGTTGCTCATTAACATCATTTTGTTTATGATTAAATAACTCCCTTTAACATTTCTTATAGGACAGGTCTGGTGTTGATGAAATGCCTCAGTTTTCATTTGTCTGGGAAAGCATTTTTCTTTTACGTTTAAAAGATATTTTTATGGGATATACTATTCTAGTATAAGCATGTTTCTTCTTTTAGCACTTTAAATATGTTATGCCACTCTCTCCCCACCTGTAAGGTTTCCATTGGAAAACCTGCTGCCAGATGCTGCATTGTCTATTTTTTGTTTGTTTGTTTTTTTTTTCTTGCAGCTTCTAGCATTCTTTGTTTATTGTTGACCTTTGGGAGTGACTATTAAATGCCTCAAGGTAGTATTCTTTGGGTTAAATCTGCTTGGTGTTCTATAACCTTCTTGTACATAAATATTGATATCTTTCTGCGGGTTTGGGACATTCTCTGTTATCCCTTTGAATAAACTTTCTACCCATATCTGTTTCTCTACCTCCTGTTTAAGGCCAGTAACTATTATATTTGCCCCTTTGAGGCTATTTTCTAGATCTCATAGGGATGCTTCATTGTTTTATATTCTTTTTTCTTTTGTCTCCTCTGACTGTGTATTTTCCTATAGCCTGTCTTCAAGCTCACTAATTCTTCCTTCTGGTTAATCAATTCTGATGCATTCTTCAGTATATCTCAATTGCTTTTTGCAACACCACAATTTCTGCTTGCTTCTTTTAAATTATTTCAATTTCTTTGTTAAATGTATCAGATAGGGATTCTGATACGCTTCTCTGTGTTATCTTGAATTTATTTGAGCTTCCTCAAAACAGCTATTTTGAACTCTCTTTCTGAAAGGCCACGTTTATTTGTCTCTCTGGGATTGATGCCTGGTACCTTATTTAATTCATTTGGTGAGGTCATGTTTTCCTGAATAGTCTTGATGCTTGTGGATGTTTGATGAACAGTTTCTGGGCACTAAGTGGTTAGGTATTTATTGTAGTTTTGCAGTCTGGGCTTCTTTGTACCTGTCCTTCTTGAGAAGGCTTTTCAGGTATTTGTAAGTACTTAGTTGTTGTGATCAAAGTTTTTGGTCACTGCTTCCATATCTGCATTAGAGGGCATTCCAAGTCTAGCAGTGCTGTGGTTCTTGCAGACTCATAGAAGTACTGCCTTTGTTGTCTTGGATAAAATCTGCAACAATTTTCTGGTTTACCAGGCAGAGACTCTTATTCTTTCCTTTATTTTCTCCCAAACAAATGAAGTCTCTCCCCCTGTGCTAAGCTGCCTGGAGCTAGGGGAGGAGCAGGAGTGACACAAGTACTGCTGTGGCCATCACACTAGGACTGTACTGGATGAGAACTGAAGCCAGCACACCATTGAGTCTCATCAAGGACCCGCTGTAACCACTACCTGGCCACTGCCTATGTATGCTCAAGGCTCTAGGGCTCTCCAATCAGCAGGTGACAAAGCCAGCCAGGCTTCTGTTCTTCCCTTCTGGTGGCAAGTTCTCCTGGGTCCTGGGTATGTCCAGAGATGCCATCCAGGAGCTAGGACCTAGAGTCAGAAACCTTACAAATCTGCCATGTGCTCTATTCTACTGTACCTGAGCTGACACCCTAACCACAAGACAAAGTCCTTCCTTCTTTTTCCTCCCATTTTCATAGGCAGAGGATTCTCTTCCCATGGCCACCACCCCACAGGCCCATGGGGAACACTGCCAGGCTACCACTGGTATTCACTTAAGGCCCAAGGGCTCTTTAATCAGCTTGTGGCAAATTCTGCCACCCTTTGGGGCAATGGGCTTATCTCTGGCCCAATGCAGGTCCAGAAATGCCATCTAAGAGCCAAGGTCTGGAATCAGTGACTGCAAGAGCCCACTTGGTATTCTTTCCCACTGTGGCTGAGCTGGTACCTAACCTACAAGACAAAATCCCCTTTACTCTTTCCTCTGCTATTCTCAAGCAGAAGTCTCTCCCATAGCCACCACATGTAGAAATGTTCTGGGTCACATCTGAAACCAGCACATTTTTGGAGTCTTGCCAGAGGTCCACGGCAAATAGTACCTGGCTATTGCTGGTGATTATTTAGGGTTCAAGGGCTCCTTAGTCAACAGTTGATGAATCTTTTCAGGACTGGGTCCTTCCCTTCAAGGCACTGGGTTTCCTTTTGGCCCAAGGTGTGTCTCAAAATGTTATGCAGGAGCTAGCGCTTGGAATGGGGTCCTCATGACTCTGTCAGCTGCCCTATCCTGCTGTGGCTGAGCTAGTGGCCAAGTTACAAGGCAAAATTCACTTTGCTCTTCCCTCTTCTTTCCTCAAGCAGAAGGAGTCTTTTTGAAGCTTCACATTAGGCTGGCTGTCTGGTGTTGGGGGAGGGGTGGCACAGGCACTTTTTAAGCGTCCCTCCTTGGTGTCACACTAGGTCATGTGCCCCCCAAGTTTACTGGCTTCAAGCTCAGCATCGCACTAGAACTTTCCTAGACTTGCAGTCCTTGTGGCCTTAACTACTTTTGATGTTTATTCAGGACCCCAGAGCACTTTAGCCCACTGTGGTGAAGCTTGCTGAAACTCAAGTTCTTACTGGAGAGATGGGTGATTCCACTCTGGCTAGAATGTCTGTAAATGCTCCCTCTGTGGGCGTCACCTGAGTTCTGCCCCATGTTGCTTTCCACTGACAGGGCAGCAGTAAGTTTTAATGCAAAGTCCCACAATCACTGCAGTTTCCCTCTCCCAAATGCACAGATTATCTCTCTGTACCACGTGGTCACTGCTTGGGGATGGAGGAGGGGTGGTGTCAGCAATTCAAGACTGTATTTCCTACCCTCTTCAGTACCACTTTCAGTGATATGAAGTTAAAACCGGGTACTGTGATCACTCATTTGATTTTTAGTTCTCAGGAAGGTTTTTTTGTGTGTGAATCATTGTTAAATTTGGTGTTCCTATGGAGTGGAAGATCAGTGGAGGCTTCTATTCAGTCATCTTGCTTTCCCTCCTATTTTTCTTCATTTTTTTTTATCTCTGCATGCATAACCTCTATCAATAGTTCTCCAAGTTCATTATTTCTTTTTTCTGCAAATCCAAACCTACTGTTGAGGTCCTACAGTGATTTTTTTATATATCAGTTATTGTACTTTTCAATTCCAGAATTCTCATTTGGTTGTTTAAAAAAATTCTCTTTATTGACATTCTCTATTTGATGTGACACTGTCATTATATCTCCTTTATGCCTCTAATCAAGCTTTACTTTAGTTCTTTGAATATATTATAATGGCTAATTTGCAAAATTTTCCTGTTAAATCCAGTTTCTAGTCACTCTCACAGGCAACTTCTGTTGCCTGTTTCCCCCCACCCCCAGTGTATGCGTCATACTCTCCTGTTTCTCTGCATGCCTCAAAATTTTTTGTTGAAAACTGGACATTTGAGAACATATTGTAGCAAATATTAGTACTGCTCCCACAACCTGTTATTATTTCCTTCTTTATTTTTTTAGAATAAATTATTTCAGTGATCTCTATCTCCCTTCCCTCCTCCTTACCACTCACACTGTTAGGTCTCTGATGTTGCTCCTCAGGAGGGCAAAGTTTTGAGTATTCCACGGTTACCTTGGAATCATAGTGGTATTGGTATAGTTATCTTCCATGTTTTCCCTGATCACACCCAGCCATTTAGCTCCTATTTTACAGTGTCTTGGAGCAGAAATTCAACTATGAACTAATCTAATCAATTTGTATCTCCTTCTAAGGAATAGTTCCTGAGGTAGTACTTATTCTGAACCCAGGCAGGCCCCTTCTATGTGTTTTATTCCCTGGTTTTCTCCTGCATACTTACTGGCCTATATTCCAGGCTATATTTTCATTAGAGGAATGAATATCCTCTTGATTCCCTTTCACCACAACTTTCACTGTTTTTGAGAGGGCTCTTAGGTTTAAATGCCTCTGCACTCGTTGCAAATGAATTAAGCTTCTTGGGGAAGAGACTGGGAACTACCTGTTTGATAGCCTGCTTCTTTCCCTCACTCTCCCCACACTCAGGCAAAATCTCTAAGCAAGGTTCTGTAGCTGGAGGTGAGAACAATGGCAAGCTTCTGAGTAACACTTTCACTCTAGGAGCAGAACACTCAGTGGAGGGGTTTCAGTAGTTTGAGATCTTCTCAGCTTACCTCTCCTGATGTGGAATGACTGCCTCAAAAATCAAGGAAAGGGCTATTGGGTCCCCAATATTCTTAGCATGTCATACTCAAGTTAGAGCCTTCATTTCACAAGTGGGGGTTGAGGCCACGTGTAGAGAGACTCATGCCCATAATCCCAGCAATTTGGAAGGCTGATGTAGAAGGATAGCTCAAGGCCAGGAGTTTGAGACCAGCTTGGTCAACATAATGAGACTGTGTCTCTACAAAACCAAAACCAAAAACCACACACACACACACACCACCACCACACACACACCCTATGTGGGGAATGGGCATAAGAAGGGAGCTCCTACCTCTTGACCACAGTTACCTGGAAAATAGCCTCAGCAACCAGCAGCTGGGTGCAGAATGAGAAATGTGGTTTTACTCCTCCCAAGAAGAATGCTTCCAGATGGGGGAGAGGGAGTCCTATATTCTTGGCTGCTGTAGCCTGGAGTGAAGTTTCTACCTTGCTGATCTGGGAGGAGGAAAGAGAGAGCAGGCTTGATTCATATGCCACAGACTTGAGCAGATATTTCTTCACTTACTGTTTGACCTTAGGACCATTTCCAGAGGCTTTAAGTGTTTTGTTTTCTAAATAATTTTCACCAGTTTTTCTGGAAAGTGGGTTAGCAGAGCTAACCACTTGAGGGATTCCAGAAGTCAATCCCTCAGAGGTCTTTGAACCTCTTCTATTTTTCTGTATATCCACTCTTTTTATTCCATCCAGTCCCAAGGCTTTAAATATAAACTATACACTGATTGCTCTCAAATTTACATCTTCTCCAAGGACCTATCCCCCTAAACTTGAGTCAAATACTGTATGCGGCTTCCTAGTTAACATCTCCACTCAGATATCTAATAGGCATCTCAAATTTAATATGTCTAAAATTGAACTCTTGTTCTATACCTCACCCTAAAACCTGCTTTATCCATAGTCTTCTCTATCTCAGTAAATAGAATGTTTTTCCTTTTTATAGTATATACAAATTTTTATCTTCCTGTTGCTTTGGACAGAAACCTTGGTATTATTCTTAACTCTTTTCCCCTCCTTAGCCCACATGCAATCTGCCAGCAAAATTTAAAAGATCTATCTTTAAAATATATCAAGATTTGACCACTTCTCACCCCCTGCAGCCAGCTCAAGCCACTATTATCTCTCCTGTGGATTACTGCAATAGCTTATTAACTATTGTAAACTTGTGCCTACCCTCAAGATGTGTCTCCCCTTCTGTCTCCTAACATGCCAGAGTGATTCTGTTAAAACCTAAACCATATCATGTTACTCTTCTCATTAAAACCATTTGATGTCTTCTCATCACACAGAAAGTTATGTTCTCACAATGTCCTAAAAGACTCCACAGTATCTTTCCACTCCATACCCAGTTTACTATATGATCTTATCTGCTATTACTGTTTTCCTTCAACCACTCAGCTCCATCCTAGTCACTCTGCTAATTAACACACAAACCTCACATTTATCTCAGAACCTTTGCACGTGTTATTCCCTCTGCCAAGAATACTTTCCTGAGATTGCATTCATATCTCCTTCAGGTCTTTGTTCTTATGACATCTTTTCAGTGGGGCTTATTCTGACCTCCACATTTAAAATTAATGTACTCTCTCTGCCATCACTCTCTATTCCCTTTCCCTGCTTGCCATAATTTAATGTAATGCATATTTCACTTATTTATTTTGTATATTGTCTGTTTCCCTGCCAATTGACTGTAACCTCCATGAGGGCTGGGATAATTTTCTCTTTTGTTCACCATTCAACATCTGAGAACAGTGTCTGGCACAAAATTGGTTCTCAATAAATACTTGCTGAATGAATGAACGAGCCGGTTTCAACAGAGGGAAGAAGTCTAAGGGCACTTCTGGTATGGGAGAATAGGGAATAGAAACAGAAGGCTTAAGACCTCTTTATTCTCATGGCAAATTGGGCACAAACAAGCTTTGGGCATGTATATGAGCTCAGGTGTACCTCAGTGCCCAACACTGCCTTTTCCACTCTATCATCCAGTCAAGTCTTTAGGTATTTGAGATGTAAATCACTTGACTTGGGCCATGGCAATGCTTCCCAATGGCCATGGGCATAGACTCCCACTAAACAGATATAAACAAACTGGTGGTTTTCTAATCTCCTCCACATTTTACCAACTGTTTAGTTACATGACTTCGTATGCCAATATACATGAGATTAAAGGGAAGCGGATGAGGGTGGCAGGGGTAGTGTTTGGAATATATGTGTTGTGGGTCTGGAGTCAAAGTCAAAGTTCAGCCTCAGTTATTACTTTGCTCAGAACTTCAGTATCTCACTCAGGAATCTTCCACAGACATGCCATTGTACAAATATCATAATAAGATAATAAAGAGATCTACATGGAACCCTGGAACCCTATTTCCACATTCGATGAATGAAGAACCTGAGGCCCAGAGAGGGGAAGAAACTTGCCAAAGTTCCTAAATATAGCGAATGGAAGAAATCGAAATCCTTGCTTCTTGCCACATAGTCTGATGCTGTTTCAAATAGGAGACATTGAATTCTTTTTCATGGGGTACCCCAACTGAAGAGAACCCCTAAAATCAGCAGGAATACTTAACAGAAGCCAAATGCAATATAATACATAGTGTGTATACTTACAAAGAGAATTTCATCTCAGCAATAATTAAGGGATATGTGTTTAGACTTTCGCAGGCAGGTACATGTTAGTTCAGGCTTCTAACTTCATTTTAACAAAGCAAAGCCAGGACTCATTTAATTAATCTTGTCAATGAAATTCCCTGATAAGTAGGTCTGATACTGCAATTTGCAAAGTAGGAGTTTAGTCAACTTCAGCACTGCCTCTTTTCTTTTGATTTTTTTAAAAAATAGTTTAAAGCATCAAATTCACAAGGCACATTGATAGTAGGGTTATTTGGAATTAAGTTTTTTATCTGTTATAAGCTGGGTACCTCTGGAAACAGACTCTGTGGTAGAGATGTTTGTGCAGGAAGTTTATTGGGGAGTGCTCTTGAGAACAGTATCTGAGAGGGACTAAAAGAAGCAGGACTAAGAAGAGAGAGAAATTGCAACAGAGGACCCGTCCAACTTCATGAGGAGTCCTGAGATTGAGACAGCACTTCAGAGATGTTTCAAATTGAGGCAAGTGCTCTAGGTCTTTGTATTTTCACATGGGCCTGTCAATGGATGTAGTCTGCACCTGAAGAAAAGGATGCATAATGTTGAATAGGGCAGATCCCTCAGCCTAGGACAATTCCTGGGAAGGAATTCTCCAGTTACACCTTGGCAGATAACATTCCAGGCAGCTAGACATGAGTGCCTGAGTTCTTCATGGAGGATGAGGGTTGTACAGTATCCATCACACTTCCCTTCCTTTAGATTTGGCCCTCCCCCACTTCCCCACACCAGCATCATCAAATGGTTTATTTCACTCCTTCCTTGCCTTACTCTTTGCATTATTATGCCTATAGCAGTGTTCAGCAGAATTGCATTCTCTTTCTCTTTGGTTTTGAAATATTGCTTTTTCTTCTTTTTTATACATCCTCCAGAAGACTAACTTGGAGGGTGAAATATAGCTTTTGTTGATAATTGAGGTCTATAGGCAGGAAGAAGTAGCCATAAGCTGGGAACAACAACAGCTTAGTTTTTAATATATTAATTTAACGGGTTCTGTTTTTTATATACCTTTTATACAAGGTATACTCTTTTATTTTTATTTACTTATTTATTTATTTATTTTTACTTTAAGTTCCAGGGTACATGTGCACAACGTGCAGGTTTGTTACATATGTATACATGTGCCATGTTGGTGTGCTGCACCCATTAACTCGTCATTTACATTAGGTATATCTCCTAATGCTATCCCTCCCCTCTAAAGTATACTCTTTTATACAAGAGCTGCCTGTCCTGCCCAACATACCTTGCCAGGGACTGTTTAGGATCTACAGGAAAGGCTTTGTACTTACAAGTAAACTAACTTCAAAAAGTTGGCAATATGTATTTGAAAATGATTTTAAAATTTTGAAATCCTGCCATTCGTGAAAGTGGATTAATCTGGAGAACATTATGTTAAATGAAATAAGCCAGACACGGAAATAAAGATACTGTGTCATATCACTACTTTGTGGAATCCAAAAAAGTCAAACCCATAGAAACAGAGTAGAATGTTGGTTGCCAGAGGCTGCATAGGAAGGTGGATTGGAGACATGTTTGTAAAAGGGTGCAAACTTTCAGTTCTGAAATGAATACGTTCTGAGGGTCTAACGTACCATATGGTTGACTACAGTTAATAATACTGCACTGTAGACTTGAAATTTGTGAATTGAGTAGATCTTAAGTGTTCTCACCACACCCAAACAAAATGGTAACTATATGCAGTGATGGATGTATTAGCTTTATTGTGGTAATCATATCATATTGGATATGTATGTCAAATCATCGTGCATACCTTGAATATGTATAACTTTATTTGTCAATTATGCCTCAGTAAACCTGGAAAAAAGCAAATAAACAAACAATAACAGGATCAGGCATTAAAGAAAAAATTTTGAAAGCCAGGAAAGTAAACAGTAAAGAAGATGAGATATACATTTAAAAATATACCCAACTCTTGTTCCAAGAACTACCACAGGAATATACCAGGAAAACTGAAAGAATTCACAGACCCTTTGAAAGAAGCAGCTTGCCATTGCAAACGGTGGTGAGACAGCTGAAAAACGGAGTTCCCAAAGTGTGAGGGGGAAAAAGTCGGCCTCTGAACACCCATCCCCACTGGGGAACCTGAAAATCCAGATCATGGGAGAAGGATTTAACCTTATCTAGGGCTGAAACAGATTTAGGGAGGTGAGTGAAATATAAAAGTAGAAGAAGCAGTGTGAAGAGCCTTGTAGGCACTCCCAGTCTTCAGCTTGAGCCCCAGGGAGACCATTCCTGGTATCTCACAGAGGTCCTGGGGGAAGGGAAGGCAGTCAGCAGAATGGGGGATGGGCCACAGGGTGACAGAAGGTCCTAGCTGAACTTCTGTAATAATTTTGACTGAGCACAAACTTTCCTGAGAAGAATACAGGGTTAGGGAGAAGTCTACAGGAAGTGCAGATATGAGTGCAGAAGCCACAGCTGAAGTTGCAGGCAGGTGGGGAGGTGAAGCCTGAAAGCCCTGCTTGCTTTCTCAGCAAGGAGGCTTGTGGTCTGGGGCAAGATCACAGCCCTGCTCTCCAGCTGCCTAGATATAAACTCTGCCATTGGTGGGGCACAGTGGGAGTGAGATTGGCCTTGCTGGCTGCATGAGAGCTAGGTGAGGTCTGTCACTGCCGGCTTTCCCTCACTTTTCTGGTGACCCGTATGACACAGCAGAGGCAACCATAATGCCCCTGGGAACATAACTCCATTGGCCTGAGAACTCTCCCACCCCCAGCACTCAAAGTGGCCACAGCAAGCTCCACCCAAGGAGAGTCTGATCTCAGACCTGCCTAACCCTGCCCCAACCTGATGATTTTTCTCTACCTGCCCTGGTAACCTAAGACAAAAGACCTAAGCTATTGGGAGCTCTATGGCCCCACTCATCACCTAAAAAACCCTAGTACTCATCCTGGCCAACATAGGGCAAGATTATATCCCCCTTCTACCACTGCAGCTGGTGCTGTCTTGAAAGCATCACCTGCTGGCTGGATGCCAACCAAGCCATTACATCAACTCATAACAGAACAATCCTGCTCCAAAGAAGGAGAAAACACCAGCTAATTTTACCACTTGCAACACCCTGGTTAGTCAGAGATCCTGAGTCTGTCCACATGACAACTTCACTGCTAGCATAACCAGCATTTGTGGAAACCAGTGCACTAAACAAAACTACAACCAGGGACTCCCACAGAGTTCACTTCACCCCCTGCCACTTCCACTGGAGCAAGTGCTAGTATCTATGGCTGGGAGACCTGAAGATGAATCATATCCCAGGACTCTTTGCAGACATACTCCACCACCAGCCTAAATCCCAGTAGCCCCACTGGGTGGCTAGACCAAAGAAGGCAATAACAATCAGTGCAGTCTGACTCTTAGGAAGCCCTATCCCTAGAGGAAGAGGGAGAGAACCACATCAATGAATCACCCCATTGGACAAAAGAATCTGAACGGCAGCCCTCGAGTTCCAGAACGTTCCACTGAAACAGTCTACCCAAATTAGAAGAAACCAGAAAGGTAATTCTGGTAATATGACAAAACAAGGATCTATAAAACCCCCAAAAGATCACACTAGCTCTCCAGCAGTGGATCCCAATGAAGAAGAACTCTCTGAATTGCAGATATAGAATTCAGAAGGTTGATTATTAAGCTACTCAAAGAGGCACCAGACAAAGGTGAAAAACAACTTAAAGAAAATTTTAGAAAATAACAAAATATAGACGAAAAAGTCTCCAGAGTAATAGATATCATAAAGAAAAGACAATCACAGCTTCTGGAAATGAAAGTGCACTTAGAGAAATGCAAAATACATTGGAAACTTTCAACAATAAAATAAAACAAATAGAAGAAAGAACTTCCATGCTTGAAGAAAAGGCTTTTGAATTAATGCAATCCAACAAAGGCAAAGGAAAAAGAATTTAAAAATGAACAAAGCCTCCAAGAAATTTGGGATTATGTTAGATGACCAAACATAAGAATAATTGTTGTTCCTGAGGAAGAGAAATCTAAAAGTTTGGAAAACTTATTTGAGAGGATAATCAAGAAAAACTTCCCTGGTCTTGCTAAAGATATAGGCATCCAAATATAAGAAACTCAGAGAGCACCCAGGAAATTCATTGCAAAAAGATCATCACCTAGGAACATAGTCATCAGGTTATCTAAAGTCAAGACAAAGAAAATAATCTTAAGAGCTATGAGGCAAAAGGATCAGGTAACATATGAAGAAAAACCTGTAAGATTAACTGCAGATTTCTCAGCAGAAACCCTGCAAGCCAGAAGGGACTCAGGTCCTATTGATAACCTCCTTAAACAAATTATCAGTCATTTTGTATCCAGTGAAACTAAGTTTCATAAATGAAAGAGAGGTGAAGTCTTTCTCAGACACACAAATGCTGAGAGAATTTGCCACAACCAAGCCAGCACTAAAAGAAATGCTAGAAGGAATCCTAGATCCTGAAATAAAACCTTGAAATACACCAAAATAGAACCTTCTTTTTTTATTATTTTTTATTTATTTATGTATTATTATTATTATACTTTAAGTTCTAGGGTACATGTGCATAACGTGCAGGTTTGTTACATATGTACACTTGTGCCATGTTGCTGTGCTGCATCCATCAACTCGTCAGCACCCATCAACTCGTCATTTACATCAGGTATAACTCCCAATGCAATCCCTCCCCCCTGCCCCCCCCCCATGATAGGCCCTGGTGTGTGATGTTCCCCTTCCTGAGTCCAAGTGATCTCATTGTTCAGTTCCCACCTATGAGTGAGAACATGCGACTTCATGTCTAAAACACCAAAAGCAATGGCAGCAAAAGCCAAAATTGACAAATGGGATCTAATTAAACTAAAAAGCTTCTGCACAGCAAAAGAAACTACCATCAGAGTAAACAGGCAACCTACAGAATGGGAGAAAAATTTTGCAATCTACTCATCTGACAAAGGGCTAATATCCAGAACCTACAAAGAACTCAAACAAATTTACAAGAAAAAAACAACCCCATCAAAAAGTGGGCAAAGGATATGAACAGACATTTCTCAAAAGAAGACATTCATACAGCCAACAGACACATGAAAGAATGCTCATCATCACTGGCCATCAGAGAAATGCAAATCAGAACCTTCTTAAAGCATTAATCTCACAGAACCTATAAAACAATAATACAATAAGAAAAACAAGGTATTTGGGTAACAACTAGCATGATGAATAGAATAGTACCTCACATCTCAATACTAACATTGAATACAAATGGCCTAAATGCTCTACTCAAAAGATGCAGAATGGCAGAATGGATAAAAATCCACCAATCAAGTATCTGCTGTCTTGAACAGACTCACCTCTCACATAAGAACTCACATAAACTTAAGGTAAAGGGGTGGAAAAAGATATTCCATACAAATAGACACCAAAAGCAAGCAAGAGTAGCTATTCTTATATCAGACAAAACAGATATTAAAGCAACAACAGTTTAAACAGATAAAGAGGGGCATTATATACTGACAAAAGGATTAGACCAACAGGAAAATATCACAATCATAAATACATATGCATCTAACACTGGAGCTCCCAAATTTATAAAACAATTGCTACCAGACCTAAGAAATGAAATAAATGGCAATAGTGGGAAACTTCAGTACTCTACTAATAGCACTAGACAGGTCATCAAGACAGAAAGTCAACAAAGAAACAATGGACTTAAACTATACCCTTAGAAGAAATGGACTTAACAGATGTATACAGAACATTCTACCCAACAACTGCAGAATATACATTCTTTTCATCAGCACATGGAACATTCTCCAAGATAGACCATATGATAGGCCACAAAAAGTGACTCGATAAATTTAAGAAAATCAAAATGATATCGAGTACTCTTGCAGACCACAGTGGAATAAAATTAGAAATCAACTTTGATAGGAACACTCAAAAGTATACAAATACATAAAAATTTAAAAATCTTCTGAATGATCCTTTGGTCAACAATGAAATCAAGAAGCAAATTAAAAAGTTCTTTGAACTGAACAATAATAGTGACACAGCCAGTCAAAACCTCTGGGATACAGCAAAAGCAGTGCTGAAACAAAAGTTCATAGTATTAAATGCCTACATCAAAAAGTCTGAAAGAGCACAAACAGACAACTAAGCTCACACATCAGTGAACTAGAGAAACAAGAAAAAATCAAACCCAAACCCAGCAGAAGTAGAGAAATAACAAAGACCAGAGCAGAACTAAATGATATTGAAACAAAAAAATACAAAAGACAAATGAAACAAAAAGATGGTTCTTTTGAAAGATAAACAAAAGTGAAAGCCCATTAGCAAGATTAACCAGAAAAGAAGGAAGAAGACCCTAATGAACTCAATTAGAAATAAAATGAGAGATATTACAACCAATAGCACAGAAGTACAAAGGATCATTCAAAGTTGCTGTGAACAACTTCATGTGCGAAAACCAGAAAACCTAGAGAAGAGGGATAAATTGCTTGAAATATACAACCCCCCTAGATTAAACTATGAGGAAATAAAACCTTTGAATATACCAATAACAAGTAGCAAGAATGAAACAGCAATAAAAAAAGATTGCCAACAACAAAAAGTCCAGGACCAGATGCATTCACAGCTGAATTCTAGCAAGCCTTCAAAGAAAAATTGGTATCAATCCTATTATAACTATTCCAAAGGATAGAGACAGAGGGAATCCTCCCTAAATCATTTTATGAAGCCATTATCACCCTAATACCAAAACCAGGAAAGGACATAACAAAAAAAAGAATACTACAGACCAATATCCTGATGAACATAGATGTAAATATCCTTGACAAAATACTAGCTAAATGAATTCAACAGCATATCAAAAAGATAACACACCATGATTAAGTGGGTTTCATACCAGGGATGCAGAGTTAGTTTAACATATGCAAGTCAATAAATGAGATACACTACATAAACATAAGTAAAAGCAAAAATCATATCATCTCAATAGATGCAGAAAATCATTTGACAAAATTTAGCATCCCTTTAATGATTAAAACTCTCAGCAAAACTGGCATAAAAGGGACATACCTTAAGGTAATAGAAGCTATCTATGACAAATCCACAGACAACATTATACTAAATGGGGAAAAGTTCAAAGCATTTCCCTTGAGAACTGAAACAAGACAAAGATGCCTACTTTCTCCAATTCTATTCGACATAGTACCAGAAGTCCTAGCCAGAGCAGTCAGACAAGCGAAAGAAATAAAGACATCCACATTGGTAATGAAAAAATCAAACTATTGCTGTTTGCTGATGACATGATCAAATACCTGAAAACCCTGAAGACTCATCCAAAAAGCTCAGAGACCCGATAACTGAATTCAGTAATGTTTCAGGATACAAACTTAGTGTACCCAAATCAGTAGCACTGCTATACACCAGCAGTGCCCAAGCTGAGGATCAAATCAGGAACTCAACCCCTTTTACAACAGCTGCAAAAAACAAAAACAAAGCCCTTAGGAATATACCTAACCAAAGAGGTAAAATATCTCTACAAGAAAAAACACTGCTGAAATAAATTATTGATAATACAAACAAATAAAAACACGTCCCATGCTCATGGATGGGGGGGCATACTGTTGAAAGCAAGCTATAAATTCAATGCAATTCCCATCAAAATGCCACCATCATTCTTCACAGAGCTAGAAACAACAATTCTAAAATTTATATGGAACAAAGAAAGAGCCTACATAGCCAAAGCAAGACTAAACAAAAAGAACAAATCTGGAGGTATCACGTTACTTGACTTCAAAGTATACTACAAGGCTGTAGTTGCCAAAACAACATGGTACTGGTTTGAAAATAGGCCCAATGCAGCAGAATAGAGAACCCAGAAAGAAAGCCAAATACTTAACAGTCAACTCATATTTAACAAAGCAAACAAAAACCAAAGTGGGGAAAGGACACCCTATTCAACAAATGGTGCTGGCATAATTGGCAATCCAAAACTAGAAGAATGAAACTGAATTTTCATCTCTCACCTAATACAAAAATCAACTCAACATAGATCAAAAACTTAAATCTAAGACCTGATGCCATAAAAGTTGTAGAAGATAACATCAGAAAAACTCTTCTAAATATTGGCCTAGGCAAAAAGTTTATGAACAAGAACCCAAAAGCAAATGGAACAAAAATAAAGATAGATGGAACTTAATTAAAGTAAAAAGTTTCTGCACAGAAAAAAAAAAAAAATCAGTGGAGTTAACAGACAACCCACAGAGTGGGATAAAATCCTCACAAGCTGTGCATCCAACAAAGGACTAATATCCAGAATCTCCAAGCAACTAAAACAAATCAGCAAGAATAAAATGAACAACCCCATCAAAAAGTGGGCTAAGAACATGAATAGACAGTTCCCCAAAGAAGATATACAAATGTCCAGCAAACAGGAAAAAAATGCTCAACATCACTAATGATCAGGAAAATGCAAATCAAAACCACAATGCAATACCACCTTACTCCTGTAAGAATGGCCATAACTAAAAATAAATAAATAATACATATTGGCATGGATGTGGCAAAAAGGGAACACTTTTACAGTGCTGTTGGGAATGTAAACTAGTATAAGCAGTATGGAAAACAGTATGGAGATTCCTTAAAGAACTAAAAGTAGATCTACCATTTGATCCTGTAATCACACTATTGGGTATCTACCCAGAGAAAAGGAACTCGTTATATGAAAAAGACACTTACACAGGCATGTTTATAGCAGCACAATTTACAATTGCAAAAATATGAAACCAGCCTACATGCCCATCAACCAATGAGTGGATAAAGAAAATGTGTGCATGTATCATGAAATAGTTCTCAGCCATAAAAAGGAATGTATCAATGGCATTCACAGCAACCTAAATGGAGTTGGAGACCATTATTCTAAGTGAAGTAACTCAGGAATGGAAATCCAAACATCGTATATTCTCACTTATAATTGGGAACTATGCTATGAGGATACAAAGGCATAAGAATGACATAATGGACTCTGGGGACTTGAGGGGAAGTGTGGGAGGGGGTTGAGGGATACAAGACTACACATTGGGTGCAGTGCACACTGCTCGGGTGATGGGTACACCAAAATCTTAGAAATCACATCTAAAGAATTCATCCATGTAACTAAACACCACCTGTTTCCCAAAAAGGAATGAAATAATAATAAAAAGCAAAACAACAAAAAAGAAAATGTACCCAATATACCCAACAGACATTTTGATATCTAAGAAATAAGGTAAGATAGACATATGCAAAGTGATACAAAGAATCATTTGGAATAAATGTGAATCAATAGTATTTGTTCAGAACACTGGCTATCCTTTTAGTTAATAGATTTTTGTTCATAAGAAATTTAGGGTTTCTGGGGGGGTGCACAAGATGGCTGAATAGGAACAGCTCCAGCCTCCAGCTCCCAGCCTTTGAAGACAGCAGTGGTTCTCCCAGCAAGGAGGTTGAGATCTGAGAATAGACAGACTGCCTGCTCAAGTGGGTCCCTGACCCCGAGTAGCCTAACTGGGAGACATCCCCAACTAGGTGCAGACTGACACCTCACACCTCACACGGTTGGGTACACCCCTGAGATGAAGCTTCCAGAGCAAGAATCAGACAGCAACACTCGCTGTTCAGCAATAGTCTATCTTCTGCAGCCTCCGCTGCTGATACCCAGGCAAACAGGGTCTGGAGTGAACCTCAAGCAAATTCCAACAGACCTATAGCTGAGGGTCCTGACTGTTAGAAGGAAAACTAACAAACAAAAAGGACACCCACACCAAAACCTCATCAGTACGTCACCATCATCAAAGACCAAAGGCAGATAAAACCACAATGATAGGGACAAAGCAGTGCAGAAAAGCTAGAAATTCAAAAAATCAGAGTGCATTTCCCCCTCCAAGGAACACAGCTCATCTCCAGCAATGGAACAAAGCTGGATGGAGAATAACTTTGAGGAGTTGAGAGAAGAAGGCTTCAGTCCATCAAACTTCTCAGAGCTAAAGGAGGAACTACATAACCAGCGCAAAGAAACAAAAAACCTTGAAAAAAGAATGGATGAATGGATAACTAGAATAATCAATGCAGAGAAGACCTTAAAAGAACTGATAGAGATGAAAACCATAACACGAGAACTACGTGACAAATGCACAAGCTTCAGTAACCGAATGGATCAACTGGAAGAAAGCGTATCAGCAACTGAAGATCAAATGAATGAAATGAAGCGAGAAGAGAAGTGTAGAGAAAAAAGAGTAAAAAGAAACGAACAAAGCCTCCAAGAAGTATGGGATTATGTGAAAAGACATAAGACAATCTACGTCTGATTGGTGTGCCTGAAAGTGACAGGGAAAATGGAACCAAGTTGGAAAACACTCTGCAGAATATCATCCAGCAGAACTTCCCCAACATAGTAAGGCAGGCCAACATTGAAATTCAGGAAATACAGAGAACGCCACACAGATACTCCTCAAGAAGAGCAACTCCAAGACACATAATTGTTAGATACACCAAAGTTGAAATGAGAGAAAAAATGTTAAGGGCAGCTAGAGAGAAAGGTCGGGTTACCCACAAAGGGAAGCCCATCAGACTAACAGCAGATCTCTCCACAGAAATTCTACAAGCCAGAAGAGAGTGAGGGCCAATATTCAACATTCTTCAAGAAAAGAATTTTCAATCCAGAATTTCATATCCAGCCAAACTAAGTTTCATAAGTGAAGGAGAAATAAAATCCTTTACAGACAAGCAAATGCTTAGAGATTTTGTCACCACTAGGCCTGCCCTACAAGAGATCCTGAATGAAGCACTCAACATGGAAAGGAACAAC
>NW_012101850.1:0-674 GCF_000951045.1 Mandrillus leucophaeus
AAAAAAAAAAAAAAAAGACTAAAAAAATAAAAAGAGACAAGGTGATTAAATAATGGCAAAGGGCTCAACTCAGGAAGAGGATATAGCAGTTGTAAATATAGATGATCCCAACACCAGAGAACCCAGATATATAAAGCTAATATTGTTTGAGCTAACAGGAGAGATAGATCCCAATATAATAATTGTTTGGGACTTCAGGACCCCACTTTCAGCATTGGACAGATAATGTAGACAGAAATTCAATAAATAAACATTGGATTTAAATTGTACTATAGACCAAATGGACCTAACAAACATTTACAGAACATTTTATCCAACAGCTGCAGAACACACATTGTTCTCATCAGCACATAAAACATTCTCCAGGATAGGTCATATGTTGTGTCACAAAACAAGTCTCAACAGATTTTTAAAAATAAAAATCATATCAAGTATCTTCTCAGACCACAGTGAAATAAACTAGAAATCAACACCAAGAATAACTTTGGAAGCTATACGAACACCTAGAAGTTAAACAACTTGCTCCTGAATGACCGTGGAGTCAATGAAGAAATTAAGGAGAAAATAAAAAATTTCTTGAAACAGGCCGGGCGCGGTGGCTCAAGCCTGTAATCCCAGCACTTTGGGAGGCCGAGATGGGCGGATCACGAGGTCAGGAGATCGAGACCATCCTG
>NW_012101850.1:7469-8127 GCF_000951045.1 Mandrillus leucophaeus
GTGGGTCCTGTGTCTGGATTCAAGACAGGCTAACATGAGAGAATTCATCATCACTAGCTCAGCCCTACAAGAAATGCTTAAGGGAGTCCTACATCTAGAAGTGAAAGGATGTTAACCACCATGATAAAAACTAACAAAAGAATAAAAATCACTAGGAAATCAGATACACAAATGAGAACGAGAAAGAAATAAAATCTTATCGTTATAAAAACCCACCAAACTGCAAAGATAGACAATAAGAGAGGAAGAAAGGAAAAAAGGATATACAAAATGACGAGAAAACAATTAACAAAATCACTTGAGTAAGTTTACACCTATCGTTAACAACTTTGAATGTGAACAGTTTAAATTCCCCAATTAAAAGATCTGGAATTGCTGAATGGATTAAGAAAACAAGACTCACCTATATGCTGACTATAAGAAACTCTCGGCACCTGTGAAGACACATGTGGATGAAAATTAAAGGGATGAAAAAATATATTACATTCAAATGAAAAACAAAAATGAACAGGAGAAGCTATATTTATGACAGATAAATCAGACTTTAAGACTAAAAAAATAGGCCGGGCGCGGTGGCTCAAGCCTGTAATCCCAGCACTTTGGGAGGCCGAGATGGGCGGATCACGAGGTGAGGAGATCAAGACCATCCTGACTAACG
>NW_012101850.1:9252-21934 GCF_000951045.1 Mandrillus leucophaeus
GGCAACATGCAGGGTCCAGCCCCACAGGGTCAGTGGGTTGTTCTCCCCGTGTGCGGAGATGAGAGGTTGTAGAAATAAAGACAGAAGACAAAGAGATAAAAGAAAGGACAGCTGGGCCCAGGGGACCACTACCACCAAGACGCAGAGACTGGTAGTGGCCCTGAATGCCAGGCTGCATTGGTATTTATTGGATACAAGACAAAGGGGCAGGGTAAGGAGTATGAGCCATCTCCAATGATAGTAAGGTCATGTGGGTCATGTGTCCACTGGACGGGGGCCCTTCCCTGCCTGGCAGCTGAGGCAGAGAGAAAGAGCAGAGAGAGACAGCTTACGCCATTATTTCTGCATATCAGTGACTTTTAGTACTTTCACTAATTTGCTACTGTTATCTAAAAGGCAGAGCCAGGTGTACAGGATGGAACATGAAGGTGGACTAGGAGTGTGACCACTGAAGCACAGCATCACAGGGAGACGGTTAGGCCTCCGGATAACTGTGGGCAGGCCTGGCTGATGTCAGGCCTTCCACAAGTGGTGGAGGAGTAGACTCTTCTCTAAACTCCCCTGGGGAAAGGGAGACTCCCTTTCCCGGTCTGCTAAGTAGCAGGTGTTTTTCCTTGACACTGACGCTATCTCTAGACCATGGTCCGGTTGGCAACGGGCATCTTCCCAGATGCTGGCATTACCGCTAGATCAAGGAGCCCTCTGGTGGCCCTGCCCGGGCATAACAGAAGGCTCACACTTATCTTTTGGTTACTTCTCACTATGTCCCCTCAGCTCCTGTCTCTATATGACCTGGTTTTTCCTAGGTTATGATTGTAGAGCAAGGATTATTTTAATATTGGAGTAAAGAGCAATTGCTACAAACTAATGATTAATGATATTCATATATAATCATATCTATTGTCTATATCTAGTATAACTATTCTTATTTTATATATTTTATTATACTGGAACAGCTCGTGCCCTTGATCTCTTGCCTCAGCACCTGGGTGGCTTGCCGCCCACAGCAACAAATATCTACAACAAAAAAGATAAATATTTCAAATAAATAATCTAACATTGAACTTCGAGGGACATAGAAAAGCAAGAGCAAAACAAACCCAAGATTAGTAGCAGGAAACAAATAATAAAGATGACAGCAGAACCAAATGAAATAGAGACTAAAAAAGAATACAAAAGATCAACAAAACAAAGTCAGACTTTTGAAAAGATTATCAAAATTAACACATCATTAGCTAGACTAAGAAAAATAAAGATGACTCCAAATAAAATTAGAAACAAAAAAGGAGACATTATAACTCATACCACAGAAGTACAAAGAAACATCAGAGATCATTAAGAACAGCTATATGCCAACAAGTTTGAAAATCTAGAGAAAATGGATAAACTCCTGGACACATATAACTTACCAAGACTGAACCAAGAAGAAATACAAAACAGGAACAGACCATCAATGAGTGATTAGATTGCATTAGTAATAAAAAGTCCCCCAACAAAGAAAAGACCAGGACTGCATGGCTTCACAGCTGAATTCTACCAATCTTTAAAAAGAAAAAATAGTAACTCTTCTCAAACTATTCCAGAAACTTGAAGGTGGGGGGTGGAGGAGGGAATTTGTCCAAACTCATTCTATGAGGCCAGAATTGCCCTGACACCAAAACTAGGCAAGGACACAACCAAAAGAGAAAACTATAGGACAATATCCCTAGTGAAAATAGATGTAAAAATTCTCAACAAAATACTAACAAACCAAATCCAACAGCATATCAAAAAGATTATACAGCATGATTGAGTGGGATTTGTTTCAGGAATGCAAGGATGGTTCAATATATGAAAATCAATAAATGTGGTATATCACAACAGCAGAATGGACAAAAGTCATATGATCATCTTAAGAGATGCAGAAAAAGCATTTAATCAAATCAACAATCCCTTCATGATAAAAATTCTTAACAAATTAGGTATAGAAGGAATGTATCGCAATATAAAAAAAGGCCATATATGACAAACCCACAGCCAAAATCAGACTGATTGGGGGAAAAGTAGAAAGCTTTTTCTTTAAGAACTGGAACAAGACAAGAATGTCTACTTTCAACACTCTTATTCAACCTAGTACTGAAGGTTCCAGCCAGAACAATTAGAGAAAAGAAATAAAAGGCATCCAAATTGGAAATGAGGAAGTTGAGTTGTCCCTGTTTGCAGATGACATGATTTTATATATAGAAAAATCTTAAGACTCCACCCAAAACTTTTCATACTGATAAATACATTCAGTAAATTTGCAGCATACAAAATCAACACACACAAATCAATACCATTTCTATGCAACAGGAACACACTACCTAAAAAAGAAATTAAGAAAGCATTCCCATTCACAATAGCTACAAACCCCCACCGCCAGGAATACATTTAACCAAGGAGGTTGAAGATCTCTACAATGAAAACAACAAAACCCTGATGTAAGAAATTGAACATGACACAAAATAAAGAAAAAACATCCTATGTTCATGAATTGGAAGAATTAATATTGTCCAAATAACCATATTGTCCACACAATCTGTAGATTCAATGCAATTCCTATCAAAATATAAATTACATTCTTCACTGAAATAGAAAAAAGACTGTTAAAATTCCTATGAAACCACAAAGACCCTGAATAGCTAAACAATCCTGACCAAAAAGAGCAAAGTTGGAGGAATCACACTACCAGACTTCAAAACATACTACAAAGCTATAGTAACCAAAACAGCATGGTACTGGTATGAAAACAGACACACAGGGCAATTGAACAAAATGCAGAACCCATAAACAAATCCACATAATTACAGCCCTAACCGACTTTTGACAAAGGTGCCAAGAACACATTTGCGGAAAGTATACCTTCTACAATAAATGGTGCAGGGAAAACTGGATATTCATATGCAGAAAATAAAACTAGGCCTCTATCTTTTCACCATGTAAAAATCAGCTCATGATGGATTAAAGACTTAAATGTAAGATCCAAACTATAATACTACCAGAAGAAAATATAGGGGAAATGAGTCAGGACATTGGTCTGGGCAAAGATTTTATGAACAAAACTTCAGAAGCACTGGTAATGAAAGCAAAAATGGACAAATGGGCATATACCAATCTAAAATCCCTCTGCACAGCACTGGAAACAAATGACAAGGTGACAACCAACAGAATGGGAGAAAATATTTGCAAATTATACATCTGACCAGGAGTGAACAATTAGATTATATAAGGAATTCAAACAACTCAAGAGCAAAAAAAAATTAAGTTGATTAAAAAATGGGTGAAAGTTTCTGAATAGGCATTTCTCAATAGAAAACATATAAAGAGCCAAAACATATGGAAAAAACTTCAACATCACTAATAACCAGAGAAATGCAAATTGAAACCACAATAAGATATAATCTCAACCAAGTCTGAAGGGCTTTTATCTAAAAGACAAACAGTAACAAATGCTGGTGAGAATGCAGAGAAATGGTAAAACTTACACACTGTTGGTGGGAATGTAAATCAGTACAGCCATTATGGAAAACAGTATGGGGTTTCCTCAAAAAAATAAACATAGAACGACCATATAATCCAGCAATCCCACTACTGGGTATTTATCCAAAGGAAGGGAAATTAGTGTATTGAAGAGACGTCTGTACCCCCATGTTCACTGCAGCACTATTCACAAAAGACAAGACATGGAATCAGCCTAAGTGTTCATTAATAGGTAACTATATAAAGGAAATGTAATATACATACACAATGGAATACTATTAAGCCATAAAAAAGAATGAAATAGGCCCGGCATGGTGGCTAATACCTGTAATCCCAGCACTTTGGGAGGCCAAGACGGGTGGATTGCTTGAGTCCTGGAATTTGAGACCAGCCTGGGCAACATGGTGAAACCCCATCTCTGCAAAAAATGCAAACAAATTAGCTGGGTGTGGTGGCATGCACCTGTGGTCCCAGCTACTAGGGAGGCTGAGATGGGGGGATTGCTTGAGTCCAGGAGGCAGAGGTTGCAGTGAGCCAAGATCATGCCACTGTACTCCAACCTGGGCCACACAATAAGACCCTGGGAGTGTCTCAAGAAAAAAAATAAAATAAAGAAACCTGTAATGTCAGCACTTTGGGAGGCCAAGGCAGGTGGATCACCTGAGGTCTCTGGTCTGAGGTCAGGAGTTCAAGAACAGCCTGGCCAACATGGCAAAACCCCGTCTCTACTAAAAATACAAAAATTAGCTGGGTGTAGTGCCACGTGCCTGTAATCTCAGCTACTCGGGAGGCTAAGGCAGAAGAATCGCTTAAACCTGGGAGGTGGAAGTTGCAGTGAGCCGAGACTGCGCCATTGCACTCTAGCCTGGGCAACAAAAGTGAAACTCCGTCTCAAAAACAAAAACAAAAACAAAAACAAAAACAAAAAAAACTTGCCATTTGTAGCAGTGTGTGCATGTAGGACATTATGTTAAGTGCAATAAATCAGGTAGAAAAAGTTCAATACTGCAATACTGCTGGTTGTTACTCATATGTCAGCACTAAGAAATTGACTTCATATTAGAAGAGTAAAATTAGAGTTACTGGAGACTGGGAAGGGTTAGGGGAGAAGCAGATAGGGAGAAGTTGTTTAATAAATACAAAGTTACAGAGGAATAAGTTTCAGTGTTCTGTAGCTCTTGTGGGGTGACTGTAATTCACAGTAACTTGTGTATTTTCAAATAGCTAGAAGAGAGGATTTTGAATGTTCCCAACAGATGAATGATAAATGTTTGATGGGCTTGGTAATTACCCTGATTTGATCATTATGCATTGCATACATGTATCAAAATATCACTCTGTATCCCATAAATATGTACAATTCTTACATGTCAATTAAAAATAAGGCACTTCCTACTTGCTTCCATTTCAGATGAGAAATTACCTGTAATTCACATGACTATTTTTTATAGTCAATGCATCCTTTCTGTCTGGCTGTTTTTAGGATTTTTTTTTCCTTTAGTTTCCAAAAATTTAATTATGTGTCTTGGTGTGAATGTCTTTGAATTCATCTTATTTGGGATTTCTCAGCTTCTTGAATCTGTAGTTTTGTGCCTTTCACCACATTTGGAGAGTTTTCAGTAATTGTTACTTTAAATACATTTTCAGCCCAGCACTCTCTCTTAACTTTCCCGGATTTCCCATGATACAAAGATTAAGTCTTGTTATTACTGTCCCACAGATCCCTGAGGCTCTATAAATGTTTCTATTTTCTCTCTGTTGTTTGCATTGAGTAAATTCTATTGATGTATCTTCAAGTTCACTGGTGTCATCCTCTGTCATTTCCATTCTACAAGTCCGTTCATTGAGTTTTTAACATTTCGGTTATTATATTTTCAGTTCTATAATATTCATTTATTTTAAAAACAACTTGATTGAGGTTCATATATCATAAATGTACTCTCTTAAAGTGTGTGGTGCAGAGGATTTTAGTATATTCAGGATTATGCAACCATCATCACTAGCTAATTTCAGAACATTTTCATCACCTTATGAAGACATCCTGTAGCTGGCTGTGGTGGCTCACACCTGTAATCTCAGCACTTTGGGAGGCCAAGGTAGGAGGGTCAGATGAGGCCAGGAGTTTGAGACCGGCCTGGGTAAAAGCAAGACTTTCCATCTCTACAAAAAATTTTAAAAATCAGCCAGACATGGTGGCATGCACCTATAGTTCCAGCTACTCAGGAGGCTAACGTAGGAAGATCACTTGAGGCCAGGAAGTTGAGGCTGCAGTGAGCTATGATTATGCCACTGCACTCCAGCCTGGACAAGAAAGTGAGACTCTGTCTCCCAGTAAAAAATTACATAAATAAATAAAAATAAAAAATAAAAACACTCTACTATTTTCAGTCCTTTTCTCTTTCCTCCTCCTCTAGCCCCTGGAAACCACTAATCTAATTTGCATGTCTATTGATTTGCCTATTCTGGAAACCTCATATGAATGGAATCGTACCCAGTATGTGGTCTTTTAAGTCTGGCTTCTCTCACTGAGCATGTTTTCAAGGTTGATGCACATCTAGTCGGTGTGGGTGCCTCGTTCCCTTTCTACAGCTCAGTGACGTTCTATAATATGGACATACTGCATTTTCTTTATCCATTTATCAGTTGATGCACACGTGAGCTGTTTTCATCTTTATTATGAATAATGCTGCATGAACATTCATGTAGAGATTTTTGTGTGCACATAAGTTTACATTCCTCTTAGATATGTACCCCACAGTGGAACTGCCCTTCCTGGGCTCAAGTGGTATCTTCCTGGAATATCTCTATTTAACATGTGGACAAACTGCCAAACTTTCTCAAAGCAGTTGCACCATTTTGCAGTCTACCAGTAAAATCTGAGAGTTCCCATTTCTGCACATCCTTACCACTGTTTCATTTTTTTTTTTTAAGTCAGATTCTTACTCTGTCACCCAGGCTAGAGTGCAGTGGTGCAATCTCAGCTCACTGTAACCTCTGCCTCCTGGGTTCAGGCGATTCTCCTGTCTCAGCCTCCCGAGTAGCTGGGACTACAGGTGCACGTCACCATGCCCGGCTAATTTTTGTATTTTTAGTAGTGACAGGGTTTCACTATGTTGGCCAGGGTGGTCTTGAACTCCTGACCTCAGGTGATCCACCTGCCCCAGCCTCCCAAAATGCTGGGATTATAGGTGTGAGCCACCGCGCCTAGACTGTTTCATTTTTATAACTTCTATTTCTTTGCTGAGATTTCTATTTTTCCATTTATTTCAAGGGGATTTGCAATTTGTTATGGAAACAGTTTTATGATGCCTGTTTTAAAATCCTTGCTAGATAATTCTGACACCCAAGTCTTCCTGGTGCTGGCCTCAGTTGATTGTCTCTTATTGAAATGGTCGTGTCCCTGGGTCTTCATATCATGAGTGATTCTTAGCTGTATCTTCTCTCAAGAGTTTTGGTTCCAACGACATTTCAGTTCTCAGAGTTCTTGCATAGTTCTTCCGTGTCATTCTTCTGGTGCTGCTGGGACTCCCACTCAAACCCTCACCCTACCCCTACCCCTAATTCTACTAGTGCCATCTGGCAGCACGGAGGACGCCTCCCTGGCTGTCTGGCGTCACTGCCTTCTGTGGTGGTGGCATGGCTGAAGCCGACGGGCCCAGGTGGAGGGCGGAGATGCAGGGCTTCACTGATGCTGTGCTGTGGGCAGGTTCGACCACCTGCCTGGTGGTTGCGTCTAGTCCCATCAGCAGCTATCAGTGTGGGAGGAAACCCACAGCCTGCACCCTCCCCATGTCTGGTGATGCTCAGGCCAGCAAGGCATTGGCTGCTCTGCTCACGGCTGAGAGGCAGAGCTGCTGATTCGCTCTGGAAAGGCTGTGGCTGTCCCCATTGGCCCCAGGACGTCCTTGGCAGCTCTCACCTCTGTGTATGTGCCTCTGGGCTGTGACCTCCACCGTTGCCCCAGCTAAGCAGTGAGGACTTGCTGAAGCCCAGAGGGCTGTGGGACCATGTACGCAGCTCTCTGGATCCTGGGACTCGGGCCCCTTCTTCTCAATCTCTGGGCAGTCCCCACTGGTAAGTTTCTCCTTCCTTCATCCATGGAACTTTCTGGAGGCAGCAGCTCTGTCGATGCCCAGGCCCCGGGGCATGAGGGTCCCTGCAGTGACCTGCTGTCTGTCTGGGTCTCACTCAGCCCAGAGTGCATCAGGCATGCTGGGGCAGGAGGGAGGTGGCTCCACATGGCTGGATCCCTGTGACCTCAGGGCCCCCAGCCCCTAACCCCACTGCTCGGAACCCAGGGCACAGGGCTGGGTCAGGCCCTGGACAAAATGAGGGACACGGCCCAGTGTCTGGTCCCAATGACCCCGATCAGCAGAGTCCTGAGGGGTCCTGTGGGGGCTGCTCCATCCATGTCCCCTGGAGCAGGGCTGAGGTCCTGGGAAGGAGGTGGGAGGGTTGGCTGCATCTGGCAGTGAGGTTGAGCATGGGGTCCCACAGAGATGCTGCACCCAGGTGGGGACGCTGGGGTGTGGGGCCATGTGGAAGGGCTGCTGGGTCAGAGCAGGCAGCTGTAGAGAGGGGGGTCCAGCCAGAAGGAAGAGCAGGAGAGGCTGGAGGTGAGAGAGAGCCTTGGGGACCTGCGTACACGGAGCCATGACACGAGTGTGGGGCTGGGCGGGAGGCACGGGAGGGTGCCCTCGAGGCTGAGGAACACTTCACTGGCAGGGCTGGTCCAGGTACCCAGCAGGGCGGTGACCTGGTGCCGAATGGAGCTGCACCCCCAGTGGTGGGGTGGGAGTCTGTGAGCAGCTGCACAGAGGGCAGAGGGGGTTGGGATTTGAAGGAAAGGCAGCAGTGTGGCCATAGATGGATGGAATCCTGGGGTTGAAGGGATTTGCTTTTGTGTTAAAGATCGCAAGCACAAGGGCCGGAATTCTCTACTACAACAAGAAATAGCTTTAGAAAATACAGTATAAAAAGCCATTCGTAGCGGGCATAGTGGCTCATGCCTGTAATCCCAGCACTTTGGGAGGCCAAGGCAGGCAGTTTACCTGAGGTCAGGAGTTCGAGATCAGCCTGGCCAACATGGTGAAACCCCATCTCTGCTAAAAATACAAATATTAGCCAGTCGTGGTGGCGTGCGCCTGTAATCCCTGCTACATGGGAGGCTGAGGCATGAGAATTGCTTAAACCCTGGAGGTGGAGGTTACGGTGAGCTGAGATCGTGCCATTGCACTCCAGCCTGGGTGACAGAGCGAGATTCTGTCTCTAAGTAAATCAGTCAATCACAGACACCAGCACACATCCATGTCCTGAGGAGAACCAGGTGGGAGGGTGATGAGGAGGCTGGGGGGTGTGGAGGGATGGAGGAAGACTGAGAGGGAGGGAATTCAAGGCTCCCCACGAGGTGGGAGGGAAAGGTCTTCATCTTGGACCAGGCAGGGTCGCCCCTCTGCTCCTGACTGCCATCTGGGGGGCTCTTTTCTGGGTGTGGAGAGTCCTCCAGGGGCCCTGGAGGCTGCTCTGGGACCACAGCACCACCCACATGGAGTTCCTCCTAGTGGTGCTTCCTCTCGGGGTGGCTGTGTTGATGTGGGGGTACAGAGGACTGGAGAGGGTGGTTGGGGTGCCTCCGTGGGGGGTGGGAGAGAAGGTGCTGGGGCATCTGAGATGCTCGGAAACTGTGGAGACTGAGATCCTGGCTGGAAGGCGGGTGTGGGTGGGGTAGTGGGGCTGGGTTTGGTGTAGTGGCAGGGCAGGCAGGGGGTGTTTTCCTGGACGCTCAGGGTTGCAGAGGACAGGAGCGAGGGGTGAGCAGAGCACTCCAAGGGGTGTGGACAGTCACGTGGGTGGGGCAGGGGTGACAGTGGTGGGCTGGAGACCACAGGGCCTCCAGTGGAAGCGGGGGAATGATGCTTGGGAGGCAAGGAGTGGGTGGGAGGACCCGCCCCAGCTGCACACCCAGGAGGACAGGGGACTTCCTTGCCTGGGGGTGGGGTCCTCCATGATGTTGGGGCTTCAGAGGGCCGGGGAGGGGAGCAGCCCCGGGGGAGACACATGGGGTGAGGGTTTCTGTGTGAGCCGCGCCCATCACCTCTCTGGGACTGCTTCATGGGATGAAAGGAACCCGACTTGCCGCTGAGGCCTCGCAGGCCGTTCCCTGCTGCCGCCAGAGCTGCCATTGCTGCCAGCTTCCTCCTGAGCCTCTGGTTGGTTCTGGCCCCTCTAACTGGACCTGTCTGTCTGAAGGTGGACCAGGCGCTCTGAGGCTGGCCTACAGACACAGCACGTGCGACGGAGTGGTGCTGGTCCGACACCACGGGGCGTGGGGATACGTGTGCAACCAGGAGTGGACGCTGGCAGAGGCCTCTGTGGTGTGCAGGCAGCTGGGCTGCGGTCCTGCCGTGGGCGCCCCCAAGTATGTCCCGCTGCCTGGAGAGATGGCCCAGCCCTGGCTCCACAACGTGTCCTGCCGGGGCAACGAGTCCTCCCTCTGGGAGTGCAGCCTTGGCTCATGGAGCCAGAGCCCGTGCCCCCACACATGGGTGGTGGTCGCGCTGTGCTCCAGTAAGTAGGGAGGAGTGAAGGGGGCGGGCTGGGGAGGAGGAGTGGGAGGACAGGGAGGGTCTCCGAGGTGGGCAGGGAGGCCGTGGGTCTGGAGCTCTCTCTGGGAGGGGCTCCTCGCTGGGCACCGGAACCATCCTGACTGTAAGATTCAGCTGCGGAAAAACCACCGCCAGGGACAGTCAGAGAGTGCACGAAGGAAGCAGAGTGCGGCCCAGGCATGGGGAGGTAGCAGCCGAGAGGGGGCGGGGTCTGTGGACGCCTGAGGCCCACACAGGTAGCTGATGGTAGTTTCTTACACAAATGACAGAAAGGTACACGCTTTGCATTTGAGGTCTGGCCTCAGGGTCCTCAGCTGTCCCTCAGACTTTGTGTGGCTGTAAGGACCCCTCATAGCGTCCTGCCTCTGAAGCGGAACCACCTGGCCAGGACCTCCTATCATCTGGGGGCCCAGTGTGAAGGGACCCTGTGGGGACCCTTGTTTCAGGAGACCGGCAGCAGAGCATGAAGCTGGGCACAGGGGGCCTCTCTGAGCCCCGGGCCCTGTGTGACTGCCCGGTCACCTGCCCCTGAAGCTGGCCCTCCGCAGCGCAGCACTGTCCTCCCTGAAAAAGGAGCTGCCAAGTGACCATGTGGGCAGCTGGGTCCATACCTCACGGAAGACGGGCCTGTGCTCCACAGACGGCACATTCCGGGAGCTCCGGCTGGTGCAGGGCCGCAGTCCCTGCGCGGGGCTCCCCGAGATCAGAAACGTGAACGGGGTGGACCGCCTCTGTGGCCTGCACATGGAGGAGGCGATGGTGTTCTGCCGGGAGCTGGGGTGCGGCCCTGTGCTCCAGGCCCCCCGCCGGGACGTGGGCGTCGTCAGGAAGTACCTGGCCTGCAGGGGCACCGAGCCCACCATCCGCAGCTGCAGACTGGACAACAACTTCCGTGGCAGCTGCGACCTGCGGCTGGATGCAGAGGTGGTCTGCTCAGGTGAGGCTGCCACGCGATGTTCCCAGTGACCCTTGGGATGATGCTGGGCCTGGACCTGGGGAGAGCAGGGAGAAGCGGTGGGCGTCCCCACGGATGGGCTCCTGTCCCACATGAGACAGTGGGCGCAGACCTGGTGCATGTGCAGCTGGAGGGAACGGGACTCAGCTCTCACGCTGGTTCTCAGCAGAGCGGAGCTGAGTTTCTGGTGGCCCCGCAGAGGTGTCCTGGCTCAGAACCCGCAGGCCATCTAGGGGTCCTGGCTGCTGGTGTAAGTCGGAGCTGCCTCAGCTGTGATCTCTGCATGTCTAAGGATTGGGGTTGGGTAGAGGTCACGTCCTCCCAGCCCTGCCTCAAGTGTGTGTGAGCTGCACTGGCCTCACAGCTCCTGGCCTTGTATGAAGAGCAGCTGAAATGAGGTGGATAGTCTGCTTGCTGCAGTACCCCAGAGAGGGTGGTGCTCTGTGGACCAAGGGGTGCCCTGACGCCTCCCAATCGCCTCTGGGATTGCAGAGAGTGTTGCTGTCATGGCCCCGGACAGGCAGAGGCTGTGAAATACGTGGGCACCTGCAGCAGGTGACCCTGACCCTGACCTTGGCGATGCGGCCAAAGACGCCTGCTCTTCTCTGGGTGCAGGGGGGAAGGGCCTCTGGCTGCAAGTTCCTGCCTGTGCTTGGCAGACCCTCTGCCTAGATACAGATGATGGCTCCTGGCTGAAGCCTTCTGCAGTCTAAGGCTCAGGGCCAGGCAGTTGACCTGAGAACACCTGTCTCGCGCCTGAGAGGATGTCTGCCCCCAGGACACACCGAGGCCCGGCTGGTGGGCGGCGAGCACCCCTGCGCCGGGCGCCTGGAGGTGAGGCGGGGCCTGACCTGGGGCACCATCTGTGACACAGACCTGGACCTGGCCACGGCCCACGTGGTGTGCCGGGAGCTGCAGTGCGGGGTGGCGGTGTCCACACCCAAGGGTTCCTGCTTCGGCCGGGCCTCGGGGCCGGTGTGGACGGAGACCTTCCGCTGTGCAGGCGACGAGTCGCTGCTGTTCCACTGCCCGCGGGGAAATGGGAGCCAGTGTGGGCCCGGCCGTGACGCAGGGCTCAGGTGCTCAGGTGAGGTCCTGTGTGTGGGCTCTGAAGGCTCATCCCTGCCTTGTTCTCTGCCAAATCCCTTCATGCCCTAAAGGTGCCTCTGGCCGGTAGGTGTGGGTGCTTTGGATGTTTGCTTCAGTTGGTTGAAAGAAGCAGGGAAGAGACTAGGTGTAGAGTGATGTGCCCCAAGGCTGCAGCTAAGATCAGATTCTTCTGGAGAGCTGTGTGAGCTGCATGCTGAGGCAGAGGAGGGCAGAGGAGCTGGTGAGAGCAGGGCTGGGCTCTGTGCCCACCCCACTGGGTGTGAAGGAAGGAAATGACCACAGCCAGCCATGTGCTGGGTCTGCCGTCTGCTGTCTGCGAGCCACGCTGACTCTTCCTCTCCCCCAGAGTTCAGGCTGGTCAATGGCAGCAGCAGCTGTGAGGGCCGTGTGGAGCTCCAGGTGCAGGGGTCCTGGGCGCCCCTCTGTGCCACCCACTGGGACATAGCAGATGCCACCGTCCTCTGCCACCAGCTCAACTGCGGCAACGCGGTGGCTGCACCTCGAGGAGGCCATT
>NW_012101850.1:22936-37466 GCF_000951045.1 Mandrillus leucophaeus
GAATCTGCGCTGTGGCAGTGCCCGTCGGCGGGCTGGGGCCAGCACGACTGCAGCCACAAGGAGGACGCCGGCGTCCTCTGCTCAGGTGAGCGGCGGTTGGGTATCAAATGATCATGCTGTTTTATTACGTACAATCATGCCTACTTGCTTTCCAGAATTACATTAAAGTATCAGGAGCTGTTGTCTTCCTTGAATGCAGAACTTCCACAATGTATTGGGTGAGGTTCCTCTTGGGATAGTAAATGGCACCGGACAAAGCGCTTTGGTTTCCTGCACCTGGAGCTTCCTGGAGCAGCCCCGCCTGGGCTCATCACCAGCTCAAGTGAGCTTGAAGTTTCCATCTGGAATTCACGTATATATACATTTATTTTGGGATGGTCTCACTGTGTTGCCCAGGCTGGAGTGCAGCGGCCCAATCACATGTCACTGCAGTCTTGACCTCCTGTAGTCCAGGGATCCCTCAGCCTCAGCCTCCCAAGCTGCTGGGACTACAGAAGTGAGCGCTGCCACTGGCTTCAGAGTCTTAATTTTGATCCATATTTTGGGGTACTGGAGAACTTTTTGCAGACTGTTTTTTTTTTTTAAACAAAGTCTTGCTCAGGCTAGAGTGTAATGATGCAATCTTGACTCACTGCAACCTCTGCTTCCTGGGCTCAAATGATCCTCCTGCCTCAGCCTCCAAAGTAGCTGGGATTACAGGCATGTGCCACCATGTCTGGCTAACGTTTATTTTTGTAGAGATGGAGTTTCACCGTGTTTCCCAGGCTGGTCTCAAACTCCTAGACTCAAGCAGTCTGTAGGGTCCAGCCCCACAGGGTCAGTGGGTTTTTCTCCCTGTGTGCAGAGATAAGAGATTGTAGAAATAAAGACACAAGACAAAGAGATAAAAGAAAGGACAGCTGGGCCCAGGGGACCACTACCACCAAGACACGGAGACCAGTAGTGGCCCCAAATGCCTGGCTGCGCTGTTATTTACTGGATACAAGGCAAAAGGGGGCAGGGTAAAGAGTGTGAGCCATCTCCAATGATTGATAAGGTCATGTGAGTCACATGTCCACCGGACGGGGGCCCTTCCCTTTTAGGTAGCTGAGGCAGAGAGAGAGAGGACAGCTTACGTCCTTATTTCTTCTATGCTCTTTTCAGAAATATCAAAGACTTTCATACTTTCACTAATTTTACTACTGCTATCTAAAAGGCAGAGCCAGGTGCACAGGATGGAACATGAAAATGGACTAGGAGTGTGACCACTGAAGCACAGCATCACAGGGAGACAGTTAGGCCTCTGGATAACTGCAGGCGGGCCTGGCTGATGTCAGACCCTCCACAAGTGGTGGAGGAGTACAGTCTTCTCTGAACTGCCCTGGGGACAGGGAGACTCCCTTTCCCGGTCTGCTAAGTCGCGGGTGGTTTTCCTCGGTACCGACGTACCGCTAGACCCCCGTCCGCTTGGCAACGGGTGTCTTCCCAGATGCTGGCGTTACCACTAGACCAAGGAGCCCTCTGGTGGCCCTGCCCAGGCATCACAGAGGCTCACACCGTCTTCTGGTCACTTCTCACTATGTCCCCTCAGCTCCCATCTCTGTATGGCCTGGTTTTTCCTAGGTTATGATTGTAGAGCGAGGATTATTATAATATTGGAGTAAAGAGTAATTGCTACCAAGTAATGATTAATGATATTCATACATAATCATATCTATGATCTAGATCTAGCATAATGCTTGTTATTTTATATATTTTATTACACTGGAACAGCTCGTGCCCTCGGTCTGTTGCCTCGGTGCCTCGGTGGCTTGCCGCCCACAGCAGTCCACCTGTTTCAGCCTCCCAGCGTGTTGGGATTACAGGTGTGAGCCACCGTACCTGGCCATTTTGCAGACTGTTTTTGAGGTGGTGGATGAGATTTTTTATTGTTATTATTACTCACGCATACCCGAGAGTCTTTGTGTTCTCATCTTGTCCAGGTGTGGTCATTCTTGGGTGATGGAACTTTGTCATTTTAGGGGATGGGTTCTCCAGAGACGCCTGTGAGCGAGTGGGTCATGGGCTCCCCACCTGACCTGCGGTCTTTCCAGGCAGTCCCGGGGGGAGAAGCTGGATGCTGGCAGTTGTACTTTAGAAACGTTTTCTTCAGCGGTATCTTGGATTATTACATTGTTTTCAATTATTGCGTTCTTTGTATGCAATGCTGGAGTCTCGTGAGTTTGGGTCTTCTCTGTGTTTCTGAAATATATTTTGGCGTGGCTCCTTCCCCAGGCATTCTTGGGGCATTTCTCCGGGTGTCACACCACAATCTGCGTTTCTGTCGGTTCTGCTCTTCGGTCCTTTGGTGCATTATTTCACCCTCCTCACCTCGTCTGTCACCTCATTGTTGTGTTTTTATTCTCAGCAGCTTGTTTTCTCCTAATGACATTATGCTCCACTCTCATAAAAGGTCCATCTTTTTCTGGCATCTCAGTGAGAATGGCAGGTCATTTTCTAGAACATTCTGCTGGTTTCCGTGGAAAGCGGCTGATGTTAGCCCTTCCTCCGCATCTTCCATGTGGTCGTTGGTCTCTGGTTTGCAGCATTTTCCTCTGGTGGCTACTTTATCTGTTTGTCTGTGAAGCTTCATCCTGCGGACCCCACCTGAGCCGGCATGTGCAGGCATCTGGCCGTCAGACCGTCTGCTGGAGCCAGCACGTTGGGCATGGCCAGTTCAATTCCCGGGGCTGCCTCTTTTCCACCTGGGTCTCAGCTATGCCTCGGTCACTTCTGGCCCCTCCAGGCTCTTCAGGGTCCCTGCCTGACAGGACTGCATCCCCAGGGTGGGGTGGGGCGCTCATGGCTCCTGCTGTCCCACTTGTGGGCAGGTGGACAGGCAGGCCACGGAGCCCTGCTCAGCTCTGGGCTGCCCACATGGCCTGTGTCTCCTGCCTGTGCTGCTGCTTTGCCCAAGGTCCTGTCCATATGTCCAGGGTGCAAACTTTAATTGTTTTGGGAAAGCAGATGGGACTTTTCATATCTGAGGGACAGGAGCCATTTTAAAGAATTAGAACACTAATTTCTAGACATAGGTAGAGGATATCTCTTGATAGACTTTACAAAAATACTATATTGCTAATATTTTTGAGAGAATGAAATATAAAGTATGTTACATGGTGTTAAAATTTGAGCCCAAAACATTTGAAAGAAAAAACCATCTGTAATTGCAACAGCCGGAGATAAAGCCACCATGAATATGTAACGTACGTGAAATTGATGCTGAGTAACCAGCCCCACCACAGGCAGCAGGGATGTGTGTGGCTCCAACTTCTGTGGTCACTGCCTTTGGCTGTGCTCAGCCTGGTGGTTCTCTGTCCCAGCCGGGCTCCCTCAGTGCCTTCGGTCACTTGATGGTTAGGTGGAGCCCTGCTTCTGGGCCCTGGCTGAAGGCAGGAGTGGTGGAGGCTCTGTTTCTGTCATGATCCAGCCTTGGTTCTAAAAATGATAGCAGTGTCAGCCTAGGAACAGGCACAGAGTCTCAGACCCTATTCCTTGGCCCAAGTCCCGAGGCAGCCAGGACTCAAGGACTGGGACACGGACTCAGTGAGAGGGTGTGGATCAGGCAGGGGATACTTGTGGACACTTTTGTATTCTATTACCATGAATTTCTTTCCAGTACTTTTTCTAAGCTTATTTTAATTAGATATGATCCTTTCAGTTGCAATTTATACCCAATGTTCTCCAATTATCCTGGTACAGGTATTTTTAAAATGTTATTACAGTGCTTCATGGCATAGCTTTAAAGAATTGTCTAACATGCCATTAGGTGACCATATTAGTCTGTTGGACTCTACACTGCTCCAAGGGTAACACTGAACATATCTGGGCACTGATCAGTCAGGACCGAAGCTATCTCTGAACATGGGGCTGAGGTACACACACACACACACACACACGCACACAGAGTTAAATAATTACTACAGTCAAGCCAATGAGCATTCCACCATCTCGCAAAGTTACGCTTGATTTTGTGGTAAGAGCACCTAAAATCTACTTTCCTAGCAAATTTCCAGTGTACAATCCAATATTATTAACTACATTCCTCCTGCTGTATGTTGGGTTTCTAGATTTATTCATCCTGCACAGTTGTGTACCCTTTGACCTACTTCTCCCCATTCCCCCACCAGCTGCCCCATAACCACATTCTATTGTTTTTATGCAGTTGACTTTTTTTTTTTTTTGCTCCCATATGTAAGTGGGATCATGCAGAATTTGTCTTTCTATTCCTGGTTTATTTCATTTAACATAACGTCCTCCAGGTTCATCCATGTTGTCACGGATCACAGAATTTCCTTCTTATTTGAAGCTGAACAGGATTCCATAGCATCCATGTACCACATTTGTTTTACTTTTTTAGATCGACAATCTTCGCACATCTGTATGGGGTACATAGTGGTGTTTCAATCCGTATAATGTGTAGTGGTAAGATCAGGGTAATTAGCAAACAATCATCTCAGACATGTTTCATTTCTTTGTGTTGGGAACATTCAATATCCTCCTCCCAGCGATTTGAAACCAAATAATACACTGTTAATTACAGTCACCTACAGTGCTATAGAACGCTAGATTTATTCCTCTTATCCAGCTGTGATTTTGTATCTCCACAGATCTCCTCCTATCCCTCCCTCCCCAACCTCCCAACCTCTAGTGTCCTCTGTTCTGCTTTTTACTTCTAGGAGATCAACTTTTTTAAAGCTTCCATTTATGAGTGAGAACATGGGGTGTTTAACTTCTGTTCCTAGCTTGTTTCACTTAACACAGTGTCCTCCAGTTCAATCCGCATTGCTGCAAATGATGGGATTTTACTGTTTTTTGTTTTGTTTTGTTTTGTTTTTAAATGGCTGAGTAACTGCCGTATTTTCTGTGTCCATGTATCTGTTGTTGGACATTTACACTGATTCCACATCTTGGCTATTGTCAGTAGTGCTGCAGTGAACCTGGGCCTGCAGATGTCTCTGCTGTGCTGATTTCATTTCCTCTGGGTCTATACCCAGCGGTGGGATTGCTGGATTGTGTTGTAGCTCTGCTTTAAATTTTCCAGAGAAGCTCCACACTCTTTCTATAACTGATCTCAGCACTGGGACCCCCTGAGTCTAGCCCCCTCCTTCTGAGACTGCCCGTGGTGTCCAGGCAGGGCACTCCTTGGCCTGACTGTGCTTGCCTTGCAGAGTCGGTGGCTCTGAGGCTGCGAGGTGGGACTTGCTGCTGTGCTGGGTGGCTGGACGTGTTCTACAATGGGACCTGGGGCGCCGTGTGCAGCAATGCCCTGAAGGACCTCTCCTTGTCCATCATCTGCAAGCAGCTGGGGTGTGGGGAGTGGGGCTGGCTGGAGAACAGGCCCTTCCCCTCTGCCGGTACCGGGACCGCCTGGGTGGACAACATCGAGTGCCGTCCGCTGCGCAACTCCACCCTGTGGCAATGCCCCTCCCATCCGTGGCACCCGCATTCCTGTGACCTTCGGGAGCAGGTCTGGATTACCTGTGCAGGTGGGCATTAGAGGTCTCCGGGGGTGCCCGGGAAGAGGTTCATCTGTCCTGACAGGTCACTGGCAGGGGATGCCATCGAATCAGAGCTTGGGCCTGGGGATCACTGGGATCCACAGCCTTCCTTCTGAAGCTTCTTCGGGCACCGATGCTCTCAGAGCTGCTGTTTAACCTGCAGGATTGTCAGACGACAGGCCACAGGCTGCTGGGGAGCCCCTCAACTGCTCCTCCTCGCTCGGCTGCCCAGGTACCCCTCTGTCCTTGTCCCTCCTCGCTCGGCTGCCCAGGTACCCCTCTGTCCTTGTCCCTCCTCGCTCGGCTGCCCAGGTACCCCTCTGTCCTTGTCCCTGTCCTCCTTCCCATCCCGGTCCAGCCCCCACAGTGACGGCAGCCCCCGTTCCAGAGGAGGGCGCGCTGCGCGTGCGCGGGGGCGAGGACCGCTGCTCCGGGCGCGTGGAGCTCTGGCACGCGGGCTCCTGGGGCACCGTGTGTGACGACGGCTGGGACCTGGCGGACGCGGAGGTCGTGTGCCGCCAGCTGGGCTGTGGTGGGGCCGTCGCCGCCCTGGGGGCCGCCGCCTTTGGCCCTGGCTCCGGACCGGTGTGGCTGGACGAGGTGGGGTGCCGGGGCAGCGAGGCGTCCCTGCGGGGCTGCCCTGCGGAGCGGTGGGGACGCGGAGACTGCGCGCACAAGGAGGACGCGGGCGTGCGCTGCTTGGGTGAGTGGGGCCGGGGGAGGACTGGGAAGAGGGGCGCCGGTTGAGTCCTGTGGTGGTCTCCGGCCCCTTTCCCCTCAAGCGGATCCCCAGCACCCAGCCCTGAGGCTGCCCAAGGCGTGGTCCCTTGTGGGTGCTCCTGGCCGGGCTGCCGGGGACCAGTCCTGTCCGCTCAGGCTGCGTGGGCTGGGTGAGGGTCTGTGCGGCTCAGGGCTGTAGCTGCCTCCCCATCCCGGTCCTCACCTGCCACCGTTTACTGCAGGTTCCCCGGAGACCACTGTGCTGCCCCTGCCGCCGCTGGGTAGGTGGCTCTTTCTCATGCTCACCCCCCCTCCTGTATGTCGGACCCCGCAGGGACCTGCACTGGGGCTCAGGGCTGACCATCATGACCAGGACACACCCCCCTCTCCCTGTGCCCACCTGAGTGAATATATGGGGATCTGGGGATGTGGAGGACAGAGACCCCAGGCCCCACACAGCCACTTCTCTGGGGTCTTTGCCTTGGTGGCTGCGGGGGGCTTGGCCCTCGAAAGCTGTGGCCCCTTGGACCCTAGGTCTGTGTTCAAGGCAGAGCTGAGGGCAGTGGGCAGTCAGGATGCTAAGCGCATTCCACAGGCCTCACCCCCTCCCAGATCATCCTCTGATGCCCCTATCTGGGCCCACATACCTGCATTTTCCCACCTGTGCCTTCCACCTCAGCCCTGCACTCATGCCTCCCCACCTGTGCCCTCCCAACTGTAACCGCTCTCTGGGCCTACACAGCTGGATTTGTCCACCTGTGCCCTCCCACGTGGGCCTTCCTCCCTGGTACCCACTATCTGGGCCTACAGGCCTCCTGGGTTCTCCCACCTGGGCCCTCCACCTGGGCCTCTCGTGTGGTGGCCTCGACCTCCACGGTGTCTCTCCATGGGAGGAGCGCCCGTTCAGGCAGCACAAAGGCCCACCTCTCCTGGGGTGGCCCCATCCCTGTGAGGCTGAGGTCCCCCAGGGCCAGGGTCACAATGGCCCAGGCAGCCCAGGTGCACAGCAGGCCCCGCCTCTCACTGTGCCCCACAGCCCCTCCCTTGGCCCCTCCACCTGCCCACAAGGCCTGGGCTCTGCCTGAGATCACCTGCCTGGTCCTTGGTTCCCTCCTGGGCATCATCTCCCTGTTCCTGGGCACGCAGTGGTGCCGCCGCAGAGCAGCCTGCAGGGGTAGGTGGGTGTGCCCAGGTGTGGTGAGCAGGGGCCTGGGGTGGGGAGGCTAGGGGGCATGCTCTGTGGGCCCTGTCATTGCAGACCCTTTCTGTCCTGGTCACTGCCCTGAATGCTAAGTGGCCTTCCCCATGGTGACTGCTCAGTGACTCTCCGTCTGGGCCTCAGGGACCCTGAGTCTGAGTCTTGCTTTGCCCCCGCGATGTGCTGGATCAAGGAAATCCACACTCCCAGGGCTGCCTGGAGTGAGAACGGGCTTCAGGATTCTGCTGACCCTTAAGACTTATGTCCAATGGGGGCTTTCCTGGGTGTGTTCAGAGGCGGAGGCCACCGGTCCCACCCTAGGACCACATTCCTGGGGGCCCTGAGTAGAAAGTGGCCTCTGGCTGGGGGGTCTTTGCCGTCTGTGGGGGCTGCTGACAGAGGAGCCAGGGGTGCTTCTGGTGTGCATGAGAGACCGCAGGGGCCAGGCAGGGTGGGCTTGGACTGCAGGAGCATTTCTTCTAGAACATTCTGGTGGGGCCTTTGCAGGTTGGGACATGTCAGGCCATCTGTCCTCAGAGGGTGTCTATGAGGACATCGGAGCCTTCCACATGGAGGAGAAAGACGAGGGACCTGCAGGATCCGGGGACCTGGGCCTGGAGGAGGACTATGACGATGTGGGAGAGCCTGAGGATGGCGCTGGGGAGGAGGCGGAGGAGGCCAGGGTGCTGCTGAGCCCCGCAGGTGTGCACCTCTGTGCCCTGGCATCCATGGTGCTCTTCCTGCTGTACTGCTCCTATGCAGAGGGCTCTGCTCTGGCCAGCGCCTACATTTAAAGAACCTGAGAGCTGCTTCTCATGTGTCCGTGACTTTCTCTCCTGTCTCAGGCCTGGGGCGTTAGGACTTCTGGCTGTCCTTTTGAAGCTGCATCTCCCAGGGGTAGATGTGGACTTAGGGAGGTCATAGGTCTATATTTGGGTTGCTTTTGCAGCTGAGCAGTGTCCTTCCAGCACCTTGTCCCAGTCGGCTGCAGGAGGGTCCCTGGGCAGCCCAGGTCACTGTGAGAAGCCATATCACTGTCTCCCGACCCACTGTGTCCCATCCTTGTCCCTTTGAGGCTTTGCTTCCCAGCAAGAAACCGGGAGATGGGAACTCCTGGGCTTTGAGAAATCGCTCAGCACCCCAATGGACCCTGTGTCTGTCTCCCTAAACACAGGTGGGGCTCCTTTCAGCCTGGGCCCCGAAGCTGAGGCTGGGATGGAAGACCATGGTGGCCTCTGCCCCAGGACGTGATGACCTGGAGCTGACAGTGGGGATGTCAGTGTGTGGAGAGAGTGGGATACACCAGGGAAGGCTGGGGTCTTCCTTGTCCTCACTCTCAAAACAGATGTTATTAAACTCTTTTTGAATTCACTCATCCGTCATTAATTCGATCCAGAAACATTCAACAGACACCATGATGGTCCAGGTTCTGTTCTGGGCCCCGCTGTCTGCCTCACCTGGTCCTTTGTCTTCTCGTCTGGGGGCGACTGTGTGTGTCTCCAGTCCACATTGTTTTCACTGGTTTACTGAGTCGGGATGTGGGCTACTCCTCCTGGAACTCAGGCGGGAGGGTCAGGGGTCTCCCAGTCAGGCAACCTCTTGGATCGTTTCTTGTCTCTGCTGCCACCTGACTTCCAAGGTTAGGGGCCCAACCTTCAGTGTGGCTCCCTGATGAACCACCCCTGGGTTCCCGCCTTTCATATGCACACACAGTGCTGAGGGGGATGGCGAGGGCTCCGCTGGGCGCTTGGGGTCAGAATCTCCATTTCTTACAGCTGCATTGCTCTGATGGGCCCTGAAGCTTTCCCTGACCATCCTCATTGCTGACCACACCCTCCCAGGACCTAACCCACCAACAATCCCACCCACCCAGGATTCCACCATGCAGGACCCCGTCAGGCATGTTTAGATCTTTTCTGACTTCTTCATCTCAGGTTTCAGCATACTGGTAACACCCAGGTCTAAACATCCAGTGAGTCGTCACCTGTAGGGTCTTTCAGCCTCTGTCTGGCCTCTGTGTTTGCCCTGGCATGTGGGCAGCGTGCTGTTGGCCTCACTGACACTGGCTCCGTAAGCAGTGAGGACCCCAGCTGCACCCTTGGGGTCTCTCTGCACGCTGCCTGCCATCCCCCAAACCCCTCCTCTGTCCCAACTTCCTGGGATTGTGAGGGGGGCCCCTGTTTGGGTCCAAGGACCACCTCGGGTGGAGAAGATAAACCAGAAGCCCCCTTCCTCAGACAGGAAGCCCAATGAGGGTGCTGAGGGGACGTCCAGAGAGCATGGGCAGGGCCTCCGGGCAGAAGTGCGGTGCTGAGGATGTGTGGCCAGCTTCTTGGGGTGCAGCTGGAGCAGCTCCTGATGGAGCTGGGGGCAGAGGCTTACCTACCGTCTGAGCACACCTTACCCTCCGAGAACCGGCAGGGCCTGCTCTCAGGCAACAACCCCTAATCGAGGGTTGGCCAACCTGGTTTGACTCCGTGCGAGGCGTGTCCTTAGGGCAAGGTGGGGGGTAGGGGATGTGGGTGGTCCCTGGGGTGGGTGAGGGTAGGGAGGCATGAGGTGTGTGGAGGGGCCGTGGGGGAGAGAGCAGAAAGGTGGCAGGAAATGGGATGAGGTGTGAGCATGAGACACGGACCTGGAGGACACTTGGGGAGCAGAGTGAAGCTGTCAGTGCCACGGGGAGGACCCTGGTGTCGCTGCCCGCTCCAGCCTTGCCGTGTGTGCCGGCCTCGCTCCTCCCAGCCTTGCCGTGTGTGTCGGCCTCGCCCCTCCCGTTTCTTCCCCTCGGTCTCCCAGCAGCAGTGTTTTATGAGTTTTTTTTTTTTTTTTTACAGCGATTGGCACAGACACGGGGACCTAGAGCTGCAAACCCGCCCCCAAGGCCTCCCCAGGGCTTTCACCTTCCTGACTCCACGTGCAGGGCACTAAAGAGGCCCTTTGCAAGTCAGAGTATGGGGAAGCACCTGAGGCAGCGGCAGGCCCCAGGCGCGGGGCTCCAGCACACACAGCCTGGCGGACGGGCCTGTGACCTTCTCTGGAAATCTGGTTCCCTCTCACTCTCCTGGTCTCCACATAGAGGTCTAGAAACTGGAGTCACCCTGTCCTGAACTGGTTCTCTGGCAAATCTACTGGAAATTAACCTTTATTGATATTATGCTGCTTATAAAATAATACCATGCTTAATTATTGTACATGTAAAAACAGGCCAGACGGGGTGTGCTGATGCCTGTAATCCCAGCACTTTAAGAGGCCAGGGGAAGTGGGTCACTTGAGTCCAAAAGTTTGAGACCAGCCTGGGCAGCATGGTGAAACGCCGTCTCTAAAAGCATGTAGCTGGCGTATTGACTTGCCCAAATGCGAGTGTTTATCCAGCCGTGCATACACGCTGCCCCTTTCCGGCCTTGCCTCAGACGCCGCATCATTGATTTAATCCTCTGTTGGATTTGGCGGCTTCCCAAGGACACAGCCTCACAGGGAGGCCGTGCATCCCTTACGAATTCGGGTCGCAGGCATGCACGTTTTTCAGAATTTTGCTCCCATTGCTAGGTCTGTGTGTTCACAGCGCATGAGCTTGGCACGACCCTAGGTCTTCAGCCACACCTTTTGTGAGAGGCAGAGAAGGTCCATCCCTCCGCTGCCAGGCCCTGGTGTCAGCACCCGTGGCCACCAGGGCCTTGCTGAGAATGGGCCCTCACTGGTCCATCTCACACTTGGGGCTGCATTGGGCACCAGCTGCAGGAAGCCCAACCTGGCCTCACCACACGCTGCTGGCACCGTCTGGGCTGAGGCACGGGTGACAGATGACAGCTCTGATATGGGGGGAGGAGGCGAGGGCGTGCACGGGCTTCCTTCTCAGAAAGGTGTCACACTGAGTCGACGTCCACCTTCCATCCGGGGGCAGAACACACATCCCTGCCACGAGAGCATCAGCCTGGGGCACGGCAGCAGCAGAGTGGCCAGGCATGGCATTGTTCCCTCTGGGACTGTGGCCCCTGCTCCTGGCCTGCGGGACCCGCCCTCCCGGTAAGTGTGTGCCGCTGCCTGCAGGGCGCTGGGGGTCAGAGCCCCGGTGTGCAGGACATTCCATGGGGGCGGGGGCCACGACACCACAGTGGTCCCGTCTGCTCCTTGCTGTGCATCCTGGGAGCCTCAGCTGGCGACCACAGAGGGCTGGGGTGTCCGCTGCGGGGCTCATGAGTGGGCAGAGTGATCACAGTCTTGTTTTCTGGGCCTTCCAAATGCATGTGAAAGGCTGGGACCTTCACTTCATTGAATTTCCTCAGAAAATGGTCCTTAGGCCGTTTTTGTTAACATTTTGTTCATTTTTGTTGATATTTAAGTTTGTTCATGTCATTGGTGACATCCAAATAACGCGCAAGAAAACTTGGGAAAATCAAGAGTAAGGTGCAAACTGGGCTGGAAGGTGACAGTTAGATTTCTAACTTCGGAAGTTCTGGGCATAAAGTACTCAAGGGTACCTTTGCCATGACGCCTTTCCTATGTTCTTGTCCCCGAAGCTCCCGCTGCAGAGTCCCTGGCCCTGGTGAGGGGTGGAAACCGCTGCGAGGGCCTCCTGCAGGTGCAGTCCCTGGGGCAGCAGGGCCTGGTGTGTGGGGACCACTGGGGCCTGCGGGAGGCGTCTGTGATTTGCAGGCAGCTGGGCTGTGGTCACGCCCTCTATGTCCCCACGTATGTGGTGTGGCCGCAGGAGGCTCAGCAGTCCTTGCTGCAGGGCCTGCAGTGCCAGGGTGTGGAGGCCTCGCTCTGGGACTGCTCCCTGGGGAAGTGGGGGTCACTGAACGGCTGTGAGTGTGAGTGCATCGGTGCAGTCCACTGCTCAGGTAGGACGGGTGCCCCGGGAGCCACTTCTGCCAGTCTGTGGCCCTGTCCCCACCCACGACCTTCACTTTGGGGAGGAAGGGTGTTGCCTGAGTCCCCTGGGGTGGAAGACAAGACCCTTCTTCCTGGGGTGCCTGTGACTCCAGTGCTGTGACCCTCAGACCCTCATGGCACTGTATGACCCCACGTGTGTCCCCTCCAAAGGCCCAGACGGCACAGCACAATTGAGGAACATATTACACACCGAGGCCATCCCTGGCCGGGACCCCAGCCCGAGTTCAGTCCTTTTGGGTTCAGTTGACTCATGGCAACCATCAAACATTGGGGGCCAGTGGTGACCACAGGACCTTGTGGGGTGAAGGGTCCCTCTCTTCCTCCCCTGAGTGGCTGGCACGAGTGCAGGCATCGGCCTGGGGGCTCAGGCAGGTGCGGAGGCTGGTGCTGAGTGAGGTGCTCCCTCCTGGCCCTCATCTCGGCTTTCTGCTCCTGTGCTCTCCCCCTTGTCAGGGCCCACTCAGGAGGCTCTGAGCTCCTGGATCTGCCCCAGATTTCAGCAGCCCTGTCCTGCTCAGGCTCTGGCTGGGACCCTGCCCTTTCCCCTCTGCTGGATTGTTGGTGGGAAGCAGAGGCTCAAAGTGGCAAGTGTGAGGAGAGATGAGGGGCATTGACACAGGCAAGGAGAGGCCACTGGCACCAGAGGGCCTTGGCCTGCACACTCCAAGGCATGAGCTCCAGAACCAGAGACAGCTGGCCCTGTGTGGAGACCACTGTGGGGGTATGACCAGGCCTGGGATACTGGCCTGCAGGGCCTCTCAGAGAGGCGCAGATGGGCCGATCTCCTATGTGCTGTCCTCCCCACTTGATGGGCCCTCCTGTGGGCAAGGCCCCAGAAGCCAGAGGGCATGGAGCTTATCCTGCCATCTATGCAGGTGGCCTCTTGGGCACAGGGTGGTGGGGAGAGGGGACCTAAAGTGGGCAGGTATAGTCTCTGGCTGCCCCCTCTGGGGTCCTGGGCCCGAAAGAAAGGCCTCTGCTGCAGACCCCCACACACCTCATCCTCCAACAAAGGCCACTGCCTCAGTCCACACGTTAGGGGTGGGAGGACCACGCCCCAGGAGAACTGAAGTGGAACCAGAGTGGGCACCTGTGTGTGCAGGAGGAAAGCTGGCCTCCTTGGGGCTGCGTGGTGGAGGCAGCCCCTGTGCGGGGACCCCTGTGATCCGGATAACAGAAGGCCCTGTGATAAGCTGTGGCTTGCACCAGAAGGAGGCCAGTGTCTTCTGCAGAAGGCTGGGGTGCGGCCCAGCGCTCCAGGCATCCAGGCCCCACCTCACAGGGCACCCAGGCTGGCTGGGCTCGAAAGTCATTTCCTGCCAGGGAACAGAGTCCAGCATCTTCAACTGCAGGTTCAACCTGAACTTCCTAGACCACTGTGACCTCCCAACAGACTCTGAGGTGGTGTGTGCAGGTACGGACGCCCTTTCCTGAAAATCTCTGAGACGGGAGGTGTCCATTCAGAGCAGTGTGCTGGGACTGAGGGGATGGCCCTGGCCTACAGGGTGTGGGGGTCTTGTCTCCTGGGGCTTCAGCACCTGCCCAGCAAGGCCCCTATGCTGCTGCCCTCCTGTACCCCTGTCTGGGGGAGGGAGAGGGGCTGGTGGCCCAGGGGTCACCTGGGGAGATGGCTGACACGGATGGCAGCTCCTCCCTCGGGGATCTGGCCAGGGTGTGGCTGGGCACTGGGCTTAAAACTGACCAGGTGGTTACAGTGGCCTGCCAGGGTCCGGGTCCCAGCCTGGGAGTGGGCTCCATGACACAGATGTGGGGGCCTCAGGCCCCGGGATAGACATCCTTGTTTTGGGGTGGGGACTGTTGCTGTCCGAATTCTGCCGGAGCCAGGACCCCAGGGAGGTGGGAGGGTGGCAGAGGCCTCGGCCTGCACACCCCAGGACCTCTCCTGCTGCTTCAGAGCCCCAGGGGCCGGGCCAGCCTCGGTGGTCCTGGGTCCTCCTGCATCGGTCCTTTCCGTGGGACCCGAGGGCAGCGGTCAGGTCGCTTCATCCCAGAGGCCTGCACCGAGCCGGTCCTGCCCTGTGCTCCAGCCCAGCGTCTGCCCCCAGGACACACCGAGGCCCGGCTGGTGGGCGGCGAGCACCCCTGCGCCGGGCGCCTGGAGGTGAGGCGGGGCCTGACCTGGGGCACCATCTGTGACACAGACCTGGACCTGGCCACGGCCCACGTGGTGTGCCGGGAG
>NW_012101850.1:38741-46775 GCF_000951045.1 Mandrillus leucophaeus
TTGGAGGAATGTTTATTCAGGACCCTTCTCCATGCGGACCCTACATCCCTTTCAATATATCATTGGCAAATATTCCCCCCATTCTGTGGGGTGTTTTTCACTTCCGATAATGCCCCTTCAGGCACAAGCTTCTAGTTTTGAGGAAGTCCTGTTTACCTATTTATTCCCCTTTTGTTTCTTGAACTTTTAGTGTCATATCTAAGAATCCAGTCTCTAATCCAAGGTCATGAAGACTACTCCTGTGGTGTTTTCTCAGTTGTATAGTTTCAGCTGTTATTTGGTCTTTGATTGACTGTGACTTACATTTTGTATATGGTATAAGGAAAGGGTTCCATTCATTCCTTTGCGTGTGGCGCCCAGTTGTCCATTTGTTGAAGACACTATTCTTTCCTTATGTTTTGAACGTATGTATTTATTGTTCTAAAATGACACATAATAATTGTACAGTGTGATGTCTCAGTACATATATACTTTTGTAATGATTAGGTGATCTTTCCTATTGAATTTTCTTCACACCATGTGAAAATCCTTTGCCTCACATGGATACACTTATTTTGGGACATTCAATCTGTTCTGTTGACTTATATGTGTATTTTCATGCCAGTGGCATGCTGTGTTGATTACCGTAGCTCTGTAGTAGTTTTGAAATAGGGAAATGAGTCCCGTAAGTTTTTCTTTTTCAGTATTGTTTTGGTTATTTAAGGTCCCTTGAAATTGCATCTGAATTTTAGGATCAGTTCTATCTCTAAACAAAAAATCGTTGTTGGGATTTTGATAGGGATTTCACAGAATCTGTGGATTGGTTTGGGAGTATTGCCGTTTTAATAATATTAAATCTTTCAATCTATGAACATAGGATGTCTTTGCATTTGTTTAGGTTTTCACTGATTGTTTTCAAAAATGTTTTGTATTTTTCAGTGTATAAGTCTGTCTTGGGCCTCCTTGGTAAACATTATTATTATTATTTCATTCTTTTTTAAATTGACACATTTTGGATACATACTAATTGTACACATTTATGGGGTATAGTGCAGGGTTCCAGTGCATGTATATATTGTGTAATAATCAAATCAGGGCATTCAGTGTATCCATCACCTTAACAAGATTGTATCTTTGTGGTGAGGACATTCAAAATTCTCTCTTCTAGCTATTTTGAAATATATAGTACAATACTGTTAATTGTATCCAACCGCCTGTGCTGTAGAACACCGAAACTTCTCTCTCCTGTCTCTACCGTTTTACCAGTTGACCAGTCACCCCCATATCTCCTCCTCACTACACTCCCTAACTCTGGTAGCCCCCATTCTACTGTCTACTTCTATGAGATCAACTTTTCAAGATTCCACGTGCAAGTGGGATCCTCTGGTGTTTGTCTTTCTCTGACTTATCTCACCTAACATAATGTCTGCCAGGCCATCCACATTGCTGCAAATGACAGGATTCCATTCTGTTTTTAAGACTGAATAAGATTTCATTTTGTGTAATATATAGACCACATTTTCTCTATTTACCCATTGATGAACACAGGTTCAAGTCCATAGTTTGGCTATTGTGATTAGTGTTGCCATAAACATGGGGGTACAGATATCTCTTCAACTTACTGATTTTCTCTCACGTTGTCAATTGTTTCCTTTGCTGTATGGAAGGTTGTTAGTTTTCTGTAAACCCATTTGTCTATTTTTGCTTTTGTTGCCTGTGCTTTTCAGGTATTATCTGAAAAATCCTTGCTAGACCAATGTCCTGAGCACTTTCCCTGTTCTCTTCTAGTTGTCTCTATCGTTGTGGGTCTTTCATTTAGGTCTGTAATAAACCTTGAATTGATTTTTGTATATAGTGAGAGGCAGGGGTCTAGTTTCATTCTGCATGTGGATATCCAGTGTTCTCAGCACCATTTGTTGATGAGACTGTCCTTTTCCCAATGTGTATTCTCGGCACCTTTGTTAAAAATCAGGTGACTGTAAGTGCATGGATTTATTTATCTTCTCTCTCTGTTTCACTGGCCTATGTGTCTATTTTCATATCAAGTACCATGCTGTTTTGGTTACTATAGTTTTGTAGTATACTTTGAAATCCAGTAATGTGATGCCTTCAGCTTTGGTCTTTGCTCAGGATTGCTTTGAGTATTCTTGGGGTCTTCTTTTATTATTATTCATAGTTAGAATATAGAAATGCAACTTTTTTTTATGCCCTCTTTTTTCCTGAAATTTCTTATGGCTTTAAATAGGTTTTTGGTGGATTCTGTAGGATTTTCTATATGTAAGATCATGTAACTGTGAATACAGATAGTTTTTCCTCTTCCTTTCCAATACAGAGGCTTTTTATTTCTTTTTTCTTGCCTAATTTCTCTGGCTAGAACTTGCAGTAGAATGTTGAGTAGAAATGGTGAAAAAGTGTATATTTGTCTTGTTCCTTATCTCAAGGGATAAGCTTTCAGTTTTTCTTCATTGAGTATGATGCTAGTTGTGGGTCTTTAAGAAATGTTCTTCAGCACATTGAGGAAGTTCCCTTCTGTTCTGGTTTGTTGAATGCTTTATCATGACAGTCTGTTGGATTTTGTCAAATGCTTGTTCTGCATCAATTGAAATTATCATGTTTTATTTTGTTTTATTTTTTTTTCCTTCATTCTAGTAGTGAAGTGAAGATACCTGGTGCTTGGCTTTTCTTTGTTCAGAGGTTTTTGTTTACTGATTTATTTCCTTTACTTTTTATAGCTCTGTTCAGATTTTCTGTTCATTATTGGGTCAGTTTTGATAATTTGTGTATTTCTAGAAATCTGTTCATTTCATCTAAATTATCTAACTGGGGGGTGAATACTATGAAATTAGTCAAGGTGTTCATTTACACTTCTCTTTTATTTGTACAGATTTCATACCAAGTACCCCCCACATTCATTTCTGATTTTGGTAATTTGAATATTCTCTCTCTTTTTTTTTTTTTTTTTTTGAGATGGAGTCTCACTCTGTCACCCAGGCTGGAGTGCAGTGGCGCGATCTCAGCTCACTGCAAGCTCTGCCTCCCGGGTTCACACCATTCTCCTGCCTCAGCCTCCTGAGTCATTGGGAGTATAGGCACCCGCCACCACGCCTGGCTAATTTTTTTTTTTTTTTTTGTATTTGTAGTAGAGACGGGGTTTCACCATGTTAGCCAGGTTGGTCTCAATCTCCTGACCTTGTGATCCACCCGCCTTGACCTCCCACAGTGCTGGGATTACAGGCATGAGCCACCACGCCCAGCTGGGTGTTCTCTTTTTTTATTGGTCAGTCTAGCTAAATGTTGTCACTTTTGTTGATCTCTTCACAGACTTAGCTTTTATTTTTGTTATTCTCTCTATTGTTTTTCATTCTATATTTCATTTAGTATCTCCTTCCTTCTGCTAGCTTCAGGTTTAGTTTATTCTTCCTTTTCTAGTTTTTTAAGGTGTAAATGCGATTATTGATTTGAGATATTTATTTGCTCCTAATATAGATGTTCGTTACTATAAAATTTTCTCTAAGCATTGCTTTCATTTCAATCCATAAATTTTGTTATGTTGTGTTTTCACTTTCATTCATCCAAAAGTATTTTCTAATTTTCCTTGTGATTTCTTCCTTGACTTATTGGTTGCTTATGGGTGTGTTCTATTTGATAATTTCCCAGTTTCCCCTTTTAAATTTATTCCTAACTTCATTCCTTTATGGTCAGAGAAGATGCTTTTTATGATTTCAGTTCTTTAAAATTTATTCGGACTTGATTTATGCCTCAACATAGTGTCTACCCTGATGAACATTTCATGGACACGAGAGAAAAATGTGTATTTTGCTGAGTTGAGCACAGTGTTTTGCATATGTCTGTGAGGTCTAGTTGGTTTATAGTGTTCTTCCAGTGATTTCTTTCCTTATTAGTTATATGCATAGATGGTCTATCCATTATTAAAAGTGAGATGTTTTTGGTTCTAGTTATTATTTACAGTCATCTATTTCTGCCTTCAGTTTGGTCAATTTTTTTCTTTATTACTTTTGGCTCTGTTATTAGCTGCACATATGCTTATATTTGTTGTATATTCTTTTGATGGACTGACCCTTTAATAAATATATAATCCTTTTCTTATCTCTCCTCACAATTTTTAACTTAAAGTCTGTCTTAGTCCATCTAGGCTGCTATAGAAAACACTGTAGACTGGGTAATTTGTAAATGACAGAAATGTATGTCTCAGAGTTCTGGAGGCTGAGAAATCCAGGGTCAGGGAACCAGCAGATTCAGTGTCTGGAGGAACCTGTTCCTCACAGATGGGGCCTTCTTTGTGTCCTCACGTAACAGAGGAGCAAAAGAGGAAAAGGGATGAAGTTGCTCCCTTGAGCCCTTTATGAGGGCTAATGTCCTTCATGAGGATGGAGCCCTCATGGCTTAACCACCTCCAAAAAGCTTCACCTCTTAATACTGTTGCTTTTCGGATTCTATCTCAGCATGAATTTTGGAGGAACATGAACATTCAAACTGTGACTAGGTCTATTTTGTCTGATATTTGTATAGCCACTTCAGCTCTCTTTTGGTGACTATGTGCATGTATATCTTTTCCAAACTTTCACTTTTAACCTAATGGTCTTTTGATCTGAAGTGAATTTATGAAGAGAGCACATTTTAAAACAAGTTTTTAAAAAAATCCATTTTGTCCCTTCCTGCCTTTTATTTAGATGGTTTAATCCCTTTACATTTAAAGTAATTACCAATAAGGAGTATTCACTTCTGCTATTTTTCTATTTGTTTCCTACATGTCTTATTTTTTTGTTCCTCAATTCCTCCATTACTGCCTTCTTTTGCATTTAATTGACATTTATAGCATACCATTTTCATTCCCTTCCCATTCTGTTTTTTTATTTGTTGTTGTATTTCTTAGTTTTCTCTCTAGTGGTTCCCCTGGAGATCATAAGAAATATTTTAAATTTACAAACAAACCTCTGGTTTGCACTAAAACCAACTTAGTTTCAATAGTATACAAAATCTCTGCTCTTATATTGTTATTGTCACTAATTCATCTTTACACATTGTCCATTAACATAAATGTATAATTTTGTTTCATGCCTATTTTTTTTAAAGCATGTACGAACAAACAAAGGTATAACAAACCCCAAATACAATACTGTTGGCCTTTATATTTTCCTATGTAATTATCCTTATCAGTGTTATTAGATTAATCATCAGGCTTTGATTTACTGTTTAGTGCCTTTATTTCAGCCTGAATTAAACCCTTTAGCATTCCTTGCAGGACAAGTCTACTAGCAATGAATTTCCTCAGCTTTTGTTTAAAGTTCTCCTTCATTTTTAAGGATAGTTTTGATAGATACAGAATTTTGGAGTGACCAGGTTTTCCTCTCAGCACTTTAAATATACTACTCCACTGCTTTCTGGCTTCCGTGGTTTCTGCTGAGAAATCAACCGTTGGTCTTATGGAGGATCCCTTGTACATGACGAGTCGCTTCTCTCTTGCTACTTTCAAGATTCTTCTCTTTATATTTGTCTTTTGAGAGTTTGATTTTAATGTGTCTCAGCGCAGATATTTTTAAGTATAACCTACTTGAAGTTCGTTGAGCTTCTTGGATGCAGACTTATATCTTTCATCAAACTTGGAATTTTTTTTACCATTATTTCTTCAAATATTTTTTCTTTCACTTTCTCCTGTCTCTCTTAAAAAAATTTTTTTTTGGTTATTCCGTGGAAAAGCCAGTGTTCTCTCTTTCTGTGACTCTGATTATGCATCTCTTAGTATCCTCAATGGTGTCCCACAGGTCTTTTGGGATCTATTGATTTTTTTTATTCCCTTTTCTTTCTGCTCCTCAGACTAGATAATCTGAATTGACTTATATTCAAGTTCATAGATTCTATCTTTTGCTCGCTCAAGGGATCTGCTGTTGAACCTTTTAGTGAATTTTTCATTTGTTATTGAACTTTTTTAAGCTACAGAAAAGTCTACTCAATTCCTTTTTATAATTTATATATTTTTATCAATATTCCTTATTTGGTAAGATATCATTATCCTGGTTTCCTATAGCTTTTTGAGCATATCTAAGACAGTGTATTTAAAGTATTTGTCTAGTAAGTCTAATGACTTAGCATCCTCAAGGACAATTTCTATTTCCCTTTTCCCCCTATATATGTGTTATAATTTATGGTTACTTTGCATGTCTCATCTTTTTTGTTGGAAACTGGACATTTTGAATTATTATACTGTGGCAACTCTAGAAATCACATTTTTCTCTATCACCAGGGTTGGCTGTTGCTGATTTTTTTTTTTTTTCTTTGAGATGGCGTCTCGCTGTTTCATCTAGGCTGGAGTGTAGTAGTGTGATCTTGGCTCACTGCAACCTCTGCCCCCTGTGTTCAAGCAGTTCTCCTGCCTCTGCCTCCCGAGTAGCTGGAATTACAGGCACCCACCACTAATTTTTGTATTAGTAATTAGTAATAATTTTGTGCCTGGCTAATTTTTGTATTTTTAGTAGAGACAGGGTTTCACCATCTTGGCCAGGCTGGTATTGAACTCCTGACCTCATGATCCACCCGTCTTGGCCTCCCAGAGGGCTGGGATGACAGGCATGAGCTACCGTGCCCGGCCCTGTTTAATGACTTTTCTAAACTCCTTTTGTAAAGACTGTTTGTTGCATGTGACCACTAGGGTCTCTTTTCTGTTGGTTAGTGGGGTTAGTGATTAGACATGTTTCCTTAAATGCCCCTAGTAAAAAACAGACAAACAAGCACTCCCGACTCTTCCAGTCTTTGCATGTTAGCCCTTTGTTGGGGCACACCTTCAGTACTAAGGCATTATTCTTCACTCGTTCCTTATGCAGAAACAAATTTGCCACTTCTTTCTTCCTTAAGTGGTTTCAAGTCGTTCCCAGATACTAGAATTTCAAAAAAGTTGGTTATGAGTTTTACCACCTAGTCATTGCATTAGAGGGAGATGGAGCTTTGGGGTTCCTTACTCTGCCACGTATACTGTTGTTGCTACTTACCCTCAGGCATTTCCTCTGAAGTGCAGGGTGTGGGGTATGTTTAACTAGGCTCACACCAAGAACCAGGTGCAGCAGCATGTGTGGGGCCTGGGGACTGGGGCCAGGGGTGCTGCCCCGTTTCCCAGAGCTCTGGCTGGCAATGAGAAGCAGGATCTGAGAGGGTGTGTGGAGCTCTGTCTTGGTGCTCACTTCCTGCTTATTGGAGACAGCATTCAGCAGCTTCACTTTTATTAGCGTTCCCCTGTGTTGGGTGCATTCCAGAGCACTGACAAAGTATATTTCCATAGTTTTCCCAACTTAATCACTGCCTAAGTGAAGCGATGATGCCCTTCACTTTTTGATTTCCCAGGCAATTGTGGTGACGTCACTCGCCAAAGCTGTTTTCATACCCTCAGTCTGGTCCCCCAAGTACTGGGCTGTGTAACCAGGCTGTCAGGCTCAGGTGAAGGAAAGTGCAGACAGTGTCTGCCATGTGCGAACCACGCTGACTCTTCCTCTCCCCCAGAGTTCAGGCTGGTCAATGGCAGCAGCAGCTGTGAGGGCCGTGTGGAGCTCCAGGTGCAGGGGTCCTGGGCGCCCCTCTGTGCCACCCACTGGGACATAGCAGATGCCACCGTCCTCTGCCACCAGCTCAACTGCGGCAACGCGGTGGCTGCACCTCGAGGAGGCCATTTTGGGGACGGGGACGCTGCCATCTGGCCTGACGCATTTCACTGTGGGGGGACAGAACCCTACTTGTGGAATTGCCCAGTAAGCACCCTGGGGGCCCCGGCCTGTGCCCCGGGAAACTCAGCCTCCGCGGTCTGCTCAGGTGGGTGCAGCCAGGACGGTGGAGGAGGAGGGTGGGTGAGAGGCATGGACAGAGGGGGCGGAGAGGGAGGGGCCCTGCTGTGGGGTGGTTCCGGGTCCCTCCCGCTGACACCCTGGGTCCCCTGTGCGTCCCCATCCCCAGGTCTGCCCCACGCCGTGCGGCTGAGGGAAGGACAGAGCCGCTGTGATGGCCGCGTGGAGGTCTCCCTGGAGGGCGTGTGGGGCCGCGTCCTGGACGATG
>NW_012101850.1:48665-57289 GCF_000951045.1 Mandrillus leucophaeus
GGGGGCGGTGGGAAACGGGTCATGAGGCCGGCAGAGGCCGCTGGGATGGAGTCGGTCTTGAGTGTTGCTTCCGTCGCTTCGGTGGGCAGGAGAGCACGCCCAGGCTTTAGCGGGCTGGTTTCCACCCTGGCATTTTTCTGGGATAAGCTGATTTGCTGTGGAGGCCTGTTTGGGACATGCACCCCCTGGGGTTTCCCCCAATCTTTTTTGGGAATTCCCTTTTGTTTATTCCAATCCTTGTCCATTTCGGGTATGTGTCACCTGGGTGTTGGCAGGTTCAGTTGTTCCCAAAGCCTGCACCTCATTCTCTTTGCAGAAAACAAACAGTTAACCACAGCGATGACCTTAGCACAAATAGCAGCAGTGGGTAACTTTCCCTGAGCAGCCCCCATTCTCTGTGCTCTGGTCACCTCTTGTGACTTGCCCTGGCATCTGCTTGGGGGCCATGTTTTACCAAGGAAGGGGGCTGTCCCTGGAAAGCAGACCCCCCCAGTAGACACTAGTCATTCTGGGGTGCTCTGCGCAGCTGAAAGCAGCAGATGCCCCCCCAGCACTTCCAACTCGCAGGTCCCCCACGAGGGAGGGGTGTGACTGGGCCCTTGGAGCCACCCTGTCCTGCTGAGGGTGTGCAGGTCCCCGCTGGCCACTCTGCTGGCTCAAGACCTCTCCTTCCTCAGAGCCTGGCCCAGGCTCCCCGCTGCCTGCAGCGCCCTTCCGGACACTCTGGGTGGTCAGTGTCATCCCGGGAGCCCTTCTTGGTCTTCTCCTTCTGGGCCTCATGGCCTTTCTGATTCTGCCTCGAGTCACACAAGCCATGCAGAGGGGTAAGCGCGACCCCACCCTGATCCCATCAGCTGGTGTGTGGGAGCAGGAGCAGCTCACAGCTCCAACCTGGTGTTGGGGTCCAGGCAGGTGGGATGCTCCATAGGTCAGGCCTATGCAGACCTACCCCCACAGTCCAGGGAACTGAGAAGCTGAAGAAAGAGACAGACAAATCCAGTTTCTTAGAGAGAAACACTTAAAAGGGACTTATGAAGACAAGTGATGTCCGTGCCTTGGACGGCCTTTAGCTGAGACGGTGGATGCCTATATGATCATCCCTCACAACTAGAAGTTTTATACCCCAGGGGAAGGGGACGTGCAGGACAATTGCTTAAGGGCAGGATTTACGGTAAATGCATGCTCTTATGCAAGGAACAGTAGATAAAATAGAAATCTTAGAGGCCTTCCCGGAGCTGGAGTTGGTCAGAAGTCAACAGGTGGGTCCGCATCTAAGGCAGTTGCTTCAGCCTGCAGGCTGGTCTCACTTAGGGCTTTCTTTTCTTTTTTTGTTTTTGAGACAGAGTCTCGCTCTGCCACCCAGGCTGGAGTGCAGTGGCCGGATCTCAGCTCACTGCAAGCTCCGCCTCCCAGGTTCACGCCATTCTCCGGCCTCAGCCTCCTGAGTAGCTGGGACTACAGGCGCCCGCCACCTCGCCCGGCTAGTTTTTTGTATTTTTTAGTAGAGACGGGGTTTCACCGTGTTCGCCAGGATGGTCTCGATGTCCTGACCTCATGATCCGCCCGTCTCGGCCTCCCAAAGTGCTAGGATTACAGGCTTGAGCCACCGTGCCTGGCCACTTAGGGCTCATTTTATTGGCCAGAGAGAGTGGCAGACATCTGCCTCAGCCTCCAGCCCTCAAGACTGAGCTGAACCCTAGAAGGTTCCCCCAGGCAGCACACTGGGGCTCACCGGGAAGCATCATGTGGTTGACTGACAAGGGACGGTGGCCAGGGATGGGAGGGCACTGGGGGTCTGGCTGTGTTCCTGTGGCCCCCCCATCCTAGCCAACAGCGTCCTGCCTCTCTGCTGCCTGGGTGGGGTTCCCGCCTGGAGTCGCTGCCCTCCCTTGCCTGTGGCCACGTCCACACTGAGGGCCTGCGTGTGACCATGTTCACCTTGCTTCAGGTCTGGGAAGATCTGAGGCATCTCCTGAAGAAGCGATCTATGATGTCATTGGGGAAATGCCGCTAGCAGGACTGTACGAGGAAATCGTGGAGGCCGAGGCCGTGCCCCAGGATGAGGAGGACGCAGGTGTGGTGAAGGGGGACACAGAAACAGCAGGTGGGTTTGTGCTCCAGCTCAGGGGTGAGCTCTGGGGTGGGCTATGGATGCTGACCACAGGATGCAGTGGAAAGGGACTCTGACCACAGGAGCCTGGCTTCAGAAGGGCTGACCACAGGGTTCATGGATGCAAGGGGACCCGTGGGCAGGGGAGAGCAGGGCCACACTAATGAGGGCAGAGTCAGTGGCTGGAGTCCCCATCACAGAGGCCTGCCCTGGGGTGGGAGAAGAGGGCTGTTGGGTGCGCTGGGAGCCGTGGGTCTGGCAGGGGCCTATGCTGCAGCTTGCTCAGCCTGTTTCCTCACCTGTGGGAACTGCGCTGCTGTTGCAGGTGCTTGAGGTGCTTCAGTGTCAAGATGCCTTGAACTTTGCCAGGTGCTTTCTGGTTGACATGTTTGTGCGTCCCCATCTTATGGGCTTGCCAAATGTGCTTTGGGGACAACTTGCACACGTGCCGATTTGGTCATGCGGTGTCTCCTGCGCCAGTTTCAGGGGAGGCGTCTAACCTCCTGGAGGGACAGTCTACACGTGCGGAGGGAGGAACCAACAGACCCGTTTCTCAGGGATATGACGAGGCTGCGTTTCCGCTGGAGGAGATGACATTGTAAAGCACCCTGAGGAGGAGATCCACCAGCTGTCTGTCGAAATCACAGCTCTTCATTCTCTTGTACAGTTGTAGTGGATTTCGTGAGAACGTCTTGGATGCCTTTCTCTTGCAATGTCCTCCACATCCGTATAAAAGCCAGTCTTTCCAGGCCCTGCCTGGCTCTAACCCCCAGCCCCTTCGAGGGCCATCTGCTGTGGACGGTTGTGCTGGGTAACCTTCAGATTTCTCACACATTATAGCAAACGCAAATATGTATAGAAATCAGTGGTTACGTTTGTGGTTTAGAGACACGTGGTGCCATCTTCATCTTCTGCACCCAGCAGTGCGTTGCAGAGCTCCTCACGCCAGAACATTCCTCTTTTTTTCTTAAAATCTCTTCTTAATTGAATCCAAAGTATCTTTTAGATGTCTGCTTGTGTAATCATGTCATCCGTGAATATTCAGATTTATCTTCTCCTTCCAATCCATGTACCTTTAATCTCTTTTTTTGTGCTTTATTTTGTGGACTGGGACCCTTCAGTCCAGTGTTGAATAGAGGTGGCCAATGGGGATCTTATCTCATTCATGGACTCAGAGCAAACGTGTTCCACATTTAATTTCACTATTAAATATAATATTTGATGTTCGGTTTTGTAGATGCTATTTATGAGATCAAGGAAAGCCCAGTCTATCCTTAATTTGTTAAGGGTTTTGCTTTTTATCATAAATAAGCGTTGACTTTTATGAAATTCTTTTTGGTATCTATTAAGATGATAGATGATTTGATTTTCATATGTTACATTAACCATGGGTTAAACAAACTTACCTTTATCATGATATATTATTCTTTTTGTATTTCACAGGAATTAGTTTGGTAATACATTGGGTCAATGTTTAAAAAAGAAAATGATGTGTGATTTTTTTCTTTTGTTGTAGTATTTCTGTTTAATTTTTGCTATGAGGATTATTCAGGTACCATAAGAGTTAGGAGTATATTCTCTTTAAAAAAAATTTGCTAATTTAGGCTCCCACCAACAATGTAAAAGTGTTCCTATTTCTCCACATCCTTTCCAGCATCTGTTGTTTGCTGACTTTTTAATAATCACCATTCTAACCGGCACGAGATGATATCTCCTTGCGGTTTTGATTTGCATTTCTGTAATGACCAGTGATGATGAACTTTTTTTTCATATGTTTGTTGGCTGCATAAACATCTTCTTTTGAGAAGTGTCTGTTCATATCCTTCACCCACTTTTTGATGGGGTTGTTTGCTTTTATCTTGTAAATTTGTTTAAGTTTCTTGTAGATTCTGGACATTAGCCCTTTGTCAGATGGATAGATTGCAAAAATTTTCTCCCATTCTGTAGGTTGCCTGTTCATTCTGATGACCCATCAATGATAGACAGGATAAAGAAAATGTGGCACATATACACCATGGAATACTATGCAGCCATAAAAAAGGATGAGTTCATGTCCTTTGCAGGGACATGGATGAAGCTGGAAACCATCATTCTCAGCAAACTAACACAGGAACAGAAAACCAAACACTGCATGTTCTCACTCATAAGTGGGAATTGAACAATGAGAACACATGGACACAGGGAGGGGAACATCACACACTGGGGCCTGTCAGGGTGTAAGGGGCTAGGGGAGGGATAGCATTAGGAGAAATACTTAATGGGTTGGTGGGTGCAGCAAACCACCATGGCACCTCTAGACCTGTGTAACAAACCTGCACATTCTGCACATGTATCCCAGAACTTAAAGTATAATAAAAAAAATTTGCAAGAGTTTATTTATGTAGCATTGGTTTTATTTCTTCTTAAACATTTGGAAGAATTCACTAGTAAAGCTCTCTATCTAGGCTTGGAGTTTCCTTTTTAGGAAGGTTTTTTTTCCCCAGATTTAATTTTTAAATAAATAATTGAAGTATTCAGATTCTGTATTTCCTATTAGATCTGCTTTGTTCAGTTCTTTTTAAAATGAATTGGTACATTTAATCTAAATTTTCAAGTTTGTCGGTATAAATTTGTTAGTAGTGTCTTTCTACTAGCCTTAATGTCTACAAAATCTGTAGTCATATGCATTTTTCAATCCTGATAGTGGCACTTTGTCTCTTCTCTCCCCCCACCCCCTTGTTTTTTTGAGACCAGGGTCTCACCGTGTTGCCCAGACCAGACTCAAACTCCTGGGCTCTAGCGATCCTCCCTCACAGCCCCCCGCACAGCTGGGACTCTGGGCGCTCTGCTGTTCTTGACTGGTGCTGCTGGTGGCTTATTCATCTCATTAGTCTTTTCAAGGCATGTGGAGCTTGTGCCTTTGGTTGTCTTGATTTTTCTTAGTGAACATCTGCCTTCTAATTCATTTCTTTCTGGTCTCATCTTTGTGATTTACTTCTGCTTATTCTAGCTTTTTTATATGAACATTCAGATTGTTTATGTTCAGCATTTTTTCTTTTTTAATGCATATATTTTAGGTTATAACTTTCCCTTTAGCATGGCTTTCGCTGCATTCCAAGAGTTTTGATATGTTGTGATTTTGTTTTAATAGGTTTATTGGGGTATAATTAGCATACAATAAACTTCACATATTTAAAGAATATATTGCAATAAGTTTTGACATGTGCATACACCCCTGAAAGGATCGCAGCATCTATGAGAATGGTCGCATCCATCACCCCTAACGTTTTTCATCTATGTTTGAATGTCTGTCCTGTCCCTTCCTGTGCCCTGTTCGTACTATTTGAATTTTGTGTAAATGGATTATATAGCACGTACTCTGTTTTGGGTGATGAGAGTCTAGCTTTTTTCACTCAGCACAATTACTTGCGATTCATCCATGTGGTGAGAAACCATAGTTCATTTCTTCCTCTTGGTAAATAGCGCTCCATTGTGCTGTTCACCTGTTCACTTGTTGATGGACATTTGCATTGCTTAAAGTATCAGGCTATTGCAAAAAAATCTGCCACAAATATTCATGTATGACTTATTACAGGGACATGTGCTTTCATTTCTCTCGGCTGCCTAGGAATGGAACGACTGTGCGGTAGGTGCAAGTTTAACATTCCACCCTTTCTGGAGTGGCTGCATCATGTCAGATCCCCCGGTAATCTCTGAGTGTTCTGCTTCCTCCACAAGGTTCCAACACTTGGTTGATAATGTTTGACATTCTAGCAGATATACGGTGCTGTGTCCTTGTGGTTTTAATTTGCATTTACCTAAGGACTAACGATGCTGAACACCTTTTCATGTGCTTACTTGCCATCTGTTGAAGTGTCTGTTCACAATGTTTGCTCATGCTTTCTTGGGTTGTTTGAGTTTTGAGTGTTCTCATGAGGTCCTCAGGGGTGGTCCTTTCCCAGCCGTGGCCCTGGTACTGAGGGGTCCTCCCCACAACAGGAACACAGGAAGCAAGTGTTCAATCAAGTCCTGCAGGGTGGCCTCAGCCAGGCCCAGATGTGGGCATGGGGGCCAGGCCACACTAAGCACCCGGAGCCCCTCTGTACCCCGTTCCTGATGGCACCAGCCCCCAGGTTGAAACAATGGGCAGAGCTTGTCTGTTTGGTCGTTTGCTGCCTTAACAGCCCACTGAGCACGGCTCAGTGCCAGCTCCCTGGCAGTCTGTAAACAAGGTGGGAAAGGCAGGGCTCAGGGAGCTCCTCACGGAGGTCGAAGACAATTAATGAACACACCAGAAAAGGGACAGACAATGATGCAAATAGTACATGCTGTGTGGAGATTTACAGTGGGGAGGTGAGAAGGAGAGAGCCCCGGCGACCACTTTGAGTTGGGCCCTGTCTCAGTCCTCTTGTGGCCTTTAGACCAAGGCTTTATTGATGAGGTGGGACCAGACATGCAGAGCCTGGAGCCGGAAGGAGCCGGGTGCCCACAGAGGCAGGAGGATGGTACGAGGCAGGCCAGAGAGTGCAGCAGGCCCCGAGGACACACACGACCTGCTCCCTCTCACCTTCCCTGCAAGGTGTGGGGTCCCCGCGGACTAAGACGATATCCTTGCCTCTCCAAGGGTTAACATTCTTTTTAAATATCCATAGGATATTTGAAAAACCTGATCATGCTTCAATTCTCATGTTTAACTGAAAAAGACTGAGATGACACGTGCAGCATGCATGTCACGTTCAGCTCACACAGACCGGTCAGCGTGGGTCCCGGCGTTTGTTGCTGGATGTGCACTGGGCCACAGGAAAGTCTCAGCCAGGTTTCAAAAGTAGACCCAATCTAGTCATGCCCTTTGACTGCAAGTCCACACAGTTAGAATTGACAACACAAGGATGACTTCTACAATGAACAGTCTTGATACTTAAAAACGTTCCTTCAAGTAATTTGGGTCAAAGAGAAAGTCAATATTGATATTACAGACCATGTAGAAATCCACAGTCACAAGGTCACTGCCCTCAGTTTCTGGGGTCTGCGTAGTTGGAAGCATTTCACTGTCTCCTCTGTGTGAAGTTTATCCTGGTGTCCGGCCTGAGGGTGAGTTTCTGCCTGAGTGCCTTGCAGGGGGCTCGGCTGAGGAGGCCAGGAAGGGGATCCTGGGCTGAGGGCAGCTGGAGGCTGGGTCTCCCTGCCAGGCCACAGGCCAGCGAGTGGTGCAGATTTGTGGCCACCCCTCCTCAAAAGTAAGAAACTAATTATAGTCGCAAAATACGCAGGAATAGCTGATCGTGCTAAACTGGACGAGAGCCTGTGTTCAGGGCTGCGACTTTATATTGCACACATTTATTACTGTGACTTCTGTTAATATTTTCAATATTTAAAAAAAAAAACGAATTAAAACGTATTACTATTTTGAGCCTATGACCAGAAGCACAAGAGTCCCAGCAGGAGGCAGGCGGCAGGCCCAGAGAGGGGTTGAAGAGACTTTGGTGAAGGGGCTGTCAGGAGGGTGGGGCAGGGTGTGAGGAGACTACCCTGGCATCCCCTGAAGTGTGGAGTGAGGACTGCAGCCAGGGTGGTGGGAGGCCGACTGGACTCCAAGGAGAAAACCAGCACTGCCCAGAAAGGGGCCTAGCAGGAAGGGAGCCCGTGGCCACTGCCTTGTTGTTTGGCCTCCTGGCAGTGCTGGGCGAAGGGCAGAGCCAGTGTCGGAGGGCAAGACAGACGTGTCCCAGGGCAGGACCCCGAGCTCCTCAAACCCGGGGAGGACGGTGGATACAGGAGAGGTCCGTGAAGGCACCTGAGTGACTGATTCCCGCCTACCGGAGCTATGGAGTGAGCCTACTGGATGTGTCTGGATTTATGATGGTGTCAAATGTGCTGAAACTATTACTTCATTTTGATTTGTATAAGAAAGAATTCCAGCCACAACCTTCCACTTTTATCTCATTTCATTCTCTAGTTCTGAATTCTGTTTTTCTCTGGAGATCATGACTAAATGGAATCCCAGGGATTTTTAACATAGCGACTGTTAGATGGGAAATGTTTTACAGGGAACATATCGGTCCCCAAGGACTGAAACTTGGCTTAGTCACGTGAACACAATTAACACCCAGAGCCCCACCCCGGGCAGCCCCGGGACCCCAGCTGGGGTGGACCCGCCTCTTACCTCACAGGTAGAAGAAAGCGTAAAGCCTGATTATTTCATTCAACTGAGTAAAGAAAGTTGAGTTTTTTTCTGGCTGTGGCTCTAGGGCCCCCAGCCCCTCCTGGCCCCGAAGGAGAAGGGTGGGTGGGATGAGAGCAGCTGCTCACCTCAGTGGGGAAGGGCCCTGCCTTAAGAAGTGGGCTCTGGGGCCTTCCCTTCATGCCTGCTAGTGGTGGGACCTTGGACATCTTTCCTGACCTCCCTCTGCCTCAGTTTGCACACCTATAAAATGGGGTTATTAGTAGGATGAAGGTTGCTGTTGGGTGTAAAGGGATTCGAAGAACGTTCTGCACATTGTGAGCTCCATAGGAGTGGGCTCACCTCCTTCTCCTT
>NW_012101850.1:62977-96994 GCF_000951045.1 Mandrillus leucophaeus
TCTCTGGCTGCCCTTAACATTTTTTCCTTCATTTCAACTTTGGTGAATCTGACAATTACATGTCTTGGAGTTGCTCTTCTTGAGGAGTATCTTTGTGGCATTGTCTGTATTTCCTGAATTTGAATGTTGGCCTGCCTTGCTAGGTTGGGGAAGTTCCCCTGGATAATATCCTGCAGAGATTATCCATTTTCCAACTTGGTTCCATTCTCCCTGTCACTTTCAGGCACACCAATCAGACGTAGATTTGGTCTTTTCACATAATCCCATATTTCTTGGAGGCTTTGTTCATTTCTTTTTACTCTTTTTTCTCTAAACTTCTCTTCTTGCTTCATTTCATTCATTTGATCTTCAATCACTGATGCTTTCTTCCAGTTGATCGAGTCAGTTACTGAAGCTTGTGCATTTGTCACGTAGTTCTCGTGTTGTGGTTTTCATCTCTATCAGTTCATTTATGGACTTCTCTGCATTGATTATTCTAGTTATCCATTCTTCCATTCTTTTTTCAAGCTTTTTAATTTCTTTGTTTTGGGTACGTAGTTCCTCCTCTAGCTCTGAGAAGTTTGATCGACTGAAGCCTTCTTCTCTCAACTCGTCAAAGTCATTCTCCATCCAGCTTTGTTCCATTGCTGGCGATGAGCTGCATTCCAGAGATGTGCTCTAATTTTTTGAATTTCCAGCTTTTCTGCACTGCTTTTCCCCCATCTTTGTGGTTTTATCTGCCTCTGATCTTTGATGATGGTGACGTACTGATGGGGTTTTGGTGTGGGTGTCCTTCCTGTTTGTTAGTTTTCCTTCTAACAGTCAGGACCCTCAGCTGCAGGTCTGTTGGAGTTTGCTTGAGGTTCACTCCAGACCCTGGTTGTCTGGGTATCAGCCATGGAGGCTGCAGAAGATAGAATATTGCTGAACAGCAAGTGTTGCTGTCTGATTCTTTCTCTGGAAGCTTCATCTCAGAGGTGTACCCAACTGTGTGAGGTGTGTGGTGTCAGTCTGCACCTGAGTTGCAAATGCAGAAATCACCCATCTTCTGTGTTGCTCACACTGGAAGCTGGAGGGTGGAGCTGTTCCTATTCGGCCATCTTGGGCACCCGCTTGTAGGGGTCTTTTGCGAGAGATGCAGATACCCTGCTCCAAAGCCTGGGGCTTTGCGGCCCACCCAGGATAGTTTTGGGAGCTTCTGGGATGGGAGAGGCCTTTTAGGAAGGCTCCCAGCATTCCATGTGGTCTTGCCGCTTCTTTCCTCTGCCAGCCTCAAAGTCTCCCTGAGTCCCTGTGGCCCGCATAGGTCACACTGCCTATAGATGATTATTTTATTACTCGCTGATGATCCTGAGTGAGGTCTGTAGTTGCACTGAGGTGTCTCTGGAGGGGTTTCCCCCTGGGCACTGCGCATGGGCCCTGGGTAGACGTGGGACCCCAGGCCCTCAAGGATGAGGAGCACTAGCACTGCTTCTAACATCAGCCTAGTACTTGTCCAGTGTACAATGAGGGTGACCTGAAATAAAAATTCACTGAATTTTGTTTTTTGGTAACAGCTTTTTTGAGAATTAATTCATATACCATACAATTCATCCATTTAAAGTATAAAATTTGATAGTTTTTTGTATATTCACAGAGTGTCGCAACCATAACTACCATGAATTTTAGATCATTTTTATCAATATAAAGGAGCCTGTACCCATTAGCCATCACCGATCTAACTCTTCATCCTCTCTACCCCAAGGCAACCACTGATCCACCTTTTGTCTCTATACACTTGTCTATTCCTGAACATTGCATATAAATGGAATCATATAATATTTAGTATTTTGTAACTGCTTTTTTCACTTAGCATATTATTTTCAAGGTTCATTCATGTTGTAGCATGTATCCGAGCTTCATTCTTTTTTTTTGAGATAGAGTCTCACCCTATCGCCCAGGCTGGAGTGCAGTGGCCAGATTTCAGATCACTGCAAGCTCAGCCTCCCAGGTTTATGCCATTCTCCTGCCTCAGCCTCCCAAGTAGCTGGGACTACAGGCACCCACCACCTCACCCGGCTAGTTTTTTGTATTTTTTAGTAGAGACGGGGTTTCACCATGTTAGCCAGGATGGTCTCGATCTCCTGACCTCATGATCCACCCATCTTGGCCTCCCAAAGTGCTGGGATTACAGGCTTGAGCCACTGCGCCGGACAGCTTCATTCTTTTTTATGATGAAATGATGTTTCATTGTGTGGCTAAGCTACATTTTGCCTGTTTATTAGTTTATGGCAATTTGGGTTGTTTCCAGATTTTGGTTGTTATAAATAATGGTTCTATGAATGTTCATGCACAATTTGCTGTGTACAAATGTTTTCATTTCTCTTGGGTATGTGCCTAGAAGTGGAATTGTTAGATCAAATGGTATCTCTATGTTTGACATGTTGGGGAGCTGCCAACCTCTTTTCCAAAGTGGTTTCACCATTTTACCCTCCCATCAGCAGAGTCTGATTTCTCTCCATCCTCATCAAAACTTGTTGTTGCCTATTGTTTTTTATTATATCCGTGCTAGTGGGTGTGAAGTGGTAGCTCATGTGGTTTCGGTATTAATTTCCCTGATGACTAATTATGTTGAGTATCTTTTCAGGTTCTTAGTGGCTATTCATAGGTCTTATTTGGAGAAACTTCTATTCAGGTTCTTTTCCCATTTTTATTTGGGTTATTTATATTTTAAGAGTTAAAAAAATTCTAGATGCAAGTCTCAATCAGATTGCAATTTGCAGATATTTTCTCCCATTCTGTAAGTTGTCTTTTCAGTGTCTTGGTAGTGCCCTTTGACACATAAGGTTTTCAATTTTGAAATTCAATTTATCTATTTTTCTTTGCCTGCTTATACTTTTGGTGTCATATCTGAGATAACAGCACCAGACCCAAGGTGATGATGATTCACGTCCATGTTTTTACTAAGTGTTTACAATTTTAGCTTTTATAGCTGGGTCTGTGACCATTTAAAATGAATTCTTGTATATGGTGTGAGATAGGGGTCCAACTTCATTCTTTTGCATGTGGCTATGCAGTTGTCCTAGCACCAGTTGTTGAGAAGATTATTCCTCCCATTGAATGGTCTTGGCACCCTTCAATTGTCAAAAATCAATTTGCCATAATTATATGGATTTATTGTTGTACTTTCAATTCTATTTTACTGATCTATATGTCTAGCTTATGCCAATGTCACACAGTTTATGTTTTCATAGCTTTGTAGTAAGTTTTGAAATTTTGAAGTGTGAGCCCTTCCACTTTGTTCTATTTTAAAGATTGTTTTTGTGTATTCTGGGTCTCTTGAGTTTCCATATACATTTTATAGTCAGTTTGTCAATTTCAACAAAGCCAGCAGGGTTTCAGATAGGGAGTGTGATCAATTTTTTTTCTTTTTTTAATGGAGTCTTGCTCTGTCATCCAGGCTGAAGTGCAATGGCGTGATCTCAGCTTGCTGCAACCTTTGCCTCCTGGGTTCAAGCGACTCTCCCTGCTTAGCCTCTTGACTAGCTGGGACTACAGGTGCACACCACCATGCCTGGCTAGTTTTAGTAGATGAGGTTTCACCATGTTGGCCAGGCTGGTCTCGAACTCCTGACCTCAGGTGATCCACCCACCTCGGCCTTCCAAAGTGCTGAGATTTCAGGCGTGAGCCACAGCACCCGGCCAGAGTGTGATCAATCTTTAGATCAACTTAGAGAGTGTTGCCACATTAACAATATTAAATCTTCATTTTTGTTGTTGTTGTTGTTGTTGTTGATTTTGAGGCAGAAGTCTTGCTCTGTTGCCCAGGCTGGAGTGCAGTGGTGCAATCTCGGCTCACTGCAACCTCTGCTTCCTGGGTTCAAGCAATTCTCCTGCCTGAGCCTCCCATATAGTTGGGATTACAGGCATTTGTCACCCAGCCAGGCTAATTTTTGTATTTTTAGTAGAGACAGGATTTCACCATGTTGGTCAGGCTTGTCTTGAACTCCTGACCTCAAGTGATCCACCTGCCTCAGCCTCCCAAAGTGTTGGGGTTACCGGCATGAACTGCCATGCCCGGCCAACAATATTAAATCTTCTAATCCATGTTCATGGAAAGATATCTTAGGTCTTCTTTAATTTTTCAACGATATTTTGTAGTTTTTAGTATACATAGCTTATACCTCCTTGGTTACATTTATTCCTAAGTATTCTTAGTCTTTTTCATGCTATTATAAAGGAAATTTTTTACATTTTATTTTTGGGTTGTTTGTTGTAAGTGTATAAAATCTCAATGAATATAATAAGTCCTTACTTAATGTTGTCAGTAGGTTCTTGGAAACTGTGACTTTAAGTGAAATGACATATAACAAAATTTCTCATCAATGTTGTAATGAAATGATGTTGAATGAAATGGTATTTGAGAACCTGCTGTACATCATTTATCTTAAAGTTGAGCTTCCAATAACCTATTGCTGATGTGAAGTGAGAACTTACTGTATACATATATTGATCTTATATCTTGCAAACTTGCTATAAGGTTTTAATAGTTTTTTAGTGGGTTCCTTATGATTTCCTACATACAAGAATCTTTCATGTGAGACTAGATATAATTTTATCCCTTTATTTCCATTCTGGATGTCTTCTATTTCATTTTAATACTGAGTCAAAACTTCCTCAACCTGATCATGGGTATCTATGAGAAATTCACAACTAACATCATACCTAATGTTGAAAGACTGAATTCTTCCCCCAAGATTAGGAACAAGTGAAGGATTTTCATTCTTGCCATCTCTGTTTCATGTTGTACAGTTTTGGAAATTAACACACTTCTAAATAAACAATGAATTTAAAATAAATTAAAAGGAAAATGAGAAAATATCTTGCGAATAATGAAAATGAAGGTGAAACCTACCAAAATGTAGAAGATGCAGCTAAGCAATGTTCAGAGGGAAATTTGTATCTGTGAATATAAATATTGGGGAAAAAGAAATAAGTTAAAAAATCTGACTTTCCACCTTAAGACATTGAAAAACGAAGAGCAAACTAACCCTAAAGCAAATAAAAAGGAGGAAATAATTAAAGTTATAGCAGAAATTAATGAAGTAGAGAACAGAAAAACAATAGAGAAAATTAGTAAAATCAAAACTTGGTCTTTGAAAATATCAGCAAAACTGATAAACCTTTAGCTATATTGACAAAGAGAGAAGACTCAAATTACTAAAATCAGAAATGAAAGAGGGAGCATAACTACCAACTTTATAGAAATAGAAAGGATTATAAAGGAATACTATGAGCATTTGTATGTCAATAAATCAGAGAACTTAGATGAAGTGGACAAATTTCTAGAAAGACACAAACTTCCAAGATCGACTTCAGAAGAAAAAGAAACAAGTATATACAACAAGTGAAAAGATTGAATTAGTGAGTTCTCCTGAGACCTGTTCAGTTAAAAGTGTGGCATCTCCCTTCTGAGATCTGGTTGATGGAAAGTGTGGCATCTCCCTCCTGAGATCTGGTCGATGGAAAGTGTGGCGTCTCGCTCCTGAAATCTGGTCAGTTGAAAGTGTAGTGTCTGCTTCCTAAGATCTGGTTGGTTCAAAGTGTGGCGTCTCCCTCCTGAGATGTGGTCATTGGCTGTGGCTTCTCCCTCCTGAGATCTAGTTGGTTGAGTGTGGTGTCTCCCTCCTGATATGTGGTTGTTTGAGTGTGGCGTCTTCCTCCTGAGATATGGTCGGTTGAAAGTGTGGCGTCTCCCTCCTTAGATCTGGTCGGTTGAAAGTGTGGTGTCTCGCTCCTGAGATCTGGTCGTTGAGTGTGGTGTCTCCCTCCTGTGATCTGGTCATTGAGTTTGGTGTCTCCCTCCTGAGATCTGGTCAGTTGAAAGTGTGGCATCTCCCTCCTGAGATCTGGTCGTTGAGTATGGTGTCTTCCTCCTGAGATCTGGTCATTGAATGTGGCTTCTCCCTCCTGAGATCTGGTCAGTGGGAAGTGTGGCATCTTCCTCCTGAGATCTTGTTGGTTGAAAGTGTGACATCTCCCTCCTGAGATGTGGTTGGTTGAGTGTGTTGTCTCCCTCCTGAGATGTGGTCATTGAGTGTGGCATCTCCCTCTTTAGATCTGATCAGTTGAGAGTGTGGTGTCTTCCTCCTGAGATCTTGTTGGTTGAAAGTGTGACATCTCCCTCCTGAGATGTGGTTGGTTGAGTGTGTTGTCTCCCTCCTGAGGTGTGGTCATTGAGTGTGGCATCTCCCTCTTTAGATCTGGTCAGTTGAAAGTGTGGTGTCTCCCTCCTGTGATCTGGTCGTTGACTGTGGCATCTCCCTCCTGAGATCTGGTCGGTTGAAAGTGTGGCATCTTCCTCCTGAGATCTGGTCGATGGAAAGTGTGACATCTCCCTCCTGAGATATGGTCAGTTGAGTGTGTCATCTCCCTCCTGAAATGTGGTCGTTGAGTGTGGCGTCTCCCTCCTGAGATCTGGTTGGTTGAGTGTGGCATCTCCCTCCTGAGATCTGGTCGGTTGAAAGTGTGGTGTTCCCCTCCTGAGATCTGGTCATTGAGTGTGGTGTCTCCTTCCTGAAATCTGGTCATTGAGTGTGGCGTCTCCCTCCTGAGATCTGGTCAGTTGAAAGTGTGGCGTCTCCCTCCTGCGATCTGGTCAATTGAAAGTGTGGTATCTCCCTCCTGAGATCTGGTCGATGGAAAGTGTGGCGTCTCCCTCCTGAGATCTGGTTGGTTGAGTGTGGCGTCTCTCTCCTGAGATGTGGTTGTTGAGTGTGGTGTCTCCCTCCTGAGATGTGGTTGGTTGAAAGTGTGGTGTCTCCCTCCTGAGATCTGGTCATTGAGTGTAGCGTCTCCCTCCTGAGATCTGGTAATTGAATGTAGAGTCTCCCTCCTGAGATGTGGTCAGTTGAAAGTGTGGCGTCTCCCTCCTGAGATGTAAGTTGTTGAGTGTGGCATCTCCCTCCTGAGATGTGTTGAGTGTGGCATCTCCCTCCTGAGATGTGGTCGGTTGAAAGTGTGGCGTCTCCCTCCTGAGATGTAAGTTGTTGAGTGTGGTGTCTCCCTCCTGAGATCTGGTCGTTGAGTGTGTTGTCTCCCTCCTGAGATCTGGTCGTTGAGTGTGGTGTCTCCCTCCTGAGATATGGTTGGTTGAAAGTGTGGCGTCTCCCTCCTGAGATGTAAGTTGTTGAATGTGGCATCTCTCTCCTGAGATGTGGTTGTTGAGTGTAGCATCTCCCTCCTGAGATGTGGTTGGTATCTCCCTCCTGAGATCTGGTCATTGAGTGTGACATCTCCCTCCTGAGATCTGGTCATTGGGTGTGGTGTCTCCCTCCTGAGATATGGTTGGTTGAAAGTGTGGTGTCTCCCTCCTGAGATCTGGTCATTGAGTGTGGCATCTTTCCCTCTTTCTTGTTCCTGTTTTGCCATGTGAAGCACCTGCTCCCCCTTGACCTTCCACCATGACCGGAAGCTTCCTGAGGCCTCCCCAGAAGCAGACGCCACTGTCCTTTCTGTGCAGCCTGCAGAACCATGAGCCAATTAAACCTCTTTTCTTATAAACTGCAGAGTCTCGGGCATTTTTTTATAGCAGTGTAAGAACAGGTGAGTACAGAGACCGCTCCCAAGGGAACATTCTGTGCTTAATTGTTGGTGGGTGTCTCACTGACCCCAGAGTTGAAGAAGCCCCTTTGCTTAGCTTGTTTCCCATAGGCTGAGCACAGGGTCCCCCAGGGAGTGCCCGGTTGAAAGTGGTCAGGTGACTCAGACCTGCTGAGCCTTGCTGGAGTTGGCCCTGTTGCCTGAGGATCCCAAAACGTTGGAAGGTGAGGGACTCTCACCGGGCTGCGAGGATCCCTGTAGCCCTAGGACAATTCCAGGTATGTAGCAGGTGCTCCCCGCATCTTACCACTGAGCTTGGATTTTGAGGTTTAAATGCTACAAATATGGTTGCTTATTGTGGGCCATGAAATAACCTTAAATCAGTGTTGCAGTGACCTTTGATACTGAATGTTTTTATAAATCAACATTATTTTTTAAGAAATGTGGTGTGTTTGATTGGGAAAATCTGGCATAGCTGAAGGTTATATCACATTTGAATAAATTAGAGGAAGTGTTCAAATCTTGGGTTGCTGAAATGCTATTACATACACTGTCATGGAAAATAGATAATCATTGGCCAGAGATTAAAAATATGTGCCGACTGATTGAGATGAAGGATGTTAGGAGGTTTGGAAAATTAAAGGGGCCAGTCGTCTTCCTTTTGTGAAATTAAGAGCCACTTTAAATCAGCCATGGCCACGTCTCTGGTTCTTTTGCAATGGCTGTTTTCTGCATGTCTTATTTTCTGCACTTGGTCACTAAGATAAATTGCCAGGTTTCTCCTGAGCACGATTATCATCTCAGTTCTACCTATGGGCACTTTCTGTGACCACCTACACATGCTTTACCAATCAGCTGTGGGCCTTTGGCCCAAACAAGAAAGTCAGTCAATCCCCTGTGGGTTCACCATGCCTCATCGACATGGCCAGGCCAGCTGGGTGCAGAGTAGGGCCTGGGTTCCAGCCTACCAGAAGACTCTTAGTCTCCTCAGACCCTTTGGATGCTCCATCCTTGAAGGCAGGACAGTGTCTCCCTGGACACTGCAGGCCACCTCAGTGTCTGGATGGGCACATAAGAAATGTGATGAAAATACTGACCTTCTCAAGTTCACATCAACAGCAAGACGTGCTGACAGCGTGCACCCTGGTGTGGTGGGATGAGAATGTCACGTGCCTCTGTGTCCTTCCTCCCCAAAACCCATAACTTTAATCACGAGTAAAAAAAATAATCAGGCAAATCCCAGTCAAGGGAATACCTGGCAAATACAAAATACCTGGCCAATATTCTCTAAAACTACCAAGTTCATCAAAAGCAAGGAAAGTCTGAGAAAATGTCGCAGTCCAGAGAAGCCTCAGGAAACTCCTAATTGTGATGTGGACAGAAGGCGGTTAGGTGAACACGGAGAAAATGGGAAACAGCCATGGATTGCAGTGGATAGTACAGGATCGATACTGGCACATTAATGTAACATATGCTAATGGCATATGTCAGTAACGGGGGAAACTGGGTGGGGGCAAATTTAAAACTATCCTAAAAGATTAAGTCTATTTAAATAAAATTCCATCCTCCGGCAGGGAGGGTTGCACATGGTCCTTTGTGTGCAGGGCAGAGGTGCTGGGGAGAAGCCACCAACTCTGGCTTTGTTCTCCCCAGGTCCATCATCCAGAAGCCTGCAGGTGCCCTGGCCTGTGTCTCCTCAAGCCTGGGGGCGGTTCCCACGGGGACCCCTTTCTACCTCCACGTGGGGTAAGTGCTCCCTGAGAGCTGCTCCTGGGGGCACATGGGCCTCTAGCAACCTCAGCGTCCACCCGCCGGGGACAGACTTCCCTCAAAGCTCAGCATCAAGCACAGGAAACACTGACTGGGAGGAGACAGGCGTTAGCCTTGAGGCACCGTCGTGTCCATGGAGATGTGGACACTCTGTTTAGACAGGAGCTGGCCCAGCCTCACTCCTCACCCAGTGAGTGGCTGTGACCCTCCATGCCTGCCTTCCGCATGGATGACCCACCTAATTTTCCTTTCAATGTTTTTGAAAAGTCAGGTCTGATTGTACCCTGCCCTGACCTACTTTAACGTGGAAAAAAGGTGACTGAAATTGCTTTGCTGTTGTGTTGAGGGTTTCCGTTTGAAACTGTGTCTGGGAACCTCTGTGGGTTGCTCTGTGCCCTATCTGTGCCCTCGATCAGGTGAGCAAGAAGCTGGAGCCCTGTGGTTTGGCCTCTAAGGCAGATTAGGATCTATAAGAGGGGCCTGGAAGCTTCCTGTGAATCTGGTGCAAGGCTCCGGGGAAGAGTCAGCCCTGCCCTCGGCTCCGCAGGCAAATGGGCTCCTGTGAAGGAGGGTGGATTCTGGGCCTCAGACTGGGCAGCCAGGGGGTCTTTGGGACTGCCTGAGCTGAGGGCTGCCTGGGCTGGGGGCTGCCTGGGCTGAGGGGCTGCCTGGGCTGGGGGGCTGCCTGGGCTGGGGGCTCCCTGGCTGGGGACTGTCTGGGCTGAGGGCTGCCTGGGCTGGGGGCCCCCTGGCTGGGGGCTGCCTGGGCTAAGAAGGAAGTGGGCTTGGCCTTGTTTCCTCTGATGTTGACTAAACCGCATCTCCTTGCCCTGGGCTGGGCCTGTCCTGCCCGAGGAGGCTAGGTGGTCAGAGATGGGTGGTGAGAGAGGTATGTGAGGTTGGTTGGGTGGAGACACTGGATTGGGGGCTGGGCTGAGGCTGGGTCTGTGCCTTTCTTTGATGAATCTAGTCTCAGACACAGCCTGACACCCACTGAGGGAAAAAACCTCCCACCCAGACCAGGAACAGGGATGGCCAGTCCGTGCTCGCATCTGCACGGAGTCTGGCCTCCTGAGGGAGTGGCCGGGGGCGGCTGAGGTAGGGCCGCAGTCGTGGTTTCCACTAAAGAGCTGTGGCGAGGTCAACCCACAGCCGAAATCTGACAGCTGAGGTCACCTGGCCAAAAGAGCTGGAGTCTGGCCTGGCGGTAGTTGGAGCCACTCACTGCCCTGATGTCCCCACATCCCTCCCTTTGGAGATGCCCCTCCCCAGCCTCTGCAGGTGAAACCTGTGCTGTCCTGAGGCTAATTCTCTGTAGGGTCCAGCCCTACGAAGCTCAGCAGGTATTCTCCATATGTGTGGAGATGAGAGATCGTAAGAAATAAAGACTTAAGACAAAGAGATAAAGAAAAAACAGCTGGGCCCGGGGGAACACTACCACCAAGACGCGGAGACTGGTAGTGGCCCTGAACGGCTGGGCACGCTGATATTTGGTGCATACAAGACAAGGGGGCAGGGTAAGGAGGGTGGATCTTCTAAGTGATTGACAAGGTGAAGCAAGTCACGTGATCATGGGACACAGGGCCCTTCCCTCTTAGGTAGTGGAAGTAGAGAAGGCAGCATACATCAGCGTTTTCTTCTCTGCACTTATAAGAAAGATCAAAGACTTTCAGACTTTCACTGTTTCTTCTACCGCTGTCTACTACCAACTTCAAAGAGGTACCAGGAGTACAGGAGGAACATGAAAGCGGACAAGGAGCGTGAACGTTGAAGCACAGCACCACAGGGAGGGGTTTAGGCCGCCAGATGACTGCGGGCAGGCCTGGATAATATCCAGCCTTCCACAAGAAGCTGGTGGGGCAGAGTGTTCCCCGACTTCTCCAAGGAAAGGAGACTCCCTTTCACGGTCTGCTAAGTAACAGGTGCCTTCCTAGACACTGGCGTTACCGCCTGACCAAGGAGCCCTCAAGCGGCCCTTACGCGGGCGTGACAGAAGGCTCACCTCTTGTCTTCTTCGTCACTTCTCACAGTGTCCCTTCAGCACCTGACCCTGTGCCCGCCGGTTATTCCTTGGTTATATTAGTAATGCAACGAAGAGTAATATTAAAAGCCAATGATTAATAATGTTTATACTAATGATTGATAATTATCCATGATCATGTCTATATCTAATTTGTATTATGACTATTCTTGTTCTAACTATTGTCTTTATTACACTGAAACAGTTTGTGCCTTCAGTCTCTTGCCTCGGCACCTAGGTACTGCTCTGCCCACAATTCTCCGTAAAGCCTGGCCCACTCCTGCTGGGTGGTTTTTCTTCTCTGGGACCCACAGTCCTGCGCCCAGGTCACTGACTTGGTCTCCGCCTGCCTCGGGGGCCAGGCACACTTGCACACCACGAGCTTCTGTGTGTTGGGATAACGGAGGAAATGTTTAAAGTCAAAGCAATGAGAGGCTCTTGCTGCACTTTTGTTATTTACTGTGATGCCGGCCCCACTGCAGGCAGGCAGGGAGCACTGTCCTTGGGGGTGAGCAAGGCTGGGCTTCCTGACTCCCCGCAGAGTGGAGGGTTAATGCTGACTTCTCCCTGGGCGCAGGGAACCATGTTAACATCTTAATTATGTGCTTTCTGCAGCAAAGTTGCCAACAGCAAACTTTCCCAGAGTCTCAGCAGGACAGCGAGCACGGGGACAGGTCACCTAGCCACCCAGTTCCTGTGCTGGTGGCACTAGCTGTGCCCAGTGACCTGTAAGGGCCTCGCACTCCTAATGGCAGGAAACAGCCACACAGCTGTACAGAGGTTTGTCCTGCGGGGTTTCTCTGAAGACCGTCGGCTCCAGGGCTGCTTCTTTGCTTTTTTTCCTCCTCTTTTACCCGAATGCCCTTGCAGGAAACATCCTCGTGGTCGTGGCCATCAGCCTGAATCCAGGCCTCCACACTCCAGTGCACTTCTTTCTCCCCCACCTGGCCCTTTTAGACATCGTCTGCACATCCATTGTCCTCCCCAGATTGCCGGAGGGGCTGGTGGCCACAGCCAGCTCTTCCTGACGTGGTTTCTGGGGGCCGGGCTGCTGCTGCTCACCGCCATGGCCTATGACGGCTACGTGGCCGTCTGCTTAGGCATGCTGGTGAGTGGTCAGTGTGGTCAGCACGTCAGTGCAAACGGGCCTGAGGCTCAGCTTCTGTGGCTCTGGTCAGAACCAGAACTTTTTGTGTGAGGTCCCCACCCTGCTACTGCTGTCCTGCAGTCCAACAGCCCTGAACAACATCATGATCATGGTCATAGACGTTTATTTTGGCGTGGTCAACTTCCTGCTAACCATGGTGTCCCACCCGCTGCATCATTGCCAGCCCCTGCAGCATCCTGCGCATCCGCACTGCGGAGGGCAAAGCCGCAGGCCTTCTCCACATGCTCCTCCCGCCTGCTGCTGGTCTGCATGTACTACTCCACCGTCGCCTACACCTGGTCTGCATGTACTACTCCACCGTCGCCTACACCTGGTCCTGTCTCTTATACACATCTAGATGTGTATAAGAGACAGGGACTGCATGTACTACTCCACCGTCGCCTACACCTGGTCTGCATGTACTACTCCACCGTCGCCTACACCTAGTCTGCATGTACTACTCCACCGTCGTCTACACCTACATCCTCCTGGGCTCCAGCTCCTCCATGGACAACAGCAGAGTGGGGGCTGTGCTGTACACAGTGGCCAGCCCCACCCTGAACCCCTCACCTACTCCCTGCGGAACGAGGACGTAACAGTGGCGCTGAGGAGAATGTGTTCTTGCATCGGGTAAAAGGAAAGGAAGTGGCCAGTGTGAAATGTTCCAGGTGTTAACAAACTAATTTCAACATATGACTTTGAGAATCTCATACAAGCAGCAAGGAACAAGAAGGTAATTAACACATAGATTTAGAAATAATGTGCTCCCCCACGCGACTGCCATCATTCAGCGTGGAACTTCCAACATCTCAAGGCCCTATGGGTAGGTGCAGTCAGGGCTACAGGGCAGCAGGGAGCTAAGGGAGAGCCAGCGGCTAGCTGAGCAGGAACCCAAAAAGGCCACTTACCACCCTCCGACACGCCACGCACCTGCTTGACTCCCTTTCACTGGCAACTGGGCCCTGGGAGCAATGCAGGAGCATTTATCTGGGGGGTGCCACTGGCCGTGTCTTCTTTTAGTCATGGGTTCTCGTCCGGGGATGAGTCAAGAGTCAGATATGCCCACTGTGCATACTGCCTGGTCTGTGTAGATGGGGTGGGGGTGGGGGTTTCTTCATATCCTGCTTTGGAGAAAATCACCCAAACCCCAACTCTCCAAACCAACTCCTCTTGGTGTGAGGTCAAGGAATACACGAGAAATGCTCTCCTCCCTGTGTGAGGTTTTGTGGTCCTGACACCACAAAGGGTGAGAGATGGGGTTATCCAGCCTTTCTTTTTAATGACCTGCAGGAGATACACGGGGCTTTCTTGATTTAGTTCCTTTCAGAGAAGGGCATTCTTATTCTTTAATTTATGCATCAATCACCTACATTCTGTCATTAACTTGTTATCTTTAATTGATTATCCTTATGTCCATCACCAATCTATCTTATTTTATGCATTTCAAAGCCAGTTGCAAACATCAGTTCACTTCTTAAATACTTCTGCGTGCATATCATTAAACATTTGTTTATCGTTATTTTTCCTTTTAAGGTAACATTTTCAAACAATAAAACGCATAAATAAGGGTGTACATTTGCTGAGTAATGTAATTATCAAATCAGGTGCCTGTGTGTGATGATGAAGTCAGTTACCCATGTGTGACGATCAGACCAGGCACCCATGTGTGACGATCAGATCAGGTACCGTGTGTGACGATCAGATCAGGTACCGTGTGTGACGATCAGATCAGGTACCGTGTGTGACGATCAGATCAGGTACCGTGTGTGATGATCAGACCAGGCACCCATGTGTGACGATCAGACCAGGCACCCATGTGTGATGATCAGACCAGGCACCCATGTGTGACGATCAGACCAGGCACCCATGTGTGACGATCAGATCAGGTACCGTGTGTGACGATCAGATCCTTCTCTCTAATTGTATGTTTTTACCCTTAACAACCTCTCTTCATCCGCTTCCCCCACACCCTTCCTAGCCTCTGGTAACTATCGTTTTACTTCTACCTCCATGAGATCAACTTTTTAAGCTCCCACATGTGAGTGAGAACAGGCAATATTTGTCTTTCTATGGCCGGCTTATTTCACTTGTCATAATGGCCTCCAGTTCCATCCATGTTGCTGCACATGATAAGATTTCATTCTTTTTATGGTGGAATAGCATTCCATTGTGTATATATACCACATTTTCTTCATCCCTTCATTCGTTGATGGACACTCAGGTTGATTCCATATCTTGGCTATTGTGAATAGTGCTGCAATAAACATGGGGTGCAGGTATCCTTTTGATACACTGATTTCTTTTCCTTTGGATACATACCCAGTGGGATTGCTGGATCACATGGTAGTTCTATTTTTAGTTTTTGAGAAACCTCCATACTGTTTGCCATGATGGCTGTACTAATTTACATATCCACTAACAGTGCACGAGAGTTCCCTTTTATCTGCACTCTTGCTGCCATTTGTTATTTTTTGTCTTTTTGATAATAACCATCCTAACTAGGGTGAGATGATATCTCATTGTGGTTTTGGTTTGTGTCTCCTTGATGATTCGAGATGTTGAGCATTTTTTCACATACCTGTTGTCTATTCGCATGTCTTCTTTTGAGAAATGTGTATTCAGATCATTTACCTATTTTTAAATCTTTTTTTTTACTGTCGAGATGTTGCAGCTTATTTTATATCCTGGATTTTAATCACTTCTTGGATGATTGGTTTGCAGATGTTTTCTCCCATTCTATAGGTTGTCTTACCACTCTTTTGATTGTTTTCTTCACCATGTAAAAATCTTTTAGTTTGATATAACACTGTTCGTTAAGTTTTGCCTTTGTTGCTTGTGATTTCAAGGTCTTATTCATAAAATCTTTTTTTTCAGACCAATGTTCTGAAGCATTTACCCTATGTTTTCTTCTAGCAGTTTTATAGTTTTGGGTCTTACATTTAGATCTTTGATTCATTTTGAGTTGATTTTTGTATAGAGTAGAAAGGGGTCTAGTTTCATTCTTCTGCATGTGAATATCTACTTTTCCCAGTACCATTTATTAAAGAAACTGTCCTTTCCTCAGTGAATATTCTTGGCACCTTTGTCAAAAATCAGTTGGCTGTAGATATATGGATTAGTTTCTGGGTTCTCCATTCTGTTCCATTGGTCTGTGTGTCTGTTTTTATGCCAGTACCATGCCGTAGATGTTTTGGTTACTGCAGCTTTGTAGTATAATTTGAGGTCTGCTAATGTGATGATAGTTCCAGCTTTGTTCCTTTTGCTCAGGATTACTTTGGCTATTTGGGTTTTTTTGTGATTCCATACAAATTTTATGATTTTTTTTCTATTTCTGTAGGAGTGTCATTGGTATTTTGATAGAGATAGCACTGAATCTGTAGATTGCCTTGGGTAGTATTGTCATTCTCCTATCCATGAGAATGAGATATCTATCTGTATCCTCTTCAGTTTTTTTAAATCAATATTTTGTAGTTTTCCTTGTAGAGATCTTTTACTTCCTTGGCTAAGTTTGTTCCTAGGCACTTTTTTTTTTTTTGGATCTATTGTAAATGGGATTGCCTTTCTTTTTCAGCTAGTTCATTGTTCATGTGCCTTAATCCATGTGTGTTACTATAAAGGAATACCTGAGGCTGGATAATTTATGAGGAAATTAAGTTTATTTGGCTCACAGTTTTGCAGGCTGTAACAGAAGCATGGCACCAGCATATGCTTCTGATGAGGGCCTCAAACCTTCCACTCATGGAAGAAGGCAAGAGGAAGTTGCCTTACATAGTGAGGTGAAGGGAGAGAGAAAGATGGAAGGAAGGTGCCAGGCTTTTAAAATACAATCAGTTCTGGTTCATTACCATGAAGATGGCACCAAGACATTCATTAGAGATCTGCTTCCATGCTCCAAATACCTGCCATTAGGCCCCACCTCCAACATTGGGGAACAAATTTCAACATGAGATTTGGAGGGGACAAATATCTAAACTGTGTCATCATATATAGTAATGCTACTGATTTTTGTATATTAGAATACTGCAGCTTTACTAAATTACCAGTTCTAAGAGTTAGAGCTTTCTTTTCCTCTAAGCACTGAAACAAGGATGCCCTCCCCCCTGCTGCTTTTCTTCATTCAGTAAGATGTTAACAGTGGGTTTGTCATATATGACATTTATTATGTTGAGTTACTTTGATTATATATTTAATTTATTAAGAGTTTTTGTCATGGAGATGTTGAATTTTATCAAAACATTTTTCTGCATCTATTGAGATGATCAGTTTTTTCCCTTCATTCTACTGATGTATGTATGATGTTTGTTGATTTGTGTAGGTTGAACTGTCCTTGCATTCCTGTGATAAAGCCCAGTTGATCATGGTTATTATTTTTTGATGTGTTGTTTAACTTAGTTTACTAGTATTTTGTGGAGGATTTTTGCATCTGTGTACTCAAGAGATAATGGACTGTAGTTTTCTTTTTGCTGTTGTTGTTGTGTCCTTGTCTGGTTTTGGTATCAAAGTTATTCTGGTCTTGAAGAATGAGTTAGGAAGAATTTCCTCTGCTTTAATATTTTGGAATAGTTTAAGAGGAAGCAGTATTAATTCTTCTTTAAAAGTTCTGTAGGATTCAGCAGTGAAGTCATCCAGACCTGGACTTTTCTTTGTTGAAAGACTTGTTATTACTGATTCAATCTTGTTACTTGTCTTGGTCTGTTCAGGTTTTCTATTTCTTCTTGGTTCAATCTTGGTAAGTCGTATGTGTCCAGAAATTTATCAGTTTCTACAGTTGTTCATGGCAGTCTCTAATGATTCTTGGTAGTTCTGTGATATCCATTGTGATTTCTCTTTTTTCATTGCTGATGTTATTTACTTGAGCCTTCTCTTTTTTAAAAGTTAGTCTAGTTAACGGTTTATCAATGTTTTCTTTTCAAAAATCCAATTTTCATTTTTTGCTATTTTGTATTGTGTTTTTGTTTAATTTTGTTTACTTCTGCTCTGATCTTTACTATTTCTTTTCTTCTACTAATTTTGGGTTTGGTTTGTTCTTGCTTTCTAGTTCCTTGAGGTACATCCTTAAGTCCTTTATTTTCTTTCTAGTTTTTTTTTTTTTTTGATATAGGCATTTATTGCTGTAAACTTCCCTCTTAATACTGCTTTTCCATTGTGTTTCTATTTTCATTTGTTTCAACAAGTATTAACATTTCATTCTTAATTTCTTCCTTCACCCATTGTTTGTTCAGGATTATGCTGCTTAATTTCCATAGATTTTTATAGTTTTGAATGTTTTTCTTTCTATTGATATCATTTTATTCCATTGTGATCAGATAAGATATTTGATATAATTTTGATTTAAAACATTTGTTGAGACCTGCTTCGTATCCTAGCATATGACCAATCCTGGAGAATGCTCCATGTACTGAAGAAAAGAATGTGTATTATGTAGCTGTTTCGTGAACTGTTCTGTAAATGTTTATTAGATCCATTTGTTCTATGGTGCAATTTAGAACCAATGTTTCTTTGTTGATTTTCTGCTTAGATGATCTGTCCAGTGCAGAGAGTGGGGTGTTGAAATCCCCAACTATTATTGTAGTGGGGTCTACCTCTCCCTTTAGATCTAATGACATTAGCTCTATATGTCTGGGTGCTCTAGTGTTGGATGCATATATATTTAAAATTTTATGTTCTCTTGATGAGCTGATCCATTTATTATTATATAATGTCCTTCTTTGCCTCTTTTTAGTTTTTAGCTTGAAGTCTGTACTTTCTGATATAAATACAGGTACTTCTGCTTCTTTTTTTTGTTTTGTTTTGACAGAGTCTCACTCTGTTGCCCAGGCTGGAGTGCAGTGGTGCTATCTCGGCTCACTACAACCTCTGTCTCCCAGGTTCAAATGATTCTTCTGCCTCGGCCTCCTGAGTAGCTGGGATTACAGCTGTGTGCCACCATGCCCAGCTAATTTTTTTTTTTTTTGTATTTTTAGTAGAGATGGGGTTTTACCCTATTGGCAAGGCTGGTCTCGAACTCCTGACCTTGTGATCCACCTGCCTCGGCCTCCCAGAGTGCCGGGATTATGGATGTGAGCCACTGTGTCTGGTGCTTTTGGTTTTCATTTGCATGAAATATCTTTTTCCATTCCTTCCTTCACTTTCAGTCTTTGTGTGTCTTTATAGGTAAGGCAGCATATAGTTGGGTCCTGGTTTTTTTTTTTGTTTGTTTGTTTTAATCCTCAGCCAGTCTCTAGCTTTTAAATGGGCAGTTTAATCTATTTACATTCAAAGTTATGACTGATAGGTGGCAACTTACTGCTGTTATTTTATTGATTGTTTTCTGGTTGCTTTGTATATTCTTTGGTCCTTCCTTCATCTGTTATTATTTATTTTTGCAGTTGGGTGGTTTTCTGTAGTGATAAGGCTTGATTCCTTTGTCTTTCTCCTTTGTTATGTCAGTTAGTTTTATAGTTTTACATGTTTTCATGAAGGGTTATTGTCTTTTCACTTCCAAATGTAAGGCTCCCTTGAGCATTTCCTGTAAGACTGATCTAGTGGTGATGAATTCCCTCAGTTTTTCCTTCTCAAGAAAAATTATTTCTCTTCCATTCTTGAAGGATAGATTTGCTGGGTATAATATTCTTGGTTGACAGGTTTTTTAAAAAATTTCTTTCAGTACTTTGACTATATCATCTCATTCTATTCTGACATGTAAGGTTTCTGCTGAGAAATCTGCTGTTAATCAAATTTGGATTCCCTTATATCTGAATTGATGCTTTTCTCTTGCTAGTTAAAAAATTCTTTATGTTTGACTTTTGACAGTTTGACTATAATGTGCCTTGGAGAGGACCTGTTTGGGTTGAATCTATTTGGGGTTCTTTGAGTTTCCTGGGCATGGACATTCATCCCTCTCGCAAGACTTGGGATTTTTCTGCTGTTATTTTGTTAAATGTGTTTTCCATTTCCCTTCTTTTCTCCTCCTTGGATGCCCATAATATTTGTTTGCTTAATAGTGTCCCATAAATTCTGCAAGCTTTCTTTATTCTTTTAAATTATTTTTTGTCTGCCTGTATTATTTCAAAAGACCTATCTTCAAGTCCAGAAATTCTTTCTTCTCCTTTGTTTAATCTGTTGTTGAAGTGCTTGATTGTATATTTTAATTTCATTCATTGAATTCATCAGCTGTAGGATTTCCATTTGGTTCTTTTTAATGATATATAGCATTTTGTTAAATTTCTTATTCAAATCATAAGTTATTTTCTAATTTCATTGAATGTTGCATCTGTATTCTCTTGTAACTCACTGAGTTTCCTTAAGATTATTATTTTGAATTCTTTTTCTGGCATTTTATATATTTCCTTATGATTGGGATCTTTTTTTTTTTTGAGATGGAGTCTCACTCTGTCACCCAGGCTGGAGTGCAGTGGCCAAATCTCAGCTCACTGCAAGCTCCGCCTCTCAGGTTCACACCATTCTCCTGCCTCAGCCTCCCGAGTAGCTGGGACCACAGGCGCCTGCCACCATGCCCAGCTAATTTTTTGTGTTTTTTAGTAGAGACGGGGTTTCACTGTGTTAGCCAGGATGGTCTCGATCTCCTGACCTCGTGATCCACCCGTCTTGGCCTCCCAAACTGCTGGGATTACAGGCTTGAGCCACTGCGCCCAGCCGATTGGGATCTGTTATAGGAGAATTATTATTTTTCTTTGGAGGTGACATGTTTCCTTGCTTTTTCATGGTTAATGTGTTAAGGTGTCTCTATGTTGATTTCTATACATCTGGTGGGAAAAAACATCACCTCTTTTGCTTGTATGGAGTAAGTTTTGAAGGGAAAGACTCATTCATATGACTGGGCCTTAGGGCGTCAGTTCAGTGGGGTGTGGTGCCCTGGGTTCTCAATGAATGCAGTAATGTAGTCTCTGTGTAGTTTTTTTGGCTGTAATCTACATTAGTGGTGTTTCAAGTTTCTCAGTGGCCTAGTCTGACAGTGTCTTTGGCACTGGTGGTGCAGCTTTGCCTTTCCTTTTTAAAGAGCTTGTGCACTTAGGTCAGGCTTACCAGGCTGTTTCTCAGGATGGGATGTGTGTGCATATACACAATGGGCTGGTCAACTTGAGGTCTGACTCCCTGGGGTTGAGGCCACTGGGTTGTTACTCTGGCCAGGAACATGAGCATAGATACTTGGTCAGCTTGGGGGCATGCTCACCATGGGTGGCTGACAGGGCTGTTTCTCAGGTCTGGTGTGCAGGCACAGGGCTGCTTGGCTGGCCTGGGGGTGTGTCTGCTGCAGGCAGCCCATGGGACTATTTCTCAGGCCCAGGACACAGCTGCATGACTGATCAGCTGGCCCAAGTATGTGTCTGCTGGGGGTGGGCCACCAGTCTGTTTCTTGGATCTGGGATGTGGGTGTGCATCTGCTCAGCTGGACTGGGGATTAGTCCACCAGGGGTGGTCAGCTGAGCTGTTTCTCAGTCCCAGGGCACACAACTGCTTGGTTATTCTGGGGGTGTTTTGCAATTGCAGCCCCTAGAGCTGTTTCTCAGCCACTGATTGTGGACATAGGGCCATTGTACAAGGCAGGGCTTTGTCTGCAGGGGATAGGGCACCTCAAAACTGTTACTCAGGCCCTGAGTACAGGTACATAGCCACTCCACTGGCCTGGAAGTGTGTCAGCTACTCAGAGTCTCGAGGGCCTCTCCCACTTGGAGGAGGGCATGCAGCAGTTTGGCTGGCTCAAGGGCAGTTTTGCCCTGGGTGGGACTGCCAGACATTTCCTCTGTGTGGAAGTGAGGGGGGTAGGAATTGATTTTTCTGCTCTCTGGAGTCACAGCCAATCCTGGGCCCAGGTTTCATGCTGTCAGCGTTGTGGTGTTCAGCCACCAGGGTGGGCTTGGTGGAATAAAGACAGAGCTCCAGTGCTGGAGAGGTGCAGTGGATACTGGCCTCCAGAATAGGGTGCACTCCAGACATGGCTCTGGTCTCAAGCTGGTGCCCTGCTGCAGCAGACTGGCTCACAGAGGATAGTTGGGGAATGGGGAGTGCACACGTTATGCTCCTAATCTAGGGCAATGGAGCTGTGGGAATGTCCTGCAGCTCTCCAAACTGGGTGACTGTGGGATTCTCCTGTTGTAAGGACTTTAGGTGTTTGCAGTGGCAATCGGGGATGGTGGGGATCTTTTGTTTACCTGCAATAAGTAACTCCTGACCTTAGGCAGTTCTGATCTGGATGAGGGACAAGGGGTTGCAGAGGCCAAGTGCTTCCACACTGCCCTCCTGGACTTCTAATCACCACTGGTGCATTTCCACTCCTCTTCTGCATACCAACACTCTTCCTTCAACACTCCAGTCAACTCTAAGCTGTTTATTTATTGCTTTGGTTCCTTCTTGTCTGAGGTGGGGGGTGGGGAGATGAATACCAGACATCTCTAGTCAGCTGTCTTGTTCCCAAGCTTAGAGGCTCTCTAATGCTAGGTCACCTAGGCCTCCTTTATAGCTCTAGGTGGTACCTTAAAAACAAGCTCCTCTTGGCTCTAGTAAAGGGTTAGAGCACTGCTCTTCTCGAGTTGGAGGTGGGGAAGTCCCAAAGGGATATCCCAGTAGTGTGGGAAGGCTGGCTAGGGGTTTGTACCCAGGGGACCTGTGGAATGAACCTCCTACAGCATGGTGCTGCTGAACATCCACTCTGATTGGCATCTCCTGTGGCTGAGTTTCAGAGCAGAGTTTCCAGGGCTGGAGATGGTAGTCCCTCCTCCCCATTTTGTCTCTGCTTGTCTTCAGGATACTTCTTGATGGGCTAAGGTAGGGACAGTTCTCCTGCCAGGGAACCCAAGATGGGGGGGAAGCTGTTTGTCTCCTCCATTTTGCTTTTCTCAGTGTAGAAACAATGAATTGGGGAAATTTTTCAATACATGTGGTGCCAGGCAGAATGGGGGAGGGGGTATTGCAAATGTGGATGTCTAATTCTCTTACCAACTACTCAGAGTGTTCTCACTTCTCTGTGGGCCTGGAAGTGGTCTCATCTTTATTTTGAGTTGGGATATTTCTGGTGATAATCTTGGTGCTGTATATTTGATTTTGGTTTTCTGTGGGAGAGAGTGAAACCAGCTTGCTTCTATTCTACATTGCCTTTTGAAACTGGGGGAAAAAACTCCCCTTTTTAAACAGCTCTTGTGTTTAGGTCAGGCTTACCAGGAAAATCTCACTATCTTAAGGTTAACTATGCCACGTAATGTAACATAATCACATGTATGTTAAAAATGCTACTTGAATTAATAAGTGAGTTTATCAAGGGCACATAAAGTAAAACATACAAAAATAAATTGTGTTTTCATGTACTAATAACAAGGATTGGAAATTGCAATCAAACAACACCATTGGCAATTGCATCAAAAGCATGAAATATTAACGATAAAGCTAGCAAAATGTGTTTAAGACAAGTACTAAGATCACAGCTTTGTTGATAAAACTCAAGGAAGATAAAAATAAGTGGAGATACACACGATGATTGCAGAGTCAATATTGGTAATATTTCAGTTCTTCTAAAATTGAACTAGTAGCTAGAAACTGACATTTGATTTTAAATTTTATATGGTTATGCAAATGTCAGGAAGTATTTTACACAATTTTGAAGAACAATAAAGAACAGAATTAGGGAAATAAAATCACTTGATTTGAACATTTACTTTAAAGCTATTTTGGTAAAGACAGTCTGCTATTGATGTAAGCATAAATATGTAAGGATAAATATTCAGAAATGAATAAACCTACACCTAAATGGTAAATTGATATTTAATGAAGGATCAATACAATTTAATCAGGGAAGAGATAGACTTTTTTTTTTTTTTTAATGGAGTCTTGCTCTGTCACCTGGGCTGAAGTACAGTGGTGTGATCTCGGCTCACTGCAACCTCTGCCTCCCGGTTTCAACAATTCTCGTGCCTCAGCCTCCAGAGTAGCTGGGATTACAGGTATGTATCATCATGCCTAGCTAATTTTTGTATTTTTAGTAGAGACAGGGTTTCACCATGTTGGCCAGGCTGGTCTTCGGCTCCTGATCTCACGTGATCTGCCCACCTCAGCCTCCCAAAGTGCTGGGTTTACAGGCATGAGCCACCATGCCCAGCCAAAAGACAAACTTTTCAAAAATAGTGTTGAAACAACTGGTTATTTACATGTAGAAAATAAATAACTGGTTATAGATATAGAAAAGAATGAACCATAATCCCTACCTCAAACCATATATGAATATCAATCAGATCATATACCAAAACAATAAAGCTAAACTAAAAGCTACTAGAAAAAAAATGCAACTTTTGGGTATACAAATTTTTGTAGGTAGTACACACAAAAACACAAACCACCAAAGAACATAATTTACAAAGTAGGCTTGGCTTTATAAAAATTAGAAACATCTGGTTTTTGAAAGACATAAATAGGAAAGTGAAAAGGCAAACCACAAACTGGGAGAAAATATTCATAACATATATATTAGACAAAAGTTTTATTTCCGTATTATAGAAATAATTCTAAAAATTCAATAAAAGGGAGATAATCAACCCAATTGTTTTTTAAGATGGTCAATTGATACAAACAGACCCTACACAAAAGAAATTATATGCATAGCCAATCAGCATGTGGAAAGATGTTCAACTTCATTAGTCATCAAGGAAATAGAAATTATAAGCAAAATGGGATACCACTAGAGACCCATTAGAAAAATTAACATTAAAGAAACTGACAATTTCGAGTGTTGGAAACAACATAGAACAACTGGAACAACCATAAATTTATGGTGGAAATATAAGATGGCAAACTACCCTGGGGAAAAAACTGACTGTTCTTTAGAAAGTTGAATATGTACTCCTAGGGATTTATGTAAAAGCTTGAAAAACATATATCAACACAAAGGCCTATGTATTTATGCTTATCCCAACTTTATCCAAATTAGTCCATGCACCAACATGGATGAATCTGAAAAGTGTTTAGATTAGCAAAAGAAGACAGATACAAAAGAAGTTCATACTGTATAATTTCATTTATATAAAACTGCACAATAAGAGAACTAATGTAGAGTGAGAGAAAGAATAGTGATTGCTTGGGGCTGAGATGAAGGATTTGTATCAAAAGGGCAGAGAAGAGCTCATTAGGGTAATTGAAATGTTCTGTATCATGACATGGAGGTGTTTACATGGATGTATACATTTTTGAGAACTTTTCAAATTATACAGAAATATGTACATTTTATTATATGGAAATTATACCTCATTAAAGTTGATAGAAAACAGGAATCCAGAAATCTATTTTGACATCTGGTGGACATCACTCCAATCATGATTCCATGTCTCTCTGCGTATACAGAAAGAAAGCTAAATTGTGTATAGCTAGAGAACTGCTTAGATTAGGTTGAAAGATAAAATTTTATGAGACTATTATATATGTTTTAAAAGCAAGTTTTAGCTACATTTACTAATAAAAAGAAAGGAAACTGATGAAGCTAAAGAACTTCTAGAAAATATTTCTCATAATGATTAGTTTCCAATAAACTACATTACTACATAGCCTCGCTCTGTGAGGGCGCAAAACACCCTGACAAACCTTACTTCAGTTTTTCCTTCTCAGAGACTAGTCTGTTATTCTTAAATCGGGGGCTTATCGGGGTCTCTGTGTTTCTTCCCAGGGAAAGAGTGGGCATCTAGAATGTGGGAGGTAATATAAAATACTTCCAAATCTCCAGGGCATATTTATTTCTTCAGACATCATGCTTACTGCCCCCCTTTTTTTTAGAAAGAGAGAAAGAATGAATAGAGAAGGAGAGTAAATTCTTATTTCCAAGTTAGATAAGAGAGTTATGATTAAATGCCACCTTGGCCCACAAGTCTTTCCTAAGAAAAACAATGAAAGGATTTCTGGATGATTCTATTATGACACCACAGCTTGCAGCAGAGGCAGATGTAATGAGGTAACACTTGACATTGTTTTCAGGACATTTGGTAGGTTCAATGGGAAACAAAACTCTTAAAACCCATATCTGCTGGCTGGTGCTTAAAGTTTCTATCTCAATTGTCTTAGTCCATTTAGTGTTGGTATAAAGGAATAACTGGGGCTGGATAATTTGTAAAGAAAAGAGGTTTATTTGGCTCATGGTTCTGCAGGCTGCACTGGAATGATGGTGCCAGCATTTGCATCCAATGATGGCACAGGCTGCTTTCATGCATGGTGGAGGGTGAAGTGGAGCTGGCATGCAGGGATCACATGGCAAGGCAAGAGGGGAAGTGAGTGAGCGAGTGAGCGAGAGAGAGAGAGGGGAAGTGTATTAGTCCATTTTCACGCTGCTGATAAAGACATACCTGAGACTGGGCAATTTACGAAAGAAAGATGTCCAACTGCACTTACAGTTCCACGTGGCTGGGGAAGGTCTCACAATCATGGTGGAGGGTGAAAGGCACTTCTTACCTGGCAGTGACAAGAGAGAATGGGGAGGAAGCAAAAGCAGAACCCCCTGATAAACCCATCAGATCTCGTGAGACTTATTCACTACCATGAGAATAGCACAGAAAAGACCAGCCCCCATGATTCAATTACCTCCCACTGGGTCCCTCCCACAACACATGGGAATTCTGGGAGATACAATTCAAGTTGAGATTTGGGTGGGGGCACAGCCAAACTGTATCATTCCACTCCTGGCCCCTCCCAAATCTCATGTTCTCACATTTCAAAATCAATCATGCCTTCCCAACAGTCCCCCAAAGCCTTAACTCATTTCAGCATTAACTCAAAAGTTCACAGTCCAATGTCTCATCTGAGACAAGACAAGTCCCTTCTGCCTATGGCCCTGTAAAATCAAAAGCAAGTTAGTTGCTTCCTAGATACAGTGTGGGTACAGGCATTGGGCAAACATAGCCATTCCAAATGGGAGAAATCGGCCAAAAACAAAGGGGCTACAGGCCCCATGCAAGTCCAAAATCCAGCAGGGCAGTCAAATCTCAAAGGTTCCAAACTTATTTCCTTTGACTCTATGTCTCACATCCGGGTCACACTGATGCAAGAAGTGGGTTCCCATGGTTTTGGGCAGCTCTGCCCCTTGGCTTTGCAGGATACAGCCTCCCTCCTGGCTGTTTTTATGGGCTGGTATTGAGTGTTGGTAGTTTTTCCAGGCACACAGTGCAAGCTGTCAGTGGATCTACCATCCCGGGGTCTGGAGGATGGTGGTTCTCTTCTCACTGCTCCAATAGGTGGTGCCCCAGTAAGAATTCTGTGTGGGGGCTCTGACCACACATTTCCCTTCTGCACCGCCCTAGCAGATGTCCTCCATGAGGGCCTTGCCCTTGCAGCAAAGTTTTGCCTGGGTACCCAGGCATTTCCATACATCTTCTGAAATCTAGGTGGAGGTGCCCAAACCTCAATTCTTGAATTCTGTGCACCTACAGGCTCAACACCATGTGGAAGCTGCCAAGGCTTAGGGCTTACACCCTCTGAAGCCACGGCTGGGGCTTCATGCTTGGTCCCTTTTAGTCATGGCTAGGGGCAGCTGGGACACAGGACAAGTCCCTTGGCTGCACACAGCCTGGGGACCCTGGGCCTAGCCCAGGGAACCATGTTTTCCTTGTACGCCTCCAGGCCTGTGATGAGAAGGGCTGCCATGAAGACCTCTGACATGCTGTGGAGACATTTTCCCCATTGTCTTGTGAGTTAACATTCGGCTCCTTGTTACTTATGCAAATTTCTGCAACCGGCTTAAATTTCTCCTCAGAAAATGGGATTTTCTTTCCTATTGCGTTGTCAGGCTGCAAAGTTTCCAAACTTCTATGCTCTGCTTTCCTTATAAAATGGGATGACTTTAACAGCACCCAAATCACCTCTTGAATGTTTACTGCTTAGAAATTTCTTCCACCTGATACCCTAAATCATCTCTCTCTGGTTCAAAGTTCCACATATCTCTAGGGTAGCGGCAAAATGCTGCCAGTCTCTTTGCTAAAACATAGCAAGAGTCACCTTAGCTCCACTTCCCAACAAGTTCCTCACATCTATTTGAGACCACCTCAGCCTAGACTTTATTGTCCATATTGCTATCGCATTTTGGGCAAAACCATTCAACAAGTCTCTAGGAAGTTCCAAACTTTTCCACATTTTCTTGTCTTCTTCTGAGCCCTCCAAACTGTTCCAACCTTGGCCTGTTACCCAATTCCAAAGTCACTTCCACATTTTTGGGTATCTTTTCAGCAACACAACACCCTACTCCTGGTACCAAAATCTGTATTAGTCAGGGTTCTCTAGAGGGACAGAACTAATAGGATAAATTATATATATATATACACACACACACACACACACACACATATATATATGTATGTAAAGGGGAGTTTATTAAATATTAACTTACATGATCACATGGTCCCACAATAGGCTGTCTGTAAGCTGAGGAGCAAGGAGAGCCAGTCCAAGTACCAAAACTGAAGAACTTAGAGTCTGATGTTCGAGGGCAGGAAGCATCCAGCATGGGAGAAAGATGTAGGCTGGAAGGTTAAGCTAGTCTCGCCTTTTCATGTTTTTCTGCCTGCTTTATATTTGCTGGAAGCTCATTAGATGGTGCCCACCTGGACTCAAACGTGAATCTCCTTTGGCAACACCCTCACAGGCACACCTAGGATTTAATACTTTTTACAGTCCTTATTTCTGCAGCTGGTCACGTGGTCGTAGCTGGTATCAATGACTACCTTCTTCTGCTGCCCATTCTGTATTCCCTTTGCCTTCAGCAAGCACCTCAGCAGGTCGAGGTTTTTTTTTCCAGGTGGAGTGACTCAAACCTTCATTCCTGAAGGGTCTGGACCATTTGTAGCCCTGCCTGTAGACCATTTGGGCTGTTGAAGTTTCTCATTGACCTTAATCACAGGGCATGGTAATACTAAGTGACGCCCTAATGGATCTCCTGTGTTCCATGCATACTCTTCCTTACCTCTGTTATGGAGTAGTAGACTGATTTCATCTTGATAGTCTGGGTCAATCAACCCAGCCAACACTGTAACTCCCTTCTTAGCCTGTTTACTTAAAGGTAGGAGGAGCCCGAAGTGTCCAGCTGACAATCTTAACTTTCAGTTTAATGGAATCGTTGTGTCTCCTGGTGGCAGCGTTACTCCCTCTGGAACTAAGACCTCTAGGCCAGCAGAACATAATGTCGTGGGAATAGCAAGCAAACATTTTGCTAGTGGATCACTAGGGGTGATGGTGAGTGGCACCACTTCCGCTTCCATCCCTTGATTCCTGGACCCATGGAACCTGGCTATGGGAGAAATGGTACCATATATCAGATGCTGATTCCGTGCATACACAACCTTCTAGAGTACTTTTCCCCAACCCTGCAAAGTATTGTCACATAATTGATATGGTAATTGTGACTTTGAAAGGCCATTCCACCGTTCTATCAATCCAGCTGCTTCAGGATGATGGGCAATGTAGTAAGACCAGTGAATTCCATGAGTATGAGCCCACTGCTGCAGTTCTTTAGCCATAAAGTGAGTACCTTGGTCAGAGGCAGTGCTGTGCGGGATACCATGAGGGTGGATAAGGCATTCTGTGAGTCCACAGATGGTAGTCTTGGTAGAAGTATCGCATGCAGGATGAGCAAACCTGTATCCAGAGTAAGTATCTATTCCACTGAGGACAAATCTCTGCCCTTTCCATGATGGAAGAGGTTCAGTATAATCAACCTGCCACCAGGTAGCTGGCTGATCACCCCGGGAAATGGTGCCATATTGAGGGTCAGTGTTGGTGTCTGCTGCTGGTAAATTGGGCACTCAGCAGTGGCCATAACCAGATCAGCCTTGATGAGTAGAAGTCCATGTTGCTGAGCCCATTCATAACCTGCATCCCTGCCACCATGGCCACTTTGTTCATGGGCCTATTGGACAATGACAGAGGTGCTTGGGAAAGAGGCTGAATGGTGTCCACAGAAGGGGTCATCCTATCCACTTGATAATTTAAATGATCCTCTGCTGAGGTCACCCATTGGTGAGCACTCACATGGGATACAAATATCTTCACAGTTTTTGACCACTCAGAGTGTTCCATCCGCATACCTCTTCCCCAGATTTCTTTGTTGCCAATTTCCAATCATTTTTCTTTCAAGGTCCTGACCATCCAACCAAACCACTGACTACAGCCCATGAATCAGTATATAATTGCACATCTGGCCATTTCTCCTTCCATGCAAAGTGCACAACCACGTGCACTGCTCTTAGTTCTGCCCACTGGAAAGATTTTCCTTCCCTACTGTCCTTCAGGGATGTCCTAGAAAGGGACTGTAGCTGTCCACTTTTGGGTGGTGCCTGCATATCGTGCAGAGCCATCCATGAACCAGACCCTAGTCTTCTCTTCCTCTGTCAACTGATTATAGGGAACTTCCCACGAAGCCATCGGTGCAGGCTGGGGGAGAGAAGGCAGGGTGGCAGGAGTGGAGTCATGTGCATTTGAGTCACTTCCTCATGTAACTTACTTGTGCCTTTAGGACCTACTGGAGCCTGATCATGTATATACCACTTCCATTTGATGATGGAATGCTGCTGTGCATGACCTGCTTTATGGCTAGATGGGTCAGAAAGCACCCGGTTCATGATAGGCAGTTCAGGTTGCATGGTGACTTGGTGACCTATAGTCAAACATTCAGTTTCCACCAAAGCCCAGTAACAGGCCAAGAGCTGTCTCTCAAAAGGAGAGTAGTTATCCGCAGAAGATGGCAGGGCCTCGCTTCAAAATCCTAGAGGTCTCCACTGTGATTCACCTATGGCGGCCTGCCAAAGGCTCCAAACAGCATGCCTAGCTGCCACTGACACCTGAAACACCATTGGATCCGCTGGGTCATATGGCCCAAGTGGCAGAGCAACTTGCACAGCAACCTGGACCTGTTGCAGAGCCTTCTCTTGTTCTGGACCCCACTCAAAACTGACAGCTTTTCAGGTCACTCAATAAATGGGCTGGAGTAAGACACCCAAATGAGGAATGTGTTGCCTCTGAAATCCAAATAGGCCCACTAGACATTGTGCCTCTTTCTTGGTTGTAGGAGAAGCCAAATGCAGTAACTTATCCTTCAACTTAGGAGGAATATCTCTACACACCCCATACCACTGGACCCCTAGAAATTTTACTGAGGTAGAAGGTCCCTGAATTTTAGGCAGATTTACTTCCCATCCTCTGGCACGCAAATGTCTCACCAATAAGTCCAGTGTTTTTGCACTTCTTGCTCACTGGATCCAATCAGCATAATGTTATCAATGTAATGGACCAGTGTGATATCTTGTGGAAGCAAAAAGTGATCAAAGTCTCTCCAAATAAGATTATGACACAAAGCCAGAGAATTCATATACCCCGAGGTACAACAGTAAAGGTATATTGCTGGCCTTGCCAGCTGAAGGCAAATTGCTTCTGGAGGGCCTTATGGATAGGAATGGAGAAAAAGGCATTTGCCAAGTCAATAGTTGAATACAAAGTCCCAGGAGATTTTTAATTTGCTCGAATTATAAAACCACATCTGGTGCAGGAGCTCTGGAGTCATCACTTGGTTAAGCTTATGACAATCCACTGTCATTCTCCAAGATCTGTCTGTCTTCCACACAGGCCAAATGGGAGAGTTGAATGGGAATGTGGTGGGAATCACCACCCCTGAGTCTTTCAAGTCCTTGATGGTGGCACTAATCTCTGCATTTCCTCCAGTGGCAAAATATTGTTTTTGATTTACTAGTTTTCTAGGTAGAGGCAGCTCTAATGGCTTCCATTTGGACTTTCTCACCATAATAGCCCTCACCTTACCAGTCAGGGAGCCAATGTGAAGGTTCTGCCAGCTGCTAAGTATGTCTATGCCAATTATACATTCTGGCACTAGGGAACAGACCACAGGAGGAGTCCGGAGACCCACTGGACCCACTGTAATTCAGACCTGAGCTAAAACTCCATTAATTACCTGACTTCCATAAGCCCCTACTTTAACTGGAGGACCACAATGACGTTTTGGGTCCACTGGAATTAATGTCAGCTCAGAGCCAGTGTCCAGTAGTCCCTGAAATGTCTGACCATTTCCCTTTCTCCAGTGCACAGTTATCTTGGTGAAAGGTCAGAGGCCTCCTTGGGGAAGAGTAGGAGAGTGATTCACTGCACAAATTGATGGTAATGTAGTTGGGTCCTACTTCAAGGGAACTTGGCTTCCCCTTCATTCAAGTTGTTCTGCATCTGTAAACAGGCTCAAGTCTGGAAATTGAGGGGCCATGATTCCCTGTTTTTATAATTCAAATTAGTCTTTTATCCATTCAACCTAGAAGTTTTCCGCTTGTATAAATTAAGTAGGAATGCAGTAGGCTTTCTATCAATTTCATTTCTAGGAACACCATGATTAATTAGCCAATGCCAGAGCTCTACATGAATCAGACTATTCTGATTGTCGCTTTGCCTCTGCTGTCCATTATGATAGCTATGCCCACCATGCTTCTGACAGTGGAGTGCCACCACTTGGCCCCTGCCACCTCGGGATCCAATTATTACCATTGTCTTTAAATTTTGTAGTTGAGTGACTGTGGCTCCCACCATAAGATTTGACATACAGAGAAAAGCAATTGCAGGGGACTTCAAAGATGCAGGTGCTGCCCTCACAAATCTATTTTTGTGGTCAAGAGAATATCTTCTGGACCCTCCCAGCTGGGATGAGTAGGTCTAAGGTGACTAATCCACCCCACCATGCCAATCTCCCTAAGCCTTTGGATCCCTTCCTCTACATTAAACCAAGGGAGATCAGGCATTTCCACTTCACTCACAATGAGCCATCTTTTAATCTGTATTTTAGCTAACTGATCAAATAAACTATTAGAACCATTTTTAACTCCCCAAGCTGCAACATTAAAAGCAGAGTTCCTACTTAGTGGGCCCAAATCAATAAATTCAGCCTGATCCAACTCTATATTCCTTCCCCATTATCCTATACCCTTAATATCCATTCCTATGCCTATTCTCCAGATTGCTGTTTATATAAATTAGAGAACTCAAGCAGATCTTTTTGGGTGTAGTGCATCTCATCATGGGTCACACTCTCAACCTCACCTCTAGGGGCCCACCGGGTCTTTCATCTAGTTACAGGTCTAGAAGCAAACAGAGGTGTTGGAGGGTAGCTCCTGAGGACAATCAACATTATCTTGCCTGGCAACTGCCTCAGGGGAGGCCATCACTGTTGTCTCAGGCAGCGCAGGGTTTATCGCTTCAGACAAAGGTGGAAAGGCTGATGGCAGCATGGGTTGGGGAGGGGATGTTGCCACTATGGGGGATGGGGAAGCAGTTTCTTCTGGCCAAAAGAGTTCTTCGGCGTTTACGAACTCAAGTGTCCCCAGCTTCATCAGGGTCCTCCCACATGTCCCCATTCCAAGTTTCAGGGTCCCTTTTTTTTTTTTTTCCAATCAATGCACTCACTTTAACAGTAGACACCTGGAGAGGCTGTGCATGCATCTTTCACTGCAGGTTAGCCACGAGAATGATAAAAGCTTGTGTCCGTTTTTCCACAATTTCAGCTCTTTCTCTGAAAGAGATGAGACTCTCAGGGCAATCTTAGCAGATTTGAGGCTCAGTATCTTCTTCTGAAGCCAGGAGACGGAATACCTGTGTTCATCATTTGCTTTCATCACCTTGTCCACTGAACTTAGCAACAACCAACCAGTTTCATTATGTTCCTTGGTTCTCCACATATGGTCACACATATTATGTATAGCATCACTAAACTCCTTGCCCCTCACAAGCTGTGAATCAGGAGTGTCAGATGCATTTATTTTGTATAACTTTCTAAACAGTTTATGCCAAGGACTATCATTGTTCATACTATTAGAAGTAGAGTTCTTAGCATTTTTGCATCTAATCATATTAAGCAGCCAACTCCAGAAACCCAAAAACCAATGAAAGAACTCCATCCTTAATATTCTGTTCCTCTAGAACCACTCCTGGTACCAAAATCTGTATTACTCAGGGCTCTCTAGAGGGTCAGAACTTATATATATAGAGTATATATATATTTTTATATATGTAAAAATATATAGTGTATATATATTTATATATGTAAATATATATAGTATATATACACAGTATATACTATATATAGTAGATATACATAATATATACATAATATATAATATATACTATATAGTATATACTATGTATAGAACTATAGTATATACTATATAGAGAACTCTATCAACTCTATATACTATATATAGAGAAGTTCTATATATTATATAGAACTCTATATAGTATATACTATACATAGAGCTCTATATAGTATATAGTATACACTATACATATAGAACTCTATATACAGTATATACTATACATATAGGAGTATACAGTATACACTATACATATAGGACTCTGTATACAGTATACACTATACATATAGGACTCTGTATACAATATACACTATACATATAGAACTCTGTATACAGTATACACTACATATAAGACTCTGTATACAGTATACACTACATATAGAACTCTGTGTACAGTATACACTATACATATAGAACTCTATATACAGTAT
>NW_012101850.1:97071-128128 GCF_000951045.1 Mandrillus leucophaeus
TATATATAAAGGAGAGTTTATTAGGATTAACTTACATGATCACAAAGTCCCACAATAGGCTGTCTGCAAGTTGAGGAGCAAGCAGCACCAGTCTGAGTCCCAAAACTGAAGAACTTGGAGTCTGATGTTCCAGGGCAGGAAGCATCCATCACGGGAGGAAGATGTAGACTGGAAGCTAGGCCAGTCTCACCTCTTCACGGTTTTCTGCCTGCTTTATATTTTCTGGAAGCTGATTAGATGGTACCTACCAGATTAAGGGTGGCTCTGCCTTCCCAGCCCACTGACTCAAATGTGAATCTCCTTTGGCAACACCCTCACAGACACAACCAGGATTAATGCTTTGAACCCTTCAATCCAATCAAGTTGACACTCAGTATTAACCATCACGGGAAGGCTCTTTTCAACAGCCATCTCTTGGGTGACCTAATAAAGTGAGAAGTCACAACACCAGGGCATTAATCTATTCATGAGTGATCTGCCTCCATGACCCAAACGCCTCCCATTACGCTCCACTTCCAACATAGGGGATCACAGTTCAACATGAGGTCTGGAAGGTCTAATATCTAAACTATAGCATAAATATATCTCAAAAGAAATAAAATATGGCCATTCACTTAGCCAAGGAGCTCCTTGAATGTTGCTGTGTCCTAGAACATACACTGAAGTTTATCAAAACATTGAAGAGTAGTTGTTTCTAGACAAATTTTAATTTTAGACAATATGAATGCCCTCCTTGCCATGAAAAATGAGGAGATTGCTGCCTATGTTATCTTGTCAGAATTCATATCATTTACATTCTATGCCATAATTGTTTACTCTTATATATTATAAATATAGTGGTCACCAGTATTTATAAAACCTCTGATCATAGCTGCTTTATTTCTAAATTTTATTTTGATTCACTTCTTGTTGTTCTGGGCTTTATGGTCAAGTAATTTGTTTTAGAAAACTTTACTGGGTGGTGACATCAGCAACATAGTGGCATAGGAGACTTCCAACTCTCCCTCCACCCACAGACAACTCGAATAAACACCTACACACGGATACATTTTCTCTGAGGGAAAGTCAGAAAAAGTTGAGAGTTTCTTACACAGCAGACAACTAAGAAAATATTCACATCAAGCAGGTAGGAAAAGCTGAGGCACACGTAGGCACAAATATCACTCTCGGTACTGCACCATAAATCAGGAAAATCTCCCAACATATAACTTCTCCCTGAGGAGAGAAGGGTATGGACCACGTGTATATGACCCTAGCTCCAAGGTTCCCGTGGTTTGACTTTTAATTCAGCTAGCTCTGGTAGTGGAAGGGGCTAGGCATACACAAGTCCCCCTAGACCACAGAACAAAGTAGCAAAACCCTAAAAGGAGTTTGCCAGTATACTCCTCCACCTTCTGCTAATGGCTGAGCTTCTAACTAGCCTGAATTAGGGAGTTAACCGGGCTGAGAAACTGCAATAATCCTCTGTTATTGATGGTTTTTCTTTCCAAAGTTTCAGTTAACTATGGCCAACTGTAGTCTGAAAATATTAAGTGGAAAATTCCAGAAATAGTTTGTAAGCTTTAAATAACTTATCACCATATGTTGTTATAATTGTTCTATTTTATAATGAATTATGTTTTCTTTATTATTGTGCCTAATTTATAAATTAAACTTCATCATAGGTCTGTATAGGAAACAAAGCATAGTATACACAGGGTTTGGTGCTATACACAGCTGCAGGAATCTGCAGAATGTCTTGGATTGTATCATCCACGGATAAGGGGGACTAGTGTATAGCCCGACGGGAGGCGGAGCAGTAGCTCAGCACATCTTAAGCCTTCTCCTCTCCTGTGGTTCACCTGTGATATATCCAGATCTACCAATTCTTTCTGGAAGACGTTTGTCTGCACACTGACTGCACCAATTTTACAGCTCCCACCCAAAAGACTGCATCCTAGACTTCGTAACTCTGAGAATGAAAGCAACTTGGCATTTGCTAGTCTCCCTAGATCACGGTACAAAGAGGTAGTTTTAAATGGGCATGCAAGGTTGGGCGTGGTGGCTCACGCCTGTAATCCCAACACTTTGGGAGGCCAAGGCAGGTGGATCACCTGAGGTCAGGAATTCGAGACCAGTTGTGCCAACATGGTGAAACTCTGTCTCTACTAAATATACAAAAATTAGCTGTGTGCAGTGGCGGGCACCTGTAATCCCAGCTACTTGGGAGGCTGAGGCAGGAGAATCAGTTGAACCCGGGAGGCGGAGGTTGCAGTGAGCTGAGATCGCACCACTACACTGCAGCCTAGGTGGCACAGCAAGATTCCGTCAAAAAAAAAAAAAAAAAGAAAAAGAAAAAAAATGGGCATGCAGGCACTTATAGGAGCTACACCCTCAAGGACCAATGCAGAGAAGAGGTTAAAATACACGGCTTCCAGTTTCTCCCTGGAAGGGGTTAGTCTGCAGAATTTTCCAGTTACTGCTTAAGGATCAGGCTCCTATCTAGCCTGCATCTGGGAGCCAACAGGGCAGACAAACAAATAGACCTCCAGGATTCTGAATGAGACTTCAGGCACTTCCCAAGCCTTTCCCTCCACTTCACCCCAGTGATAAAACTAGCTCTGTAGATTCCTTTTAGAAGTAGTTTGTGCACCAAGTACCACAACTTCTACAGCTCCCACCCAGAGGAGTGCCTCCTTAACCACCTAACTTTGGGAATTAGTGGGTCTCTGCATTTCTGAGTCTCCCTGGACCACAGAAAATAAAGAAGTGGACATTCAGCAATCCAACTTCTAGTGACTATCAGAGGGTGCTGTCTGAATGAAAATGCAGACACTTGTCACAGATCCTCCTTCTGACATAGTGCATAGAGAGTGGGAGATAGACTCTTGCTCTCAGCTTTACCCTGAGCAAAGAAGAAACTGGAACATATATTTAACACTCCAATCTTTCCAACTGCATCTAGTTTCTGTCTTACCTATCTCAAGGCACTGACGGGACTTGGTACATTGTAATATCCTGCAGTGGTCAGTGGTCGGGGGGCACTAAAATCAGAGACAGTAGTTTGGACAAACAAGGATTTAAGAGGCACCTCAGAATCTCTGGACTGACTGGTGAGGCCCTTCTCCTACACTGACAGACCTGGGAGTCTCACAGTCTGACAGAACTGGGAGAGGCTGTTGTCTTATCTAACGCACGGACACCAATACAGAGAATCAAAGGAGATGGAAAAACAGGGAAATGGGTTCCAAATAAAAGATCAAGATAAATCTGCAGAAACCAACCCTAGTGAAGTGGAGATGTGTGATCTACCCAATGAGGAATTCAAAATAATGGTCATAAAGATGTTCACGAAGGTCAGGAGAAAAATGCATAAACAAATAATTTCAACAAAGAGAAAGTATTTCAAAAGCACCCAATAGAAATTATAAAACTGAAGAATATAATAACTGAACTGAAAAATTCAACAGAGGTGTTCAACAGAGACCAGATTAAGTGAAAGAGAGGATCAGTGAGATTAAAGACATGTCATTGGAAATAATCCAATCCTAGAAGCAAAAAGAAATGAAAAAGATACCTTACAGGACTTCATCAAGCTGAACAATATATTCATTATTGGTGGACCAGGAGGAAGACAGGGAGAAAGGGGCCCAAAACATATTCAAAGAAATCATGGGGAAAAAACCTCCCAAGCCTAGGGAAATAAATTGAAATCAAGATTCAGGAAGCTCAGATGATGCCAACTAGGAAAAATCCAGAGACACACATTGAGACACATTATAATCAAATTGTTAAAAATTTAGACAAAGAGAGAATTTTGAAAGCAACAAGGGACAGCAACTAGTTACACAAAAGGGATGACCACTGTGTAAGATATCCATGGATTTCCTTTTTCCAGAAACCTTATAGCCCAGAAAGGAACTGGATGATATATTCAAAATCCTAAAAGAAAAAAAAAATTACTGCCCAAGAATACCATACCCAGCAATACTATCTTTCAAAACTGAAGGCAAGAATAAGACTTTCTCAAACAAACAAAAGTTGAGGAAGGATATCACCATTAGATGTCCCTTACAAGAAATTCTAGGAGTTCGTCAAGCTGGAGAAAAAGGATACTAATTGATAAGATAAAAATACAAAAATAAAAAACTTACTGGTAAAAGTAAGTACATTGTCAAATTCAAAATACTAATCAGGCAATGGTACTGTGTAATACAATTCTATCTCTAGTACGAAGGCTAAAAGGTAAAACTATTAAAAACAACTATAGCTACAATAATTTGCTGAGGGATACAAATGATGAAATGATACAAATTGTGACATCAAAAGCATAAAATATGAGGTAGGGGAGTAGAAATGTAGAGTTTATTTATGCAATCAAAATTAAGCTTTTATCAGCTGAAAAATAGCTGGTTATAAACATAAGATGTTTTCTGCAAGCCTCAAGTAACCACAAAGCAAAAATCTATAGTAGCTACACAAAAGATAAGAAGTCAAAGCATATCAGTATAGAAAAGCGTCAAACCATCTAAGATCAAGAACAAGACGAGGATGCCCACTCTCACCACTCCTATTCAACATAGTACTACTGTAAGTCTTGGTGAGAGTAATTAGGCAAGAGCAAGAAGTAAAAGGCATCCAGATTGGAAAAGAGGAAATAAAATTGTCCCTGCTTGCAGATGACATGATATTACATGCAGAAAACCATAAAGACTACATCAAAAAACTGCTAGAACTGATAAATAATTGCATTGAGGGAATTGTTTTTTACCTGATTATGGTGGGAGTTACACAAAATATAATATATACTATAATAAATATATTATAATATATATTATGATAAATATATAATACATACAAGAGCATCATATTTCATAGATCTGTATACCAAAGGAAAAGAAATCTATTTTACCCATGATGATTTTGAAAAATGAAAGAACAGGAAGTAGCATGGAGACTTCTGTTTAATGACGGTAGATGCGTGCCATTTTTACTATACTCTCCTCTTTTGAAACTAGCCAAGAACAGCAATGGAGCAAAATAGAAAAAATTCCAAAGTTAGTGCCCCAGGGAAATTGTCATGAGCACCATCACATCCTGAATCTTAGCTTTGAACAACTTGTCCGCAACAAACAAAGAGAATGCAGAGATCCCAGATATGCCTTTTGAGGCCTTTGGTAGGTCACAGATTTCTCCAAATTCATGTCAGACCCAACAGTGCATGATTAAAACAGTGAGCAACCAATGCAAGGAGGTGTCTGAGAAGGTGCTCCTGCCACGGCCATGAGGACACACGTGTCAGCTCCTCAACTGTTCCAAAAAGCGTGACAGATGTGAAGCAGAGCCACACAAGACCTGCAGGAAGGCAGGACCACTCCACCCACCCCGCCTGCAACAGGCCACTGATCCCAGCCCAGCCTGGATTAGGAGAGGGTCCTGGGAGTTTCCTTGCACAGAAATAACTGATACCATGTTTATGAATTAGAGCAGTCAATGTTGCAACATATCCGTTCTCCACAAATTGACCTATAGATTCAGTGCGATTCCGGTCAAGTCAGCAGTTTTTGGTAGAAACAGATAAGATGACTGTAAAATGTAGGTAGAAATGCAAGGGGCCATGAATATCCCCTCGGAGAGGAACCAAGTTGGAAGAGTTACACTATCAGATATCAAGAGTAATTTTTAAATTGTTCTACATAAGACAGTGTGGGATTGGTGCGAGGAAGGACAAACAAACCAGCGGAGCCACACAAAGTCCAGATTCACACATGCACAGAACCTTGGCTTAGGACTTGTGCTTACCTTCTGTTACAGCAATTTCACTTTCAGATACATAAACAACGGAAGTAAGCAACGCATGTGCATTAAAAGGCAGGCACTGAAATGTTCATGACAGCATTATTTGCATAGCAGAAAAGTAGAAAAAACAGTATCGTTTGGGGTATGATTGATGCATCATGCTATACTCATGAAGTGGAATAATATATAGCAGTGAAAAAGAATGAACTGCTTCTACAAGTAACAACATGAGTGAGTCATGCAAACATGAAGTCAAGTAAAAGAATTAAGACACAAAGAATGCACACTGTGTGATCAGCGAATGGTACATAAAGTCTAGAAGCAGCCAGGACTATTCTGTGGTATTAAAAGTTAGGATAAACTCCCCTAGGACTAGGGGAGGAGTTAGTGACAGAAGGTGATGTTTTTCTGAGGGTGGGTGTTGTTTTATTTTTACTCTGAAAGCCCTTCAGCATGGCCACACTCATGTTGTGATAACCCATCAGGCTATTCACTTAGCATGCTTTTCCTTATGCATTTGATAGTATTCAGATTACAACAGCTGCAATATTTATAGTTAAATGCACTAAACAGGACACAGAGAGGTAGCAGGCAATTATAAAGGGCATAATTTATGAAGAAGATGTAACGGCCACACAGCCACAAATCTGTATTTACCAAACAACTAAATATTTGAACTGAGATCTACTAGAAATAAAAAAAGAATTAGACTATAGTTCTATGACAGTGGCAACCTTCAAAACACAATTTCAGAATTGGAGAAATTTAGTATAAAAAGCAAATACGGAAAAAACTGAATAATGTAATCATTAAACTTACTTTTTAAACAGAAGACAACGTTTTGTTTGTGTGTTCATGTCCCAATTACAAAAATCAATTTTGTACTTGGGAACAAAGTAAACCTTATCGAATTATACAAAGTAAACACTTTAGAGTCCACATTCTTTGATCTTAAGTCAACAAAGTTAGAAATACTTAAAAGGTAACTCCCCCAATCTTACTAGAAATTGAAATCAGATTACTAAAAAAAAAACAGCTTTTGAAACTGATATACACTAGTGATGTCCTCATACCTACTATCAGAAGTGCCTTATCGCCAGCTTTTCGCATTATGCTGTCTTCATCATTTAACGGACTGTTTTGCAAATTGATCTAACTCTTGCAACACACTATCATTCAATTTCACACAAAGGTTATTCCCTGGCATGCATTGAGGAGTCTGGGCTTTGTAGGAGTTGTTTCTGGGCATATATTAACCTACAAAATATATGAACCAGAAGGTTGTCCTTTAAACAGAGTTTTAGGTTTAGAAAAACAAACTGTGGCATGTTAGATAAGACTCTATTTCCTAGGCTATGAATACAACTGACATATCTTCTGCACATGAAACTTCCAAACGAGATAAATATTTTAAAAGCACCACAACTTCCACATGATTTAAATCCAGAAAATAATTCCCCAGGTTTCTGAAATGCTTCTCACAATCTTGGCAACTTCAAGATGTCACTGGATTATTATAGGATTTCTCCATGTCATGATTGTCCTTAAAATCTCAGAAATAGATGCTAGAAAATTACTTTAGAAGATGCTGCATAAGTGGAAGCTACTGATTCTCTCCTTACCTAGTGCTCTGTGGAGGGGACACAATCAAGGAGGAACTTGTACCTCTGAAAATTACAGGCGATCCCACAACATTCCTGGAGCTTGGAAGGGCTGGAAAGACAGGGCCTGCCGAAGACTGAGGCTACATTAGAATCTCAGGGAATGCTGCCCTCCTGCACACTCCATAATCTCCCTGACTAGCATCACATAAAAATACCAGTGGAACAGAGCTGGAGGAGCTGCAAGAGAGAGCCTCTCTCCAGGAGCAAAGAGAGAGCCAAAGCCATGCATGCGGACAAACGTGAGGTATGTCTAGGGGAATCAGGAGCTCACGGTACATGTTCACGCAGAAACAACAAACTTGAAACTCAGCCTAACCCCCATTAAGATTAGCACAAGCCCCCACACTTAAAGAACTAGCAAAATAAAATGTGTGCTCTTCTCAAAGCATAAAACACTTTTGACCTTAGTATCTACCGTCTTACACAACATGTCCAGTATGCAAAAAGGCAAGGAAAAACAGAAGACATAAAATAATCGTTAGAACTAGGCTCGATGTGACACAGGTGGTGGAACTATCCGAAAGGAATTTAAAACAACTCAGCAATGTGCTAATGGTCCTAATGAAAAAGACAGACCGTATGCAAGATCAGACAGGTCACTGTAGCGGAGAGCTGGAAACTGTAGACACAAACGTGATGGGAACAATAGAAATTTTAAACCACAGCACTAGAGAAGAAAAATGCCTTCAAAAGGCTCACGAGTACTCGCACAGCTCAGGAAAGACTAAATTAACTTCAAGACAGAGCAATAGAAACTGTGTGACTCCATTTACATGAAATAGCCAGAACAGGTCAATCCCTAAAGACAGAACACAGACTGGTGATTGCCAGGGACTAGGGAGAAATGGAGAGAAGCTGCTTCATGGGTATGAGGTTTTATTTTGGAATGATGAAAATGTTTTGGAAGTAGAGATGGTGGTTGCACAATATTGTGTATGTACTAAGTGCCACTGAGTTGTTCACTTTAAAATGGTCCGTTTTATGTTAAATGAATTTCACCTCAATACATTTTTAAAAATAATAAATGGGAAAATGAATGTAACTTTCTGTATTAACAGACTGAATAAGAAAAACTATATTGTCATATCAAAAAGTACTGTAAAAATACAATAAAATTCATCCTCCATTCCCAATAAAAATTCACAGCACTCTAGGAATAGAAAAGAATGTCCCTACCTTAACAAAGGGCAACTACACAAACTTACGGCTAACGTCAGACTTAAAGATAAGTGGGTAAATGCTTTCCCTCAACATTGGAAAAAAAGTCAACAGTTTCCTCTCTCACCACTTGTATGAGTGTGCTCTCACACTGCTAATAAAGACACCTGACACTGGTGAATTTATAAAGGAAAGAGGTTTAATCGACTCACAGTTTCATATGGCTGAGGAAGCCTCATAATCATGGTGGAAGGCGATGGAGGAGCAAAGTCACATCTCACGTGGCGGTAGGTAAGAGAGCTTGTGCAGGAGAACTCCCATCTACAAAATCATCAGATCTCGTGAGATTTATTCACCACCAGGAGAACAGTCTGGGGGAAACTGCCCCGTGATTCAGGGATCTCCACCTGGCCCTGCCCTTGACAGGTGGGGACTATTACCTGTCAACCCTATCACCACTCCCATTCAACACTGTGTAGTAAGTCAAGAAAAAGAAATAAAACGCAGGCAGATTGGAGAAGAAGAAACAAATCTGTTCTCATTCATAGATTATATAATTATCTGTATAGAAATCCCTACATATTTACCCCCCAAAAGCTACTGGAACTAGTAAATGGGTTGATCAAGACTAGAATACAAAGCCAATGTACAAAAGGCAATTGTATTCCTATGTACCAGCAATGAACAACTAGATAGGAAACTAAAATTTTTAAGTAAAATTAAATGTTTAAAAATATTTACAATAGCATCAACACGTGAAGCACTTAGATATTAATTTAATAAAATATATGCAGGATATGCCATGTTCATGGGTTAGAAAAGACTCTCGTTAGTGTATCAATTGTCCCCAGTTTTATCTATAAATTCAATGCTATTCTAATCAATATCTTAGCAATCAGATATTGATCAAATAATTCTAAAATTTATGCAGAAGACAAAGGATTAGAATGGTCAAAACAATTATGAAAAAGAACAAAGTTGTGGGACTCTCATTACCTAATTTATTCCCTCTACCCAATTTAAAGATGTAAATTGGCTAGGGAGAGCCCTCCTACTTAAGGTACAGTGAAAAAGAGTGTGATTTTGGCGAAAGACAAAGACAAGTTAATGGGTCAGGATAGATAGCCCAGAAATAGACCCAGACAAATATATCTAACTGAGTTTTTACATAGGTGCAGTAGCAACTTGATGGACAAAGGGTAGTCTTTTCAACAAACAGTGCTGCAACAATCAAGTGTCCATATGCAAAACAAATAAACCTTGACATATACATCATACTTCATTAAAAATTAAACTTTCCCAGTGCTTTGGGAGACCAAGGCAGGAATATCACTTGAGGCCAGGAGTTCAAGACCAGCCTGGGCTGCATAGTGAGACCCTGTCTCTAAAAAAAAAAAAATTAGCCAGGCTTGGTGGCATGCACCTGTAGTCCCAGCTACTTGGGAGGCTGAGGTGGGAGGATTGCTTGAGCCTAGGAGGTTGAGGCTGCAGTGAGCCAAGATCTCACCTTTGCATTCCAGCTTGGGTGATAGAGCGAGACTGTGTCTCAAAAAACAACAACAACAACAACAAAAAAACCAAAAAAACCCAAAAACACACACATGCACAAAACAACTGGTTTTTCTTTCTTTCTTTTTTTTTTTTTTTTAAAGAAAATTAACAAGATAAAAGTAGGGAAGGCAGGAGACCTTTGAGCCCGAGAGTTACTATCCTGAACTTTGATTGAAAGGATGTTTTAATTCGGGTGATATTTGGACATACATGTGCAACTTTAACACTGAATTATGCCAACATTCATGACTTTTCTTTAAATTCTCTTAAGCTGTTTAATATCCTATCACTTTTTTACACACAGTAGTTGAACTATGTCTGACTTTTTTGCACTTTCATTTTACATTAGTGGTTTTAATCCACATTAGTTTCTCCATTTAAATTATCCAATGAAGATTTGATTTCTTAGTTTTTTTGCAGGGGGGGTTCATATTCATTATTTTTAACTATTGTGACTTCTGCCAATGTGAATTTTCCTTTGTGGCCAATATTTCTCCCAATCCTATATTTAAAGGAAAAACTTTATTAGACAAATTAAATTTAACAGAGTTTAACTGGGCCAGAATAGGCTCAGAGAGACGCCAGTGGAGCCATGTGGTGGAAGATTTATGGACAGAAAAAGAAATGTAGAGAAACGAAAATGAGGTCTAGAAACAGCTGGGTTGTTTACAGCTCTGTTTGCCGTATTTGAACACAGTTTGAACAGATGCCTGCTCTCAATTTCTGTACAGCCTCGTCACCGACGGTCTGCGTACCACGCTCTAGGGAGCACTGTGCTAGGCCATACAGTAAGTTCAGAAAACTGTACAAAATTTATATACACACCATATTCTCTGACAACAATAGAATTAAATTAGACATCAGTGAAAGTATAAACAAAATCTTCATAAAATTATTTTATTTTTAGTTGTGATATTGGCATTGTAAGTAGTTTGAGAGAGATTAGAGAGAGTAAGGTCTTAACTCTAAAGATGCAACAAAATTAACTGCATTTTGACCATTGTTGAATTTGAGTGTTAGCCATGTGGGGGTGCTTTATATTTCTCTCACTGTTTTTCCACATTTGAAATTTTCTCTAATTAAAAAATAATTTCTATATAGTTTGAAAAATACCCCATTTCCACATGAATCCTGAATCAAGGGATGGAAATTAAGAAAGCACACAGAGCTCAACAAATAATGGAAGTGTTAAATATCAACACTTGGGGAAGCAGTAACAGAAGGTCTTGAGGTAAATATATAATCATAAGCCCTTGTACTAAGAAAGAAAGGACTGAAAATTAATAAACCAAATGTCCAGCTGAAACTAAGCAGCATACTGGACCCCAAGAAGGGCAAGGGGAAAGATAACAAAGGCAGAAATCATGAAATACAAAATAATGAGGAAATAGAGAGGAACACAACCAAGGCTTGCTCTTTGAAAAAGATTAATAAAGTAGATAAACTGCTTCTGAGACTACTTAAGCACAAAAAAGCACAAATACACAATGTTTGGGATGTAAAAGGAACATAATGATATATAGAACAATGATTGTAAAGATAAGACAATACTAAAACAAACTTATGTCAATAAATTTGACAGCTTACAAGAAATCACAAATTCCTAGAAAAAAATGTAGTCTTCACAATCAATTCAAGAAATATAAGGCTTGATCAGTTATGCTGCTCTTCAATACATTGAATTATTAATTCTAAATGTTTTCACAAAAATACCATATGGTTTCAAAATTGAGTTCTTCTAAACCTATTAGATTATATCAATCTTATATAAACTATTCGAAAGAATCAAATATGAATGAATGGTCATCAAATCATTCTGTGGAGCCTGGATAATTTTGACATTCAATGCAGAGAAAGACAGAAGAGAAAACTATGGGCCAGCCTCATACTGAACATAGAAGCAAAAATCAAAACAACCTGTGAGCAAACCTAATGCAGCTGCCAGCCAGCCCTTCCTCTGGGGGCAAATCTGTCAATACATTAAAAAGACAAAGCGTCAGGACCAAAATGTGTTTATTCCAGGGTCCCAACAGTGGTTCAACAGTAGAGAATATATAAATTTATTCACCACTTTAACAAATTAAAGGGGAAAATCATCTGAACATTTCAAAAGAAGCATTTAGTACAATTCAACATCTATTATTAACTTAAACATTCTTAGTAGACTAGAAATGAAAGGGAATTTCCTTAAACTCAAAAAGGATACCTATCAAAACCCCACAGCAAACATCATTCCTAACGGGGCAATGGCTACTGAGTGTCCTCTTAGAGAACTGAGATATTTTCCATTAAAATAAAAATCAAGGCAATAGTGTACTCAGGATCTATTTGTGCAATAAGACAAGAAAAAGAAATTACAGGAAAAAGGATTGACAGATATAAAGCAAAACTCTCATTGGTCACAGATGACAGGATGGTCTACTGAGAAACCACAAAAGAATCGGCACAGAAATTATTGGAAATAAGAGAGTTTAGCAAGGGGGCTGCCTCTAGGATCAATAAACAAAAATCATTTGTGTTGCTATACACTAGCAATAAATAGTGGGAAAATGTAATTTATCAAGAACTCTGCTGAAAAAACTCAGTTACCTAAGAGTGAGTCTAACAAAAATGTGTATGATTTATATGCAGAAAATTATAAAATTTATTGAAAACATTTAAAAATGGCCTAAATAATCAGAAACAGATTCCACATCATGGATAGGAAAAATCAGTACTTTAAAGAAATTTAATTCACAGAGTTTATGTGATTCCGTTCAAAATCCCAAAAGAGTTTTTGAGGAAATTTAACTAACTGAGTCTTAAAATTTGTATGGAAGAACAAAGACCCAAGGCACTCTTGAAATAAAAAATGGTGGTGGGACTTGAGGTATTGCTCCTCACAAGAGGGCATTAGCTGAGGGGTCGGCCCGCAGACCCTGACCCAAACGACGAATGAATAAAACATACACTGACACACAGATATTCGGCTTTGCCAGTCCAGCTGAGTGTCCGACAGCCTACACACCAAGAAAGGTTTGTCACCGTGGCTGGCTCTGAGCAGCTTGCACTTCAGACATTTATTTAGTATACAGTTAACACCAGAAGCTCTGAGTCAACACACTTGTGGATAATTAACATGGTTAAGAGAGTAGTTCTGCGAATGATTAAAGCTCAGGTACCACGGTTTAAATACCACCAGCGGGCAATTTTCCTGGTCGACCTCCCCCCTGAGTGGGCCATCTGGCTCAAAGGTTAGTTAATGGAGGTGGGGTAAACAGACTTAACTGGGGAAGCCTCTATTGTCCCTAGTATTTACCCTATGACCTAATGCTCTGAGGTAAGAACCAGCTGCCTTCAGCCTGTTCAATTATTACAAACTATGTAACCTTTCAGCCTTCCAAAAAGGTTTGTGACTATTCCCTATAACTTTCCCTAATATTTCCCTTTAATGTTTCTGCCACCATCCTGAGTGAATCCCAACAGGACTTGCACTATTTGATATCAATACTGCTTTAAAGGTATAAGAATTAAAATGCTGTGGCATTGGATCAGGGAGACACAGGCCTCTAATGCATCCCCTGTGTAAGAACTTTGTCTTGTGCTGGAAGAAGATTTGGGGATCAGAGACAGGATCCTGGGACAATTCATATCTATACGGGAAAACAGGCTTCCTTAATCCTTACTATGTACAAAAATAAATTCTATATAGATGCAGGGCATAAATGTGAACAGTAAAACCTTATAAATAAGCAGTTGTCTTTATCATCTTTCTGGCTAAGAAAGGATTTTTATTTTTGAGACATGGTCTCACTCCAACACCCAGGCTGGAAGAAGGAATTTTTTAAACTCAAAAAGTGCTAATCCAAAAATACAAGACTATAACTTGAGAACATCTGTTCATAAAAAAGCAATGCCATAAATAGTGTAGAAACATAACCTAAAGGATGGAAAAAATTATTGCAACACATAGAACTGAAGATGGAATAAAGCATTGCTACAAACAATGAGAGACCAAGACCCCAGGGGAAGAGGAGAGCAAAATACATAAGATACATGGGTAGGCATTTCAGGGAAGGTATGTATAATTCGGATGAGAGAGAGAAAGAGAGGGAGAGAAAGTTTCTCTACTTTATAATCAAGGAAATGCAAGATGGGACCACAATTAAATATCATTTTATATCCATTAGATGGGAAAATATTAAGAAATATATTAGTACCTACTGTTGGGAATAACAGGAACACTTAGACACACTGGAAGCATGTAAATGGTTCAAATACTTGGAAGACAATCTGGTTCCATGTATTTTAGGTTGCCCAGGTACACACTTGGCCTAGAGATATTCTTACACAGTGCTCCAGGAATCATGTGGATAAATGTTCCTAGTCTGCAGTAGCAAAACCTTGGGAATAATCTGACAGGTCAGTGGTTAAACAAAGTGCAACATATTCTTATCTGTGGAGTCACAAAGTCGAGAAACTGCAGCAACACCTCACGACGTGGTAACGACGAACGATGAGCAAAAAATTCAAGCCTCAGGCAATATAAATGTTACGAAATCCCTTTAAAAATCCAAAAATAAAATTAAACAATATAAAAAATAAAATCACATTCAAAGCAAAATTCAGGACAGCGGCCACCTCTGGAGGGAGGCAGTTGGATGTGAGAGCTTCTGGCAGACGCGGCTTGAATGAGACGTTGTTTGGGGTTGGGAGTGCGCTGCCTGGTGTTCAGACGTCACCACACTTGAGAATTTACAGAAGCCGTTCACACGTTTTGTCCTGTGTCTCAAACGGGGCACCAGGAGCCTCAGGGAAACAGCGGAGGCGCCTCCCCTGCGGCTTCTCTCTGGCGCCCTCTGGTGGGCGGGGCCCAGGCGAGCGGGGTCCCCTCGGGGCCTCAGGGAGCTGCAGCCCCAGGGGGACCGGAGGGCTCCCTCCTCCACCCAGCCGGGCTGCCACTTCCGCCAGCGTTGTTTGCTCCCGGAACCTTAACCGCGGCTCAGCGCGCGGGCAGAGCCGGCTGACTGGAGACAGGACACAGCGCAGGGCCGCGCGCCCTCGGACGGGGAGGCTTCGTTCCTGCACCAGCGTGGCTTGGCCTTTGGACGCGGCGAGGTTGTGTGTTCTCTGCTTTTGTTTTACTTGGAACAGACGTTTGGCTTTTGTCAAGGTCATTATTTCCAATGACCTTGTGTGGCATTGAACATTAGATACTTGCCCACACGAATGTCTGTTTTAGGGTTCTCACCCTTTTGACAACACAAAACAAGAGGAAGTTTCCCGGGAGAGCCCTCAAATCAGCCGTTCTGAGCATGTTTTCAGCCTCATCCGTGCTCCCCTCCCTTCTTCTCCAGAGCCTTTTGGGTGCCCAGAAAAGTAACATTCTTCTGCCTCTTAGCTCTGTGGTGCAAGGATTTATGGCGCTGATTGTCCTCCTAGAGCACTTCTGAGATGTTTGATGCTTCCTACTTGTGAGTGTGAAGGGAGGGGAGGGAAGTTCGCTGTCAGTCTGACAACATAATTTTGCCACGTGATTTGCCAGTGAGAAGTTGGCTGTGGAGGGAGGTCAAGTAGCCCAGGGAGTTGGGCATTCCTCCAAGTGTACCCCCTCGTGTAGCCTACCCTCTCCCCACAAAATTGGGTCCTGATTTTATGTGGAAGATGTGTGTCTAGGAGCAGGAATCCATGGAAGACAAGATATGATATAGAAGTAACAGGCAAAGGGATTGGTACAGCATATATTCGAGGGCAAATAATCACTCGATAGGTGGCTGAAAATGTGAATGCCCTCCATATAAATTAATTTATAAAATAGAAGAAAGTATATTTGAACAAATTTAAAACTAATATTCTAAAACTAAAATTCCCGAGATTTGGGGCAGAGTGTATATTGCAAGAGAAGTAGAGAAGAAAAGCATGCTAAGGTCCCTTCTTGTTCAGATAAGAAGATATTGACAAATTATTCAAGTTAATAAAAAACTATAAGTCTATATGTACTTTCAGATTCAAGGGTAACCACTGCTAGAATAACAACAGGATTCCAAATCATCAAGCGAAAAGAAGAACAAACAGAAAATGATCAATCCAAACACAGCGAAAGGAAACACACGTACACACATGCACACACACATGCACACACATACACACGCACACACACAAACATACACATCATAACAGCCAAATTTAGTGATCATGATAAATATGACTGTTTAATTCTCCTATAAAAAGGAAAAACTTTCTGTTTATGTCAAAGCTATAGAATGTTTACAGGACACCTATCAAGAACAAAAATGACGTAAAGATACTTTAAATATTGTGATGAGCAAAGATAGACCAGGGAAATATTATGAAAAGCAAACACATGTAGTAACAGTTATCAGAGGGGACAAAAAGATGTTTATACAACGTAAAAGGTACAATTAGAAGATTAATTGCTAATTTTTAATACGTATTGAATAAATCTGAGTAGATTTTAAAAATAAAGGATAATTTAATAAAACATGATTCTAGTCGGAGAAATCAAAGCACCTTACCTAGAAATGACCAGATCACATAGATCTTTTCTAAAGGTGACTTTTTTTTTTTTTGAGATGGAGTCTGGCTCTGTTGCCAGGCTGGAGTGAGTGATGCGATCTAGGCTACTGCAAGCTCCGCCTCCAGGGTTCATGCCATTCTCCTGCCTCAGCCTCCAGAGTAGCTGGGACTACAGGCGCCGCCACCACGCCCGGCTAATTTTTTGTACTTTTAGTAGAGACGGGTTTCACCGTGTTAGCCAGGATGGTCTCGATCTCCTGACCTCATGATCCGCCCGCCTCGGCCTCCCAAAGTGCTGGGATTACAGGTGTGAGCCTCCCCGCCCGGCCATAAAGGCGACTTTTAAATTAAAAATAATCGATGGGGAAGGTCTTTTAGAAAACATTGTCTAAATTCCAAAGGCCGTAAAGGAAAAGTCTGAACATTTTAACTGTATAAAAATCTAACTTACACATGAAAATCAAACAAGAGACTGGGAGGAACTTCCAAACCATAAAACGTAAAAACAACTACTATTTATTTGATAGACAAAGAGTCCTGAAAATCTGAGAGGAGATATGTAAAACCCCAATATGAAAAGGGAAGGAAGTTTAATTAAAAAAGAAATTCAGATAAAAAATCAATAGATGAAAAGATACTCTATTTCTTTATTGACCAGAGAAATGCAAATTAAAGTAATGACATATGAATTTTCAGTTATCAGTGACTGACAGTATCCAGTGTTGGAGAAGATGTGTAGAAATTGGCACTCCCATACTACTGTGGGGGGTTTCAAGTGTTTCAACATTTGCAGGAAGCAGTTTTATATACCTATTAACATCGTAAGTCCACACATCTAGTGACGTAACCGTCCCAGTCCTACAAAACTGACTTACAGAGATACGTGCATGTCTGAACAAAGATACATCTACAGGTACCATTGTGGCACCTTTTGTAACATAAATAGTTGGGGAAACCATTTGAATTGTTCATCAACTCAAAATAGACAAATTGTGAAATCCTCACAAAATGTAGTATGTGTGTGTATGTTTATATAAATTGTTTTTAAAGTCTGGAAATATACACAGAATACTTTTAACCATAGTATGGTACACGCTATTGATTAGTAATCAATCCCATTCCTAATTCCTTTAACATTTTGACGCATTTGCTTAGAAAGTCTTTGCACTTTCCAGCCTCTCTTGCACAGAGGAGTGGTGACATTCTAACCAATAATTTAAAAAATCTCAGATTTTCTGGAAGTTTCTTGGAAAGCTCTTATTTTCCTAATGAATAGGATAGACAAGAGAAGCACTTTCAGAATGGCAGGATAAGAAGCTCTGAAAATCTGTTCCTCCAGAATGGCGATGTGAACACCAGCAAAATTGTTGAAAAATGAATGGAGCCTCAGAGACCTTTGGGGCGTCATCAAGAGGATCTACACAGGCACAGTGGGAATCACAGAAAGAGAAAAATAAGGGGACACAAATACTATTTGAAGAAATAATGGGTGTAAATTCCCCAAATTTGATGAAAAAGATCCATCTATATCTCCAAAAGCTTAATAAATGAATATTTGTTTATTGTCATTTATTCATTTATTCTCAAAATAGAATAGATGAAAGGAGAGCCATACCTGCACACACTGTAGTCAAACAATCAAAGGGAAAGTGGGAGTCCTGGAAGCAGCAAGAGCAAAATGAGTCATCAGGTAAATCAGCCCTCGTTAAAATAATAGAACCTGTTCACCTGAAACTGAAATGAGTCATCAGGTAAATCAGCCCTCGATAAAATAACAGCACCTGTTGACCAGAAGCCATGGGGCCAGCAGGCAGTGAGATGACACAGTCAGGGCACTGAAGGAAAACACTGCCAACCAAGATTTCTGTATCCAGAAAACATGCTTCCAAAAAGACAGAAGTATTACAACTCTTTAGAATTTGTCTAGCAGGTTTTCTAATACCCTCCCCTATTAATTAATTAATTAAAATTTAAAATATATCTTAGCCTTTTGGCTAAGCACAAATGTCAAAAAGAAAGAGAAATTAAGACATTCTTGGATAAACAACACCGAGAGAATTCATAAGCCTGTCATAAGAAATACTAAAGGAAGTCTCTCGGGTCAAAGTCAAAGAACACTAGTAACTCAAATCCACATTATACACAGAATTAAAGTAAGTGCAAAAAAGTGTTTTAGTAGGTATAAAATTAAAACTACAAATAATAAAAAGAATTAGCAGAATTTTTCCATCTGAATGGGGCTGAAAATATGGAAGCTGCCTTTGTAGGGTGAATTTGGGACTCTCAGTTTTCACTTCACCCACTTCCATGTTGTCTGCATTTGTTAAAAGTAGATATTTTACTTTTCCAATTAAAATTATCTTTCTAATCTTTATAAACAATTATTTAATTCCAATAAATCTTCTCTATATTGCTTTACTAGTGAGTTCTATTAAAATTTTGAAGCACAGACAATTCCCCTACAATATAAAGTATCTCCAGGCACAGAGAAGACAGGGGTTTTTCAGTGGTTTCTGGAATAGTGCAGTTTTTATGCGAGAACCTAATATAACACAAAAACTATAGCCCGATTTTATTTGCGGTTATAAATGCAAAATTGCTAAAAATACTATTAACAAGTTGAATCCTTAGAGTGTTAAAAGAGTATCACTCCATGAAGGAGTTGGTTGTGATGTGGAACTATGAGGTACTTTTATGATACAATATAAAAGTTCATGGTACTTTTATGGTGCATTGTGAGACAGTGTTTTCATCTGGCATCATACTAGCAGGTCTACGGAGAAAAGTCACAGGATTGTCTCAATCAAAAAGACATTTCATTAACCCAAATCTCATCCCTGAAAAACACTCTTAGTTATCTAGAGAAAGAAGAAAATTGTCCCAATACAGTCACCTCTTTGCCATACCCAGCCAACAGCAGACGTGACGGAAGCCTGAAGAACTCCCTGCTACAGGCACAGGCACAGGCACACGCACTCTGTCATCCTGATTATTTAACCTTGTCCTAGAATGTCCTGCCAACGGGATAGATGCAAAACAAATAAAAGCACTGACTTCTGAAAAGAAGTACACAGAAATGTCATTATTTTCAAACAACATGTTCCTGTATTTAAAATTTGATGTTGGTTGGGCATCTAACAGTATTATGGCCAGAGGACTCAGACCACAGCTGCATCCCTGTGAGGCACAGATTCTCCAGGGCACGCGGGTCCCACGTGTGATGTGCACACTCAGGTAAGCTGCACAGATGAGGCTGTCCTCAGCCCAGGGGAGCCAGAGGCCTGCTGTGAGTCTCCACCATGATGCTTCCTGTTCTCACCCCACCAAAGCCAAGGCTTCAATTTCAGTCTGCGGGGAGCTGACTCTGCCCCTGTCAAGCACTAGGAGAAGGAACCAGTAAGCAAGGAAACTTGTGGAACCCAATGGCTGTCTGTCTCGGCCAGGCCTGGCTGGGCCCACAACAGGAGAACAGGGTGCAGGGGTCTGGACAGCTCAGTTTCTGCCTAGGAAATTGTCCCTGCCACCTCACTCTGGCCACTGGAAAGGAAAGACAGGAGGAGAGGGTATGCTAATTCACCCATGAGCCAGTCTAGTTCTCCATTGTCAGTTCTTACCTTGAGGGGTGCAAAAAACCAGAGGGAGGCAAAGGCTCCTGAAGCGTCTGCCTGAGGCCAATGCTCCTTCTTAGTTCAGGAGAGGTGCAGTGTTAGGTGCAGCACAACCAATGACTTGCTCATGTGGCTAATAAATTGTGAAGAGAAAAACTGGGTTACAATGCAATATATAGTATGGAGTCTCATTTTTGTATAAATACAAGTATAGAATGGCATAACTCAAAATCCACAAGTCATTTGGTTGGATTGTAAATGACTTTTATTTTCTTCATTTCTCATCATATTTTCTATTATACATATTCATTGCTTATATAAAAGTATAAAATTGCAACCTATGAATTAAGAACTTCTATATATTGCCAGTTAGAAGACTGAATGAAAAATATTCTCTTCATTCTAACCACACACACACAAAAAGCTCCACAAATTACCTGCAGACTACATTCATAGAAGGTGGAAGAGGGCCTGTATGAAGAAAATAATTAATACATGAAAGAAGAAACTAGTCAATGTGGAGCTCTACTGTGTCCCGGGATCAACAAAGACAAGATATCTTTAAAATCGTCTTCCAAATTTACCCTAATGTAAAACAAATCCAATAAAACCCTACTGTAATTTTTTAAGAACTTAAATGTGGAATAATTCCAAAGAATAATTTTTTCTTAGTTTTCTACAGCCAGAATATAAACCCTTTTAAAAAATAAAAACAGAGATTAACTTTCTCAGAATTGGTCGACTCTTTCTTTCCTTTTATTTTTCTTTCATGGAATTTTCCAGTTAATTTGAGAAAGTGGAATAGAATTCTGATGTTGAATTTTCCTTCTGGCCCCACTCATGTGGCACCACTCATGTGGTGATTCAGATACTACTGAGGGCTACTCAGACAAACCTCCTCATCAGACATCAAGAGGCTGTTGCACCAGGAGGGCCGGTACCCTGTCTAGAGGGGGTTGGCATGTGGCTGATGTTGTATTACATTAAACCCTACTCCAAACAAATTCATGGCAATACAGCTGGAGTTCCCCTTTGTCCAACTAGTGCCAAAGGGCAGGACAGTCCCTCACCCCACATTCTTAACTATGGGTTGGCAACATGTCCCTGGATGTGTTTGCTGGCACAGCAACAGGTGCTAGCAACCAGAGTGTTGACATGGCCCAGCTTCGCCCTCACCAGGTCACTGACTGGAAACCCTGGGGGCCACCACTGCGGGAATCAGCCTTCGAAAGGATGGCCAACAGCAGCTAATAATAAACTAATAATTTGGGCTACACAAGAGGGAAGAGGGCATTGGTTGGTGGGTCACCCACCTTCTCAAAACACATTATAAAAAGCCCTGCGTTTCCACAGGATTGTCCTCCCAGGCTGGCAGCGGGACCCCAGCGGCACCATGTCTGCCCTTGGAGTCAGCGTGGCCCTGTTGGTGTGGGTGGCCGTCCTCCTGCTGGTGTCCATCTGGAGGCAGGTGCACAGCAGCTGGAATCTGCCCCCAGGCCCTGTCCCACTTCCCATCATCGGGAACCTCTTCCAGTTGGAATTGAAGAATATTCCCAAGTCCTTCACCCAGGTAAGAGAAATAGTGTTGATTTTAGGGAGAATAATTCAAAAAATGGATCTTGTGTGTGTGTATTCAACTGCTTTGCAGACAAATTGTGGTTGTTCAATACCAGCCTGTTGTGAGTTAACTGAATTGATAGCATCCTGGAGCGACACTCAAAATGTGTCGCTTGCGGTGCAGCTGGAGCCCGGAGCCCAAGTGCCAGGCCCTGGAGGCCCCCGCCTGTGCCTCTTCCTGGGACTGATGATGGGGAGGCCGGCGAGGCCGGGCTGCTGCGAGGCCGGGATAACCGCGCTGGCAGCCAGATCCGCACCCGCTGTGCGTCAGCCTGTGTTTGCCAAAGCAGGAGATGAAACGTGAAGTGTTGGGTCAGCCCATGTGACACCAGTACCTGCCGCCTACGACTGTTGTGAACACTGAATGAGCCAACAAATCTAAACGTTAAATGAACTGATAAAGAACGCCCTCAGCATGGAGCAGGCGCGGGTGTTCGCGCTCTTGGGCGTGCGCTCTGCGGGGCGCCGGCTGGCGGCGGGCGGGGGGCCCTGGCTCAAGCTCGGGCTCCCGCGCCAGAACCGGGTCCAGAACCTCGACTCCAGAAGCGGGCAACGGGGTGGTTGGTGGGCGCGCCTTAGGGAAGGGACTTGAGCCGGAGTCCGCGGAGTTGCCCGAATCCAGGCGGGTGGGGTGCGGGGCAGCTGGAGCCCCCCGCGCGCCCTGCAGAGGCAGCAGCCTCTTGTGGGGAGGGTCTCCCCCACCTCGGGCTGGACAAAGGCAGCCTTTCCCCACGTCCCTCTGGGTTCTCTAGAGCAACAGCAATACCCGCCTGGCAGGGGTGTGGCTTAGAGCCCCGCACCTCCTCGCCGGGCCGCGGGCCTGACTTCCAGCCTCGGGTCTCCGCAGCTGGCCCAGCGCTTCGGGCCGGTGTTCACGCTGTACGTGGGCTCGCGGCGCGTGGTGGTTGTGCACGGCTACAAGGCGGTGAGGGAAGTGCTGCTGGACCACAAGGACGAGTTCTCGGGCAGAGGCGACATCCCCGCGTTCCACGCGCACAGGGACAGGGGTGAGTCCGCATCCGTGGCACGGGACCGGGGGCGCATACCACGCCCCGGGACAGTTACGGGCGCCAGCCACGTCGGCGATGGCCAAATACTAAACTAACAGTAGTGTTACAGTAACAGCCTCCGAAGGATGATATCGGGATTCGGGCGATGGCCCCCGCGCGTTTCCTGCGGCGCGAGGCGCACTGAGTCGCCCAGGAGTCCGGCCTCTCAGTCACGGGGCGAGTTCACAGGGATGGGCGGGGCTGCTTCTGAGCAGGAGTCGCCTCCCGCACCCCCACCGCTCCGCCTCTGGGCCCGCAGGCTCCTCCTGGGAGAGCTTTCGCCTCCTGTTCAACCGCCTGGGCACAGGTGGCTTCGTCCACCGAGGTCCCCTCACCCACGCTGAGGCGTCGGAAGCTGCGGACACTGCGCGCCTCGGGGCTTTGCTCAGCTGCAGCTGGTGACCTCCAGAGAGGGAGCCTCTGATGTCCCGCTGGGGGGATGTCCTGAGACCGGGAAGGGGGAAGAGACCCACTGAAATTCCATCTCCCAGCCTCACCTCTGCTGTCTCCTCCACATTTCCTGTCTCCAGAGCCCCGAGTTCAGCAAATCCAGAAAGCGGCCTGTTCCCTCTCCAGGGAGAGGAAGGTTGGGGTCTGGAGGTCTGGCTCGTCTTTATCTGAGCATTCTCCCAGCCTCCTGGCTTCAGACCCCAGCAAGGCGGGGCTGCCGGCCGGCTCCCCTCTTCCTGCTTGCAGACCTGGCCTGCTGCTGCTTTCTCCTTCCTCCCTCCCTGCCCCTCGGTTTCAAAGTAGATTAGAAATAACACGTGTCCCACATGGAAGCCTCTAGTTCCTCCTGAGTCAGCTTTGATGACGAGGCTCCAGAAAACCTTTGCCATGCTGTGTGGGATTTTTACATGGTGAGCTCGCGCTCTTGCCCTACTTAGTTGTCCAGTCTACATTCCTGAACATTGTGAACATTGAATGGGCCAACAAATCTGAAAATTAAACGAACTGATAAAGAAGGCCGTCAGCACAGAGTAGGCGCTGGTGTTCGCGCTCTTGGCGTGCGCTCTGCGGGGCGCGGGCTGGCTGAGGGCGGGGTCCGGCTCCAGCTCAGCCTCCTGGGCCAGAACCGCGTCCAGAACCTTGTCTCCGGAAGCGGGCAACGGGCTGGTTGTATCACAATTAGTGGCATTTGGTTTTCCTTCTTTTACATTGTGGGTTTGTTTTACTTCTCTGGGGTTGCCAAAAACAAAATTAACCATCTCAGACCTTGTCGTTAACACAGGAGGAGCATTACTGGAGGAGGCCCTGGGGTTCTGTGGTTGAGGAGCTCAGTTCTGGTTCCGGGGAGCCCTTATCTGCCACCCACGGGTCCAAGGCACAGTCTGAGGCAGCAGGGCGGGGAGCCGAACTCACATCAACACAGATCGGGCCCAAGGGGACTTTGCTGCCTCTGCCTGGGGGCTCTAAAGCTTCATTTTCACATGACCCACAGGGCTCAGACTGGCGGAAAAGTAGCAGAGCCCTGGGCATGGGCTGCACCTGGCCGTTGAGGGACAATGATGGAAATATTCCTCATTAGCACAAAACAGCACAGTCTGTGTGACAACGTGTCAAGGGAACTGCACACATCCTTTCAGAAAAAGTTCATAAAACGGAGAAAGCTTCGTTCCCAATCTAGATTTTTAACCTGTTGAATGCTGTCTAAATGGGTCATCTCAGGGTGCCCTCCACTCAACATGACCACGTCTGCCCCCTGCCCCACCTGTCTCCTCAGTCCTTCCTCCACACCTTTCAGGATGAGATGAAGCCCTCAGTCCAGCTGCACCCCTGCCCCACCCACCTCATCTCATGTGGCCCCGCCCCTCTCAGGCCAGACAGCCTTGCTTCTGGAGCACGTGAGCACAGCTTTGCCAGGCACTTTCTGAGCGCCCTGCAGGCGCCTCCTAGGAGTGGTCAGTGGTCAATCAGCTAATGAAGCTGCGTAGGACATGACCCTTGTTTACCGCAGAATGCCCAGAGCTGGCAGGATGTCTTACATGCGGGAGGTACCCAAAATGTATTTATCGAGGAAGTGATGATGGATAAGAGGAAGACAGAGAGCGAGGGAGAGAGGGGGAAGGGGCCCCTGAGGTGTAAATGAGCTGTGGCTGGGAGTGTGCAGGGAAACAGGGATAATTTCAAGGTTCCTATCTGGGAGAAAATAAAAAGGTTTATAGTTCATTGAGATAAGGGTGGGAATAAGTGAACAGTTTCAAATAATAAAAAGTTTAGCTTTAGATACATTGATTCCAAATGTGTTCATACTCCCAGGAGGATCCAGCAGACAACTCTTGGGAGAGGAGACAGGGCAGGGCCAGGTCTTGGCAGCTCAGAAGGGCGCAGAAGGGACAGTTCTTGGTTCTCCCAGCTCTGATGCTTTGCACAGTTAGGGACTTGTGTAACCTGTCAGATTTTAGTGAAGAAACTTGCTGTGGAGTCGGAAAGCTGCAAGTTGAGGTGTGTGTGGTATGAGGGTTCAAAATCTGTGAGAACAGAATGGCTTTTCAAGGATGTTGTTGATAGACAGGAAAGAGGTGGGAGGTGTTCTTGGAGCGGCCATATATGGTTTTATGTAGCATGGGGAAGACTCAGCAGAAAGGAAAAAGAAAGAAGGCAAATTGACAGCATGAAGAAGAGTACCGAGGAGAGGCTACATGTGGTGAAGGAACCACAGTGCAGACTGAGGGCCCCAGAAAGGCTCCTCCCCAAAACCTGACCAGTGGCTGGTGCTAGCAGCTCCCAGGCTGGGACGTCCCTCTGTCTCTCTGTCCCTCTGTCCCCTCTGTCACTTGTTTACACCCCTGAAAACCCTGCTGTGCTCTCCCAGGCCCTCTCTAGCCCGCTTCTCCCCAGAATGGGTACTTGGAATAACCCTCTCCTGTCCCCTCTGCCTTAGGAATTATTTTCAATAATGGACCTACCTGGAAGGACATCCGGCGGTTTTCCCTGACCACCCTCCGGAACTATGGGATGGGGAAACAGGGCAACGAGAGCCGGATCCAGAGGGAGGCCCACTTCCTGCTGGAAGCGCTCAGGAAGACCCAAGGTGCGTATCTGCTGCAGGGCCCAGCCCTCATGCAGACCAGGGGCGCAGGGAGCCCTGGTTGGGACTCCTAGACTGCATCTGAACCACAGGGACCTACGGACAAGGAGAGGGTCAGGTGAGTCCAGAGATGGTGTGTTTTAGAACTCTAGTTTCCAGCTACACAGTTCAGGGAGCAAGGGTGGCCATTAAACATGTGACTTGTATCCTAAATACTGTTGAAAAGCAAAGGAAACTCAAACAGGTTCAGACATTCACTATCTTTTATAAATCGCCAGTTATCAGGGCACCTTCTCACAGGCCTTGGTGAACCTCAGCGGGTGACTGAGCCGGTGGAGGAGTCTCCTTGTGCCCATCTTCTGATTGCCCCGACTGCCTGTTTCTAGGCCAGCCTTTCGATCCCACCTTCCTCATCGGCTGCGCGCCCTGCAACGTCATAGCCGACATCCTCTTCCGCAAGCATTTTGACTACAATGATGAGAAGTTTCTGAGACTGATGTATTTGTTTAACGAGAACTTAAAACTGCTCAGCACTCCCTGGCTCCAGGTGAAGCCACTTTCCTCTTTCATCAATCATCAACTGTATAGTTTACATTAGAAAAAGAAGGAAAATTCAGGTTATATGTGATAGACAGGACTGCAAAAGCCAAAGAATATAGCTTCGCAGGGTGTTTGATTAGACATCCTAAATATTACTTCCAGAGACATCTCTGGGGCCCTACACACCCCGTTTCGTAACGTCAGGATGCATATTGACCTGTGTGTGCACATTTGCCGTGCAGTGTGCACTGCTGAGGAGAATGGTGCCCAGGAAGAACACTGTTGACCCAAAATATTCCAAATAAACAATGATTACAGCCACAAATTCAGGTTTGGTGAATGTGTTGTTGTTCTAACACACAGAATTATGTTGCATCCAGAAGAAAATAGTAAAATATTTTTTTCCCTCTCTAGCTTTACAATAATTTCCCCAGCTTACTACACTACTTGCTTGGAAGCCATAGAAAATTCATAAAAAATGTGGCTGAAATAAAGGAGTATGTGTCTGAAAGGGTGAAGGAGCACCTTCAATCTCTGGACCCCAACCGCCCCCGGGATCTCACCGACTGCCTGCTTGTGGAAATGGAGAAGGTAGGCTCGGCCCTCCCATGATGTGGGCTCTCTGGGGTGGGCAGGGAGCGCACGATTTCAGATTTACAGTGTGACCTGCACTCGCTGGTGTCCAGGCCTTCCAGCGCAGCACACTCTTACTTTCACACACACACTCTTGGCTTCAGCATGACCACTGGATGCAAGTCAGCCTGCCTGGCTGCCAAGCTGACCTGGGGCTTTGGTGTGGTGTAGGTGGGCCCCTTAGCCCTCTCCAGGCCCTGCTGCTCAACCCTTTCTAGTCCACAGACTTTGAGAATTGCATTTTGTCTGAGGAGAAGTCCTCAGCCTTCCTTGTGGGCATGTACTCCCCAAGTGCACAGGTGCAAGACTTCCAGCCATCCCCAGCTTCATCCACCTGCAGCCGCTCAGGACCCTGATCCCCTGCCTCCTTCCCAGCTTGGAGAAGCTTCTTGTGTCCTTGTCTTGTCCTTTCCTGTGGCTTGTGGCTCAAGAACAACATGTGGAGCCCACCCTGATTTCCCGGAACTATCTGAGCATCTCCTCCACCAGTTTGGCCCCTCATGGCAGCAGACACTAGCCCTGTAGCAGGAGGGGTCAGCAGGAGCCGTTTAGCTCCTGCCTGAGCTATGACCAAGGTCAGGGGGATGTCGCCTCTCCCAGGGTGGCCCTCATGCTGTTGAGGGAGACAGAGCCCTGTCCTGCCCTCAGCAGGTTTCCAGGGAGCCTCAGTTTCCATGGCTGTGCGGTGGAGACGACCCTGTCTGTCACAGCTCCAAGTCACAGTTCCACTGGGAGAGCCTCTTGGACACTGTCTCCTGTGTCCCTGTGGAGCTGGGAGGTGGCTGGTTCTGTGCTGAAAGGAGACAAGCAGCCCCTTCTCCTCCTGTCTGTCTCTGGCATCACAGGAAAAGCACAGAGCAGAGCGCTTGTACACAATGGACGGTATCACCGTGACTGTGGCCGACCTGTTCTTTGCGGGGACAGAGACCACCAGCACCACTCTGAGATATGGGCTCCTGATTCTCATGAAATACCCTGAGATCGAAGGTAGGCAAGTGACTGGAGGGACACCATGCGTGCGGATGCATCTCCCTGGATGGCCAGCCTTGTGCATTTTAGGCTGCAGCTCTCTGTTTGAAGCTGCTTGTTAACCCTTACAGTGATGTGGTGAGATGGCTGGATGCACTGCTTTGAGGGGGGATGTTACTGTCTGTGCTGGACACCTGGTACTCTTGCACACTGGTCCATACCCCACGAAGAAGCCCCTGGTTGCAGGAAACATCCCAACACCAGAGTGGAGAGAGGTGGCAGGGTCTGCATTCTGCTCCATAAATAACCTATTTATGACAGAGAAGATAATGTCCCAGTTCCCCCGAGTAAGACCTGGTCTTCTAGGCAGAGCAGGTGGGGAGGTTGGAGCTGGAGGGGAGGGTCCTTGCTGGGGCATCTTCCTCAAATGCAGATGTGAGGAGGGAAGTCTAGGAAGAAGCAGCTACAGCTGTCCTGGACCCTCGTCATTCCTTCCCCAGGTCTCCTCCCAGCGGCACCTGGGGCAGTTGGGACTCTGTGCCTGGAGGAGGTGTGAGGGGTGTGGGCCTAGGTGGGCAGAGGGTCGTGTCCTGAGAAGCACCCATCTGGGCCAAGTAGAGGTGATGTGAGGGCTCCCGCGTGTAAACAGGCCAGTCAGGGCTGGCTCCAGGTAAAGGGGAGGAAAGGGAGCTGCAGCCTGGCTGGAGACTGCCCGGGGGCCCAGAACCCCTGCCTCTCACTGGGCTGGACACAGGGCTGGGCAGCCTCTGCCCGAGGCAGTTCACAGCCGGAGTGGTGTGTCCCGCCCTCCCCAGAAAGCTGCTGCTAATGGTCACTTGTGGTCTTAAGTCTCGTCAGCTCCTGAAAGCAGGAATTACAGGCTATGAAGTTATTTCCCCCAAGAAAGTCGACATGTGACGGATCCAGGGTCAGACCCTGGCTTTTCTTGTTATTTTCCTCTTCCTCTTCCTCTTCCTCCTCCTCCTCTTCTTTTTCCTCTTCTTCTTCTTTTTTGAGGGGACAGGGTCTCACTCTGCTGCCCAGGCTGTGCAGTGATGCAGTCATGGCTCACTGTAGCTTCTACCTCTTGGGCTCAAGTGATCCTCCCACCTCAGCCTCCCAAGTAACTGGGCCACAGGTGGGCACCACCACACCCAGCTGATTAAAAAATTAAAAAAAAATATTTTACCTGGGCACGGTGGCTCACACCTGTAATCCTGACACTTTGGGAGGCTGAGGCGGGCCAATCATGAGGTCAGGAGATCAAGACCATCCTGGCCAACATGGTGAAACCCCGTTTCTACTAAAATACAAAACAAGTAGCCGGGTGTGGTTACATGCGCCTGTAGTCCCTGCTAATTGGGAGGCTGAGGCAGGAGAATCACTTGAACCCCGGTTTCACTGAGTCGAGATCATGCCACTGCACTCCAGCCTGGTGACAGAGCAAGACTCTGTCTCCAAAATAAAAATTTTTGTTTGTAGAGACAGGGTGTCACTACGTTTCGCAGGCTGGTCTTGAACTCCTGGGCTCAAGTGACCCTCCTGCCTTGGCCTCCCAAAGTGCTGGGGTTACAGGTGTGGCCACCATGCCCCATCCCTGGCCTTTGCTTTTTCAATCACATGGAAATGTGAAGGGTCAAGGAGCCAAAAGTTTAGGGAAGGAATCATTGCATGGATCTGCAGCGATTATAAGAGAACTTTCAACTACTCTGCACTAGGGGAACCATGGACTCAAAAAATATTTTAAATTATTACTTATGAGGAGGTTCCAATATAGACAAAAGGAAAATAAATACAATTGACATGCCTATATCTATTGCCAAACTTAACATTTATTAACATTTTGTGATACTTACGTCAGAACTCTTAAAAAGAAAATGTGTTAGGGCCAGGCACAGTGGCTCACACCTGTAATCCCAGCACTTTGGGAGGCTGAGGCAGGAGGATCACGAGGTCAGGAGATGGAGACCATCCTGGCTAACATGGTAAAACCCTGTCTCTACTGAAAATACAAAAAATTAGCCGGGCGTGGTGGCAGGCACCTGTAGTCCCAGCTACTTGGGAGGCTGAGGCAGGAGAATGGTGTGAACCTGGGAGGCAGAGCTTGCAGTGAGCCAAGATCGCACCACTGCACTTCAGCCAGGGTGACAGAGCACGACTCCATCTCAAAAAAAAAAAAAAAAAAAAAAAGAAAACCTGTTACAGAGCCAGCCAAAGTCCACCTCCTCACATCTCCCCACCTCTTTCCCCCAAGATGGTTCCAGAATTGCTGTGTGGCTTTGCACCTTTAACAGTTATTAATTATCAGCACAACATTCATGTTATTGCTGTATGTGTTTAATATTTTACCTGGGTACTGTACATAAAATTTCTCAGCTAGTTTTTTTTTCACTCAATGTATGATGACGTTCCATAGGAAAGTCCAAACACGGGAAGTCTAGGCAACTTGCCCAAGGCATCTGTTACCTCTGTCAGAAAGACAGAGACTTTCAGACTTCAAGAAGTAGACCCTGCATGTCTCATTCTGTTCTGTAAACCCCCTTCATACTCAGAAGCATGCAATAAACCAGCCGCAGGTAGTTACCAATGCAAAGATTTCCCTCCTAGAAGAAATGTCCAAAACATGTTCATTATTCTGTACTCTTGACATGAAGAGAAGAACTGAATAAGCCATCATCAACTAACATAATGGATGCCAAACATCCTGTAAATAACCTCATAGAGTTTAGCTCTCACCAACATTTTGGAGAATTTTCCAGTAATTCAAAGGACCTAGGGAACCATAAGTACTGCTTAGAATGCTCCATAAGTATCTTCTGGGTGGGTAGGGGAGTGGATGGGAGGGTGGATGAATAGGTGGATGGGCAGATGGTTGGATGAATGACTGGTACGTGGATGAATGGGAGGGTGGATGGATGGGTGGTTGGATGGATAGGTGGGTGG
>NW_012101850.1:128454-149231 GCF_000951045.1 Mandrillus leucophaeus
TATCCTGGCAGAGAAGCTCCATGAAGAAATTGACAGGGTGATTGGGCCAAGCCGAATCCCCGCCATCAAGGATAGGCAAGAGATGCCCTACATGGATGCTGTGGTGCATGAGATTCAGCGGTTCATCACCCTTGTGCCCTCCAACCTGCCCCATGAAGCAACCCGAGACACCATTTTCAGAGGATACATCATCCCCAAGGTCCAGCGTGAGCCTGGAGCACACAGCATGAACACCATCCTATCAGCTAATCGCCTTCATGCCAGGGAGCAGGATGGGGGCCCCAAGACCCTTCCCTTTGGCAGGGGTCACCGAGTGGAGAGGCTGCCCCCCACTCCCACCCTGTGGAGTGCTGCTTCCCCAGGAGTGCTCAGATTGGCCTGGTGACCAGAAAGGTGGAGGAAATCTGGAAAAGTGCCTCAGCAGTTAATGCCTGGGACTGTAGTGAATTCTAATGCCAGGAACAATCACAACCAGCCTTGGGGTTAATCCTATGAGAAGATTAGGGCTTTCATCTTCATTTAGACCTGACCCCTGACTGCTTTCTATCTAATCCTTCACTAAGCAACTCCCTCAGTTGGAAATATACTATCTTCTATAGCATAATATTCAAAACAACATTCTTCACTGGGAGTTTCCAGGTGAAAGCCCACATTTTGTTAACATGACTCACTGAGACAAGTCTTTGTTTCTTCCAGGGCACGGTCATAGTGCCAACTCTGGACTCTGTTTTGTATGACAACCAAGAATTTCCTGATCCAGAAAAGTTTAAGCCAGAACACTTCCTGGATGAAAATGGGAAGTTCAAGTACAGTGACTATTTCAAGCCATTTTCCGCAGGTGAGAACGATCAGAGGCAGCACCTTCCCTAGAGGAGCAGCCCACACTCCTCATGTCCACTCCACGTGTGCTCTGCCCTCGTCCCAGGCACCCACTGACACCCCGAACCTCACTGTGTGTCCTGTTTCTATTGACAACATGACCCACATGTACTCTTCCCTGTTCAGGGAAGTTACATAACATCTTTCAGCAGCAATCCTGGGAATGAAGTGTTGTAGGTGGATTTTTTCCCCAAAGACTAGATTATTTTACATCATTCATTGCTAAATTCTGTTTCTATTTTAACAAGACTTAGTGAAAAGCTCTCAAAGCCATATTACCCAATTCTCCCTAATTGTAAACCAGAGCTACTAAACAAAACCTAAGCTTTGGTTACCTAGAATCATCACAGGAAGCATCAAAGCCTTCCTGGGATGTGACTCAGTGACTCTCTTTGAGGCACTTGTCCTCCTTCCCAGGGCCTCATCTTAGGGATTGTTGTGGGAAGATCACACAACCAACTCCATGCTTTTCACACCCAATGCTGGAGCCCCAGCTTCTAACAGGGCCCTACTTCCCTCCTGTAGGCATCACTGGTGAGCACTGGGGGTGGCTTCTTTACTGGGCAGACACTGTCTTCCCAACTTAACACCGGCTTTTGTAGTTGAGCTCTGGATAATTGAGGTTGATGAAGGCTGGTCCCTGAATTAGTCAGTGTCGCTGGTATTCTTCCACTCAAGTACATTCTGTGCTTCTTTTAATAGACAGAGAGGAGTGAGTCCTGCCTTGTCATGGCCGTTTGCCCACAGCCTCCTCCTCCCCGCTTCCCCTAGTCTCACTGTTGACAGCGTCGTGTCTCTGAAACTCCCTCAGTGTCTCATCAATACCATTGTTACTTCTAGGAAAACGAGTGTGTGTTGGAGAAGGCCTAGCTCGCATGGAGTTGTTTCTATTGTTTTCTGCCATTTTGCAGCATTTTAATTTGAAGCCTCTCGTTGACAGAAAGGATATCGACCTCAGTCCTGGAAACATTGGGTTTAACTGCATCCCACCACGTTTCAAACTCTGTGTCATTCCCCGCTCATGAGTGTGAGGATGTCGCCCTGATCCCTCCGATTTCAAACAAGTTTTCAAATGGTTTGAGGTCAGCTTTCCTCAAACCTATTCCTTTCTTTGCCTATGAATATTTGAAAATAAATATTTTCCCAGAATATAAATAAATCATCACATGATTATGCTACCTGCACATGAAGTCATGGAATACCTTACTTGTTAAAGTGATTCTCACAGAGAGAGGTTTTTGTTTGTTTGTTTGTTTGTTTGTTTTTGGAGACAGTTTCACTCTTGTTGCCCAGGGTGGGGTGCAGTGGTGCTACCTTGGCTTTCTCCAGGAGAAGCTGAAAGAGTAGACTTGCTGAGTCTTCCGGCCTATGTCTTTCTTCCGTGCTGGATGCTTCCCGCCCTCGAACATCAGACTCCAAATTTTTCAGCTTTTGGACTCTTGAACTTACACCAGTGGTTTGCCAGGGACTCTCAGGCCTTCGGCCACAGACTGAAGGCTGCACTGTCGGCTTCCCTACTGTTGGGGTTTTGGGGCTCAGACTTGCTTCCCTCTGTGTCCTGGGTTCAAGCGATTCTCCTGCCTCAGCCTTCCAAATAGTTGGGATTACAGGCACCCACCACCACACCCAGCTAATTTTTTGCATTTTTAGTAGAGACAGCACTTCACCATGTTGGTCAGGCTGGTCTCGAACCCCGGACCTCAGGTAACTCGCCACCTCGGCCTCCCAAAGAGCTGGGATTACAGGTGTGAGCCACCATGCCTAGCCAGAGAGAGGTTTTAAATATATGTTTCTTTTAATATTAAATTGTAATGTAAGTTTCATGTTACTGAAAAGCTCTTCAATCTAGGATCAATCACGTCAGTGTCAGAAACATATTGAGGTGGGGAATTTGTATTAGTCAGGTTTCTCTAAAGGGACAGAAACAGTAGGATAGATGTATATATGAAGGGGAGTTCATTAGGAGAATTGACTCACACGATCACAAGGTGAAGTCCAACAATAGGCCATCTGCAAACTTAGGAGCAGGGAAGCCAGTCCGAGTCCCAAAACCCCAACAGTACAGTGCAGTCTTCAGTCTGTGGCCAAAGGCCTGAGAGTCCCTGGCAAACCACTGGTGTGAGTTCAAGAGTCCAAAGCTGAAGAACTTGGAGTCTGATGTTTGAGGGCAGGGAGCATCCAGCATAGGCAAAAGATGAAGGCCGGAAGACTCAGTAGGTCTGCTCTTTTCAGCTTCTCCTGCCTACTTTATTCTAATCACATTAGCAGCTGATTCGACGGTACCCACCCAGGCTGAGGCTGGGTCTGCCTCTCCCAGTCCACTGACTAGTGTTAATCTCCTTTGGCAGCACCCTCACAGACACACCCAGGGACAAGACTTTGCATCCTTCAATCCAGTCAAGTTGACATTCAATATTTGAGTGCAAGGGAGAATTTCTTTTCTTACTCTATTATCTCAGCACAGGCATCAGAGGAGAACATTGATAGGTGCTGAGCCTTAACACTTATAGAATATGACTGTGTTAAGAAATACAAGCTTCCAGTTAAATGCTCTAATATGACTTGAAATGTGATTACAATTTTAATTCAGAAATCCACAAATTCAATTAATTAAACCCTGCTACAGTAATCTCAGTGAAATCTTTCTAATCTCAAATTGGTTTCCTAACTGACCCCATTTTGTTCTTTGAAGTCTATAGCTACACAGTTACTCTGCTTTGCCTTTATTTGGGGTATCCTCCTCAAACATAAATGTGAGGATTTAACTGCTTCCTTTGTATGAGAATTGTTTCCTGTGTTTTGTTTGTACATGAAACTTCCAGCATCACATTTTTCTCTACAATCTGAGAATGGAAGAAAGGTTGGTGCAGTATAGACTTTCAATGAATGCAATTGTACTCTGGAAAAAAAGTAAGAATTTTAAAAGTGCAACACAAATTGAACTTTAAAAATTCAGAAATAAGAAAGAAGGAGGAAATAAAAACTACAAAAAGGAAAAGAAAAATTGAAAAGTTTCCCAAACCCCAGCACTAAAAGGCAACTCCCATTTGGTGCTTACCCTCTGCTATTTAGGTTTGCAGATGACTAATTGTCATCATTTCAAAAATGCAGTCATTCTACGGATGCTACTTAATTTCTTCATTCTTTTAACAATATGCTCTGGATGACTGCACGTGACATTAGCTCTTTTTCTGTAATGTTTTAAGCATTTTATTGTAAATTATTTCACATGTGAAGACAAGTATAAGATAAATATAACAAATACCTGTGTACCTACCATCTAGCTTTATCAAATTTTAATATTTGCCAAATTTATATCAGATTTTCCAAGGAAACAAATTCTTACAAATATAGGTAAAGGCCCTTTATGTCAATGCCCACCAGGGGGTCATAAGCCCACTTCTCCCATGCTTATTTTTTATTGACAAACCTTGAAGTTTGGGCCATTTTCTGAGTAGGAACGTTATGCTATTATTTTACTTGCATTTCCCTGATGAGTGGTGCTGTTGAACACGTTTTCCTGTGTTTGCTGGTCTTGGAGGTTTTACGGTATGTGAGTTACCTTTTTAAATCTTGGTCTGTGTTTAGTGTTGAGTTCTTTATCATTGTGAATTTGCAGGAGATTATTATAAATTATGCATCCTACCCCTATATTGTCTCATATATATAATTATAGTCTCTTTAGCCTATATGTGGCTTATATTTTAATGGCACTTACAATTTTATTTAATAAAAATATTCCATTTTAATATAGCTAATGACTTTGGTTTGTGCTCTACTTCAGGCATTTTCTCTATCTTTACATAATAAAAATATCCTCCTGTATTTTCTTCTGTTTTTAAATCTTTCCATATCACATTTACGTGTTAATGTTAATGGTGTGAGGTGGTGTGGTGGATTTCTTAAATGGCCACAAATTCTTCTCTTTCAACACCCGCCAAACCTTCAACCTGGTCCGGCCACTCTGCCTGCTCACTGAGCCATTGTCCAGTCTCCCTGGCAGCTCCTGGACTTAGGGGATGCCTTTGCCAAGGTTCTGTCTCCATCTGGGGCTTCCCATAGAAGACCCCGCCCTAGAGACTTAATGTAAAGGAGCTCAATGCGAAAGAAACGGGGAAGCAGCATCCCCTTCTCAGGACCTCCAATCTTCTCACAATAAGGAAAGCTCCTGTGGGTCTATGCTCTGCCACCTGCTATCTATTTAATTTTTAGGCATGAGATTTCCTCCTCGTTTTATTTTCTGTCTTTTTAAAATTTAACGTGTATGTTTTAGGTATACAACATGATATATGTAGTAAAATAATTACTATAAGCAGAACAAATTAACATATCCATGACATCACAGTTACCCATTTTTCCCCTCTGTGGAAGCATTAGCTATAAGCTTCACATTTAGCCAAACTCCTGAGAGCAATGCACTGTTATTAACTGTCATCCTCAAGCTGTGCAGTGGATCTTCGAACTCCTGAGTTCAGTGCCTTGTTATTAACTGTAGTGCTACTGATGTACACTAGAACTTCCAGCTCCTGAGAGCAATGCACCGTTATTGACTGTAGGCCTCATGCTGTACACTGGATCCTCCAACTCCCGAGTGCAATGCAATGTTATTAACTGTAATCCTATTGCTGTATTCTAGACCTTCCAAGTACTGAGTGCAATGCTCTGTTATTAACTGCAGTCCTATTGCTGCACACTGGATCTTCCAACTCCTGGGTGTAATGCACTGTTATTAACTGTATTCCTACTGCTGTACAGGGATCGCTTAACCTCTTTGTCCTACACATTTGCTACTTTGTATCCTTTGACCCATATGTCACTATTTTCTTCCTTTCACCGGAGGCTGGTGAAACCTTTTAAATACATTACAGCTGAATCACTCATCTCAGGTCCCTTGACTAATCCAGCACCATTTCTTGCCTCTGCTGCTGTGGCTGTAGCCTCAGACAGATGCCTGTCCCTCCACCCATGCCCAGGCCACACAGTGGCCAGCGGGACTCTGGAGAAGATGGGCCTCATCCTCCTCAGCACTCACAGGTCCCCGACCACCGCACAGGAGGAGACCCAATCTTTCGGTGGCTGCAGGCTCCGTGGGACCTGTCTCCTGCCTCTCCTCCTCCCCTGCCTGAACACAGCCCCTGCCAGCTGCACCTCCCTGCCCTCTGCCCTTCAGAGTTCTCATGAGCATGCCCTGCACCTCGCTATCCTCTTTTTGGGTGGAGTGGTCTGTCTCCCACACTTGAATGTAGGTTCAAAGACGGCAAGGTTCTGGCTGTTCCCTGGTTTGTTCCCAGTCAGCAATACCGTGTGGCACCGACTAGGTGCTCAGAAATCTTTGTTGAATGCTTAATAAGTGATTTGTTCAACTTCAGATAATAGAACCAAATTATGAGAAAACGAGATGAGAAAGATGACCCCAGCATAGAAAAGAAAGAGCCCCATGTGCTGGGCCTTCTCCAGTCACCCACCCGCCCCTCTGTGGCCCCAGATATTTGCAGCCCTACATCGTGGCTTAGTTCACTCAGCACAAAGCCCATGGTGGTGGGTAGGATGGAGGGATCAGCCTCCAGGCGAGGCAAGAGGGAGTGGTTTACGCCTCTGACGTCCACCCGTGAACCATGAAAAAGAGGGCTCTCGCTTCTCCCCCCAGCTGGCTGAGAAGCACGGGCCCGTGTACTCGCTGCATCTGGGCTCCAGTGTGTGGTCACGCTCCATGGGTACCAACCCTTGAAGGACGTCCTCTGTGGCCAGGCCGTCGACTTTGGAGGCAAAGGGAGATTCCCAATCTTAGCTGACATCCTCAAAGGATACAGTTTGTCTCCAGCCTCAGCACTCCTCAGTTGGGCCTCAGATTTTTCAGTTTTCTGTTGCAAACAGCCCTTCCTGTGTGGCTGGAGCATGTGGTGCTAGGCACTAACTCCAGACTCTGAGTCATCACTACCCTGGCATAGCCCAGCCAACCGGCACTGTGCCTCTGTTCACTCAGATCCACCAGCTCTTTCTCTCTTGTGCCCTTCCATTCGTTTTTTCTGAACATGCCAATTTGCCTGGCTTTTTGAGGGCAAAAGAGGCCAGCTGCAAGGGTGCAGTGTATGGTTGTGATGTAGGTAGAAGAACGTGAGGGGGTGTCGCTCCGACAGGCTCCATCTTACCCTTGCTCATTTACACTTGTGGTTTGTGCAAGTTACTTGCACTTTCTGAAGTCTCATCTTCATCTTTAAAGAAAGATTAACATGTCCACTCTCCACAGAGTTATGCTAAGTGCATGGTAGATACTCTATTGGTTTGGTTGTGGATGAAATCTGTTGGATTGATTTGACAACTTCAAGTAGCCTCGTTAGCCCCTGCACTGGACAAGGAAAGAAAGGAGTGGACACTCAGATATGCTCTCTCAGTGCCCACACCCCCCCACCCCCATACTGCCTTGCAGATTTTTACTTCAAGCGCAATCTTAGTGATGCTATTGGGGAAAGCATGGATATGTTCTGAGTGCTCTCATACATCTTCCCTCATGCCCAGCTGCTAGGTGGGTGAGCACAGGATTCAAAACCAACTTCACTGCTGCTAAATTTTACAGTGTCCGAAGAGCTGGTGGGCAATATGTGCCCATGTTGCTGTCTTATAAGGAACCATGGTTTTTATTCCCCGAGGATGCTCTTAGAACATTCTCTTAGGTGTTCTGACATTTCATCAGTGTGTGTCCAAGGTGTGATTGACATTTGGCATTTGCTTAAAATCTGACAACTCCTGTCTCTTTAACTTGAAGAAATTTTCTCCTGTTATACTGTGACTTTTTTCTCAAATTGTCTCTATTCTCTGCTTCTAGAATTACTATAGGGAGGATATTCAATCCATGCTCTTTGTTTTCTGCCTTTAACTCTCACTCATGCATAAACACCTTCATGTGCTCCCTCTCTCTCCCACTCTTACTCTCTCACTTTCTCCCATGTCACCCCCTCTTTACTTCTCTATTAGGGGAAATGTCCTTCACTTTGTCTTTTAGATCACCAGCTTAGTGTTAAGCCTTGTTGCCTCTGTTCCATTTTACTCACCAGTCAGCTTTCATAAACCTTTTCTGAAGTATAAAAGGTAGTCAGAAAGTGCAGAAGCCATAAGTGTACAACTCAATGGATGATCACTAATGAACACACGCGTGTAACCACTACTTAGATCAAGGAACAGAAGTCTCTTCTCGCCTCTTCCTAGGTGCCAAATATTCTGACATCTAACACCACAGTTTAATTTTCCCTGGGTTTGAACTGTACTTAAAGAGAATTAAACAGTGGGCACTCCTTAGGATCTGGCCTCAATGCAAAAGTGTGTGTGTGAGATTCATCCATGTTGTACATAGATGTGATACATTCATTTTCATTACTGTATAATATTCTACTCAGTGGACATTATTTCTCTATTTGACTGTTGATTGGTATTTGGCTTGTTTTCAGTTTGATTATGACCAGTAATGCTGCTGGGAATGCATTTAAACACATGTCCTCCTGTTGGGCCGTGTCTGCTAAGGCAGAAGACACAAATATCCTTGGGCCAGTAATGTTATCCCCAGGTCTATCTCTAACACAAATGAACACATAAGCCCCCATGAAATACTGGAATCATTTTCCTTCTACCTAAAATACAACCTTTAAGAGCACATATTTTGTGCTGTTTTTCTGCTGGCAAAGTTAGTGATACTTCTTGCCTCCAAATGCCTTAAGTTCACTGTAATTTCTAAAGAAATTTTCAGTAATATAGAATCCTAGATTAGTGATTATTTTCTATCAAGCATGTGAAGATATTTCCTTTTTCTGAGTTCTGGTTTCTATTGTTTCTGTCACAAAATCATAGTAAATCTTATTGCCGCCCTCCTGAAGGTGATTTGTATATTTTCTTCCCTGGATGCTTTTATCTCTTTTTTTTTTATTCTCATTAGTTTTCACGTGAGTTGCCTAAATTTGATTTTATTTGTATTTATCTAGTTGCTTCATTAAAGAAAATAAGTGTTGATTTGCAAAAATTCAGTCATTATCCTGTCCAGTATTGCTTCTGCCATATTTCCTCTCTCCTCTCCTTCTGGAACTTCAACTACACATGTCTGGTCTTTTCACTGTATCCCAAATGTTTCTTATGTTCTTTTGGAATTTTAACTTTTATTGTTTGGCCTAGGTATTTTTGTCTTATCTTTCAGTTCACTAATTCTCTCTTCAGCTGTGTATAATTCATGGAATTTTAAATTTCATTATTCTGTGTTTTAGTTTGAGATGTTTTGAACATAGTAATCACTGTTACTTTAAAGTCCGTGACTGATGTCACCACTGCATCAATTCTTAATGAGTCTGTTTTTATAATCCATGTGTTCTTGGTTAGGGCCATGTAATACTATCTCTTTGAAGGTCTGCTAATTTTTTTGTTAGGTTCTAGATGCCTCATCTGAAAAAAATTACGGATATAATTTGAGGCTCTAATAATGTTACCTTCTTACAGAGAGGATTTGCTTTTCCCTCAGGCAGCCTTAGGCGTCAGCACCCCATGACCACTCCAAGCTGTTCAGAGACTCCAAGCTGTTCAGAGGATTTGAAGCAGGGCTGTGGTCCCTGTGGGGTCTGGTCGGGTTCCTGTTCACCTCACTCCGAGGATGTAGCCCTGAACACTTAACAGAGACCTTCCTCCTTGAACACCTCTGATTCCTGGTTTTGTTCCCGAGACCTCTGAAATTGCTGATAGCTCTGCTGAGATTTTCTCTCTCATTTGTGCTTTTTTGAATCACCAAATGCTTCACGGAAAGTGTCCCTACAACTCCTCATTCCCTTGGTAGCCTTTCAATGCTTTCATACAGGTTCTTACATACATTGCATGCAGTGTTTCCACCTTATCTTAGCAGAAGAGTTACTCTGAATCACCTAGTCCATCATTGCCAGAAATAGAAGAGGGGCAATCCAATTTTTAACTTTTAAAAAATCTTCTCTATGAGTTCCTTCTTTTTATTTTGCTGTGGTCCTAAGATCCTGTTAAATCAGTCTGAGGATATTACAGTGTTCTCACTATTAGGAATAACGTTCAAAATCCTAGGGAAATTGAACACTCGAACAAAGGATTCTTAGCAAAGCCATTTTACTTCTGCACAGAGGGGTGCCTCCTTGGCCAGTCACCATGAGAACACAGCTGAACAAAGGGGCATGAGAGCCTTTATCCCTGATGCAAATCCTGCCCCTGTACCCTTTCCCCACTGGCCGGGGTTGGGTCATGCAATCTAAATTAATCCTGGTTTGCTAAACATTTTAATTTCTTTTAGGTAAGGTGGGTATATAAAAGAAAGTGGAGAGGAAAGGGGAAGGGGTGTCTGTCATGAGCTAGAAAGTTAGTCCTCTTTCTAAATAAGGAGAGGAATGTAAGCTGGTACTGATAACACCTGGTACTGTGGCATGCCTGGACATCTAACAAAGGCAAAAAGGAAAAAAAAGGAGAAAAATGACGAAGGGGGTGGTACTATGAATTAAAGAATAAAAGATTGATCAGATTATTTGAAGAGAAACCTCATCATATCCCACATCCCCTTATCAGTGGGGAATGTGTTCCAAGTCCCCCAGGGGATGTCTGAAATCATCGATAGTACTAAACCTGCATATACTATGTTTTTTTCCCTACACACAAATACGTATGATTAAATTTAATGTATAAGTTAGACAGGAAGAGAATATGCTGGATATTGTTATAGTTGTTTTATTATATTAGTTATTGTTAATCTCTTACTGTTTATTCCTTGAGGCCATTCTTGAGTAGAATAAGGGTGACTTGAACACAAGCACTGCAACAGTTGATCTGATGACTGAGACAGCTACTGAAGGACTGACAGGCAGAAGTGTGTGCAACAGGGATATGCTGGACAACAGTTACATCCTGGGTGAGGTGCAGCAGGAGGGCAGGAGATTTCATCACGGTACTCAGAACAACATGCCACTTAAAACTCATGAATTGTTTATTTTTGGAATGTTCTAATTAATATTTTCAGACTGTGGTTTACCACGGGTAACTGGAACCCTGGAAAGTAAAACCAAGGAAACTGAAACCATGGATAAGGGGGACCACTGTAATTTGATATCTTTCAGTGATGTGAATTACCTCCTTTTCCCCCATTGATTGACATGCGTAGCTGATGCAAGGTTTGTCTGCAGTTGTGCAAGTCTGTTTTGCCAACAATCTCAAGTGAGGATAGCAGACTTTACTTCTGATTCGTCCAGCTGGATGTGGGGCTTCTCTTCCTGGAGGCTCTCCTGTAGAATGCAGGGGAAGAGTAAGAATTCCTGCCTGGAAGCTCCTCTGGATCGAGTCGGGACGGGTCTGAGGGTGAAGTCCTTTCCTCAAACTCCTTCCAGGGCAAATCATTTCTCCTTTCAGCTCTCTTGGGATCTGATGTGGAAATTCTAGATCCCAGGCCAGTCACGGTAGCACATGCCTGTAGTCCCAGCACTTTGGGAAGCTGAGGACAGGTCACTCAAGCCCAATAGTTTGACACCAGCCTGGGCAACATGGAGAAACTCCATCTCTACCAAAAATGCAACAAACAAACAAACAAACAAAAACCAATACTCTAGCCAGGCATTATGGTACATGCCTGTAGTCTCAGCTACTTGGGAGGCTGAGGTGAGAGGATCACCTGAGCCCAGGAAGTAGAGGCTGCAGTGAGCTGTGATTGCATCATGGCACTACAGCCCTGGTAACAGAATGCGACCCTGTCATGGAAAAAAAAAAAAAAAAGAAAAGGAAATTCTAGATCTCTCCAGCTGTTTTTCCCCAGCTTCAACATCCTCTTGAGCACTCTCTGCAGATAAGACTGAACTTTTTAAAACTAACTTTCCTGCTTTAGTCTGAGAGTAAATGGTGCTGGTTGGTCTGTGGAAGAGGAAAGTTCTTAAGAGCTGCAGGCAGCCCCTGTAGTATCAAGTCCCTGTCAAACGCCTGTGGTCCTCCTTCTCTAGCCTTTTGCACCTACCTTTTGCTTAGTGGATGACAGAGCTCCTATCATTTGCTTCCTACTCCAGGCTTTGTGTTCGTCCATGGAGAGTGGTGGAAGCAGATGCGACTCTTTACTCTCCTGATCCTGCACAACTTTGGGACCGGGAGGAGGAGCATTAAGGAGCATGTCCAGGAGGAAGTCCAGCACCTGGTGGAGTCCCTCACCAAGACAAAGAACTGGTTTGCGATTAGTGCCTACTGCACAGTTGGGTGGGGAGTTACATTCACTGCTCCTGCTCTTTTCCTTGGCTGGTGACAACCCTACCGGAAATAATTTCCCTCTTTTCTGTTATGGAAGTATAAACTATTTATGGTAATTTTGATTTAAAGGGAACAGTAGATGGGACATGTGTATGTCAAAGTTTTCCTTGATTTTTTTATGACTTTCTCACCAGCTCTGACCCCACCTTGTCCTCGCTTGTGCTTCCTGCAACTTGATCTGCTCCATCGTCTTCTATGAGCACTTTGACTATGAAGATGAAGATTTGCTCTACCTGATTAGGCTGTTGTCTGAAAATTTTTCAATATTAAACTCTTCCTGGACCCAGGTAAAGCCATGACTGTGTCTGGCTGTTGGATTAACCAAATGTTCGTGCCAAGGGTCAGTCCAAGTGCAGAGCCCCATCTGGGGAAGTGGGGAGACGGGCAGAGCCCAGCACACCAGAGGAGATGGAGTGGCAGATGTGGAGAAGTGACAGGTTTACTTACTTAATGCAGCTGAAATTCATGGAAGGATGTTAATTCTCTCCTCTGTCAGCTTGCCTCTTCTAAAGTGCTGACAAGCTCCCCTTGCTCTTTTTAAGGTGCAAGGCAGCCCTGCCTTAAGATCCCTGCAGCACAGCCAGTGAGTTGCTTTACACAATAGGAAAATGCAGCTAGAAACCATAGTAGGGGCTGGGGAGAGCATATTCCCCTTTAGCACAGAGATGCCTTTAATATTACACAATGTTTCTTCACTTTTCTCATCCTGGTTGACAGAAGGGAGAGTATTGTAAGAGTATTTCTTTCACAGCTCTACAATTTCTGGCCTTGGTTCATTCACTATCTCCTTGGAAGTAGCCATAATCTTTTTTTTTTTTTGAACTCTAAACTTTTTATTGACCTCCTGCTCCCCAAAGGGTACCCTGCTTCTGCTGGCTTAATGCCTCAGAACTTTGGTGTCATTGGTCTCAGACACCACTTTGCCATCCACTATCCAGCGGGTGGTGGTCTTTTGGATGGTTTGCATGGAGTTGCTGATGTCCAAGCCATCACCAAGATTGAATTCCTTGCCATCTTCCGGCAGGCGGCGGTCGGTGGCGATCTCAGCTTCCAGCTTGACCTTGATGTTCAGCACGGCCTCTTACTCCTGGGCCTGGCAGTGTCCCTCTGCCCGGGTCTGTGCCAGCTCTGACTCCAGGTGCAGCAGGATCCTATTGAGCTGCTCCATCTGTAGGGTGTAGTGGGCCCCCACCTCCCTCAGGCTGTTCTCCAAGCTGGCCTTCAGATTTCTCGTGGAGTCCAGGTCGGTCTCCAAGGACTGGACTCTATGTCTCAGCTCTGTGTGCGTCGTCTCAGCAGCTCCAACCTCGGCGGACTGTGGTGACCACTGTGGTCCTCTCCTCAATCTGCTGAGACCAGTACTTGTCCAGCTCCTCTCGGTTCTTCCGAGCCAGCTTGTCATATTGGGCCTGGATGTCTGCCATGATCTTGGCGAGGTCCTGAGATTTGGGGGCATCTACCTCCATGGTCAACCGAGAGCTGGCAATCTGGGCTTGTAGGCCTTTTACTTCCTCTTTGTGGTTCTTCTTCATGAAGAGCAGCTCCTCCTTGAGAGCCTCGATCTCTGTCTCCAGCTGCAGTCGAGTGACATTGATGTCATCAATGACCTTGCGGAGCCCATGGATGTCGTTCTCCACAGACTGGCGCATGGCCAGCTCTGTCTCATACTTGACTCTAAAGTCATCAACAGCAAGACGGGCATTGTCAATCTGCAGAACGATGCGGGCATTGTCCACAGTATTTGCAAAGATCTGAGCCCTCAGGTCCTCAATGATCTTGAAATAATGGCTCCAGTCTCTGACTTAGTGTCCCTTCTTCTCCAAGTGCTCCCGGATTTTGCTCTCCAGCGTCCGGTTCTCGGTCTCCAGGCTTCTCACTCTGTCCAGGTAAGAGGCCAGTGGTCGTTCAGGCTTTGCATGGTCTCCTTCTCATTCTGGATGCCTCCCTTTCCTGCCAGACCCCTGGCCATCCCTGAGGCCAGGCCCCCGAACCCCATGCTGCCCCAGAAGCTGGTGGTGCGAGACACGGAGATCCGGGAACCAGAGGCCCCGGCGCCTGCATAGACGCTGGCCGCGCTGCTGACCAGCCGGGCGCAGTAACTAGGCGCCTGGACAGAGCCCAGGGACTGGTGGTTGGTAGAGAAGGTGGAGCGAGTGGTGAAGCTCATGCTGTATGGGAGGAAGGCAAGACGACAGGACTCAGGCTTTGCCGACGACAGCCATAATCTTTTAAAAAATGTTCAGAAAATAAAAATTTTAATTTTGGAGAGAGTGAAAGAGCATCAGGGGACTCGGGACCCTGAGAGCCCCCGGGATTATATCGACCGCTTTCTCAGTGACATGGAGGAGGTGGGTGTAAGCGGACAACACTGTCCTCACCAGGGATCTGGCTGTGCCATTCTCAATATAAGTGTCCCCACAGCACCAGGACAGAAGAAGACACTGCTCTCACACCTCTGCAGAGAGCAGCCGGCACACGCACACTTAACATCAGTTATATTCTGTGTTCACCACTCTTCTACGTAGAATCCCTTCTGGCCTTGAAACTGTTCGTTTTACTACCATTGGACCTCTAAATGGAGTGTTCTACCTTTTTCATTAACTGGCTCATTAAACACATGTTTACTGAGCACCTGCTAGGCAAATCGATCATGCCAGAGACTCTGTGTGCCCCCAAAGAGCTCACAATCCATTAGTGAAGATGAAGCGTAAGCTGCCTGATGTGTAAACTGTCTCTTTCCCTAACGCCCAGACAGAGCCTGCAATGTAACAGATACTCAATAAGTGCTTTCGTAGGTGTTGAATACGTGCTTCTCTATCCCCACACAGGCATGCCTGTGCATGTGTGTGCATGTGCCTGTATGCATGCGTGCCTGTGTTTACACAAGCATGTACCGTTTTTACCTTTTCACAAGTCTGTCAAAAGTGAAACATCTTACAAGATGTTTTCTGTTATGCAAAGTGTCAATATTTCATTGCTGAATACAAATTAGACATCAAATGAAAATCACATAGACCAAAAAATCACCATAAAAGTTATTCATTTATAGCCACCATTAATTTTCATTGGGAATCTCCTATTCACAAATAAAATGTTACTGAAAAGTGTCCTTTTATGAAATCATGTAACTGCTAACTCCATTATCTACAGGAAAACCACAACCCATCTTCTGAGTTTAATTTGGAGAACTTCACATGTACTACATTGAGTCTGTTTACTGCCAGCACAGAGACGGTCCCCATCACACTGAAACGCATGGAGGTGGAGGGTGAGGAAACTTCTGCCGGGCTTGGACAGCAGATACAGGAGCAGAGGCGCCATCCCATTGCTTCATGTTCACGTAGTAGCTTCCTCGACTGAAGGATAATACAGGCCTATTGAAAAATGCATGTAATTGTGAAGATAAAATTTTAAAAATTCAGTAGCAAGCCTATCATTCAGAAAAAAGTTTTGCACTGTATTGGGCTGGTCTCCTGCCACCCTCTTCCTGTTTATGTGTGTGCACATTTTGCAAACAATATTCTAATTGCACTGCATCATAACCTTAGTTTTTCACTAGATGATGTATCATGGATTTGTTCACAGGTTATTTGGTATTCTTGTACTGTTATTAACTAGCATGTACTTTTTCATTTTGTGAATACAGCATAATTTACTTAACCAATACCTTATCGTTGGGTATTTTCATTATTTTTCACTTTTTGCTATCATACATAGTGCTATGAAAATGATCATTATACAGAAAACTTTTGTTATGTACCTGATTATGGCTTTAGGATATATATCTAGTAATTGAATTGCTATATCAAAGGTTGTTACAGGCCAAAAAGAATGAGGGTCGTGACCAAACTCAACATACCACTGGAGGCTATATGAGCAAACAGAAAACTGTTCTCATGAAAGCAGGATGTTGGAAAACTGACAAATTGCATCTGCTGCCAGAAGGATTGCTGAGGGCAGTCACACCCCCAGCACAGTGTTCCTTGTGATTATCTATAGGGACATCTGAAACCTGTTGTGCCAAGAAAGCAATTATGTGCACCTGTGATAAATCTAGCAGCTGACCAACCATTACCTCTCCCTCCATGCTCTTTTTTTTTTTTTTGATGGAGTTTTGCTCTTGTTCCCGAGGCTAGAGTGCAGTGACGCAATCTCAGCTCACCACAACCTCTGCCTCCCGGGTTCGAGTGATTCTCCTGCCTCAGTCTTCCCGAGTAGCTGGGATTGCTGGCATGTACCACAATGCCTGACTAATTTTGTATTTTTAGTAGAGAGAGGTTTTTTCCATGTTGGTCAGGTTGATCTCGAACTCCCGACCTCAGATGATCCACCTGCCTCAGGCTCCCAAAGTGCTGGGATTACAGGCATGAGCCACCACACCTGGCTCCTCCCTGCTCTTTCTACCTAATACATATGAAGGGCTGTAGAAGCTCAAGGCTGCCCTTGCTTGCTAGAAGCAAGGAGCCCCCGACCCCTTCTTCCAAATATACTCTTTTCTCTTTGTTTTTATTCCCGCATTCATCCCCCTTTGTTCAGTCCCACAGGGTCCATGCCAAGGTGGTGCCCAAACACAGGGACATGAGGACATGAACAAAGAAGGTTTGCTGTAGCAGAGGAACTGAAATTGACAAGATGAACCAGGATGAGTCTCCTGGCAGTGGATATAAGGTCGTGCCCTAAAGAGGTACTGGGAATGGGAAGTTTCTGAATGAGGGTAACATGGGGAAGAATTTGTCTATTGAAGAAAAACATTATGTGCAGTTGCTTAAAGTTTTGTTGAAACAATCTGGTGCTCAGGTTAGTTCTCACACATGAATGAAGATGCTGCAGAGGTTATTACACATAACCCATGGTTTCCACAGACAGGCACTCTCGATGTGGAAAATTGGGACAGAGCAGGAGAAGGATTAAAATGGGCTCAAAATATCTCAAAGTTGATTCTTTTGTTTTCTCCACTTGAAGTTTAGTTTATACTGTCCTTCTTCCATTATCTCCTTCTTATTCTGCTGGACAACAGGAGTCATGTTCTGAGTCTAAAAATCAGAGAGAATCTGTTGTCCCACCCACAGCACCAATTGAAAATAAAAAACAGGAAAGGGAGGATAAAAATTGGCCTATACCACCCCCTCCGGTTGCAGAAATATCTGTTCTGCCTTCTTTGGTAGCAGAAATAGCGACCCCAATACAGAGAATGTTACACTTTGCTGCCATAGCTAGAGAGCCCTTAGGACCTTGCGCTTTTCCTATTTCTGTAAGGCCTCATCCAAACAATCCACAGCAGTTTATTTATGAACACACCATATTAGAGTTTAAGTTGTTGAAGGAATTAAAAGCTAGTGTAGTTAATGATGGAATACAGAGCCCATTCACTTTAGGATTGCTAGAATCTATATTTGGTGCTATGTGCCTTCTACCCTTTGATGTGAAACATTTGGCTCACACTTGTTTGTCTGCTAGTGCATATCTGAAATGGAATTTAAATTGGTAAGAACTGTGTGCAGACCAGGCTAGACAGAATCATGCTGCCGGACACAGAAACGTTACAGAGGATATGCCGTTAGGTAATGGCCCTTATTCAGACCTGGAACATCAAATGACACTCCCAGATGCTGCTTATCAGCAGTGTGCACAGGTCGCTAAATGTACCTGGGCCACAATTCCTGAAGACGGAGTCCCAGTACAAGCCTTTTTACATATCATGCAAGGGTCACAGGAGCCCTAAGTGCAATTTCTTGAAAGATTACAAGAGGCAGTGAAGCATCAGATTCCTCATACTGCAGCTGCAGAAATGCTAACCTTTATGAGAACCTTTATGAGAAATGCAGAAATGCTAACCTTTATGAGAAATGCTAACCTTTATGAGAATGCAAACATAGATTGTAAACATGCACTGGCACCTGTGAGATGTACAAAAAACTTGGGAAATTTTATCAAAGCTTGTCAGGATGTGGGAACCGAGCTTCATCACTCTACAATGTTGGCTCAAGCAAAGGAATAATAGATAATTTTTATCCATCAGACAAAGTGTTGCAATTTTATAAAGTTCACTCTTTTATCCTTCTTGGATTACTCATCACAAGCCTATTCCAGGTGCCAGACTTACTTCACTGATGGCTCTTCCAAAGGCTGAGCAGCTGTTTATGGACCTAAGCATACTCAAACAATAAAAACCCCTGGAGTTTTAGCTCAATGCTCAGAATTAATGGCACTTACTCAGATTTTACAGCTCACCACTTCAACTCCTGTTAATATTGTCTGTGATTCAGCCTATGTTGTAAATGTAGCCAGTCACATTGAGACAGCCACTATTAAAAGCAGCCTAAAACCAGAGTCGTTTAGTTTGCTTCTAAGACTTCAGCAAGCTGTTTGCTCTCATGCTGTTCCTTTTCATATTTTTCATATTCGCTCTCACACACAACTTCCTGGACCACTATCTCTAAGTAATGATGGAGCAGATAAACTGATTGGCTATGTATTTCAACAAGCGCAAGCTTCTCATGCATTACTGCATCAAAACACTACTGCCCTTACTCGTATGTTTCATCTTTCTTGCAGCCATGCTCGAGCTATTGTGCAAGACTGTCCCACTTGTCAGCACGTCCCTGGTGTTATACCTGTAGAAGGATGTAACCCATGAGGCTTAGCTCCAAATGAAATCTGGCAAATGGATGTTACACACATAGCAGCCTTTGGAAGCTTAGCCATGTTCATGTGACTATAGACACTTAATCTTATAAGCTACATGCCACTTGTCAAACAGGGGAAACAGTTGCCCATGTCCAGTGACATTGTCTGCTGTCATTCACCCATATGGGAGTCCCCAAACAAATAAAAACGGACAGTGGACCTGCTTATGTTAGTCATGATTTTCAAAATTTTTTACAGTTATGGACAATCACTCACAAAACAGGAATTGTTTACACTCCCCAAGGACAAGGCATCATAGAGTGGGCACATCACACATTACAACATATGTTGAAAAAACAAAGGGGGAGTAGGAGACCAGCTACCACCTCAAACAAAATTGCATTTAGCTTTATTTACTTTAAAATTTTTGACTCTTGGTACAGACAACAAGACTCTGGCAGAACGACATTGGCAAATGTTACAGGAAAAGAGGAAAGTTTACCCAAAGATATGGAAATCTCCAAAAGAAGGACAATGGAAAGACCCAGTGGATTTCCTGACGTGGGGACGAGAGTGTGCTTGTGTTTTGCAGATCAAGAAAACCACACAGGAAGCTGAGAAACTGCTGGAGTGTCAGAGTCAGGTAAACCCCCCAACCCCATGTTTATGGCCATGCTAGCTGTAATATCCTGTGCAGTATGTTTTCCCTGTGTAGAGGCAAAAACATATTGGGCATATGTTCCTAACTGCCTGGTAGTATGACCGGGACTGTGGACCAGCACTCCTCCTAAGATATACCTCCCGCTGTCCGTGCAATGCTGCAAGTACAGTTGGTGTCTCCTTTAACTTCACAGTGATGCCACAAGACAAAGAGCATTGTCTTCACTTTCTGTGTAAGAGAACTAAGGCTGGGTGAGAGAATGCGAAGCTGGATCATGGATTTTTGGCTTCTTTTAGTTTCAAAACCCTTGAATATTTTCCTGTCTCTAATGCTAATCTTAGCACTGTATTTGGAATAAGCATATAAACATATAACCACAATCCACTCAGGTAATAGGCAATTAAATTATAAATAAATGCTCAACAAGATTATGAGTGACTGAATGAGCTATATATAAGAATAATGACTGGTTGAAGTGTTATTCATAGGATAAAGTAGAAATCATTTAAATGGCTAACAGTATGAGGAGGGTTAAATCAAGCATCCAGGTGTGGAAATAGCTGATTTACATATATAGTTTATGCCATGTAAAACATTTATAATCTAATATTGAATGAAAAACAGATACAATATTTAATGTATAGTACAATCTAAAATTTCTACATTTAGTTAAAAATGAAGGATATAATTTTCAAAATTAGAGTGATAAAATTATGAATTTTTCTTTCTTTTATAACTCATTTTATATTTACCAAAGATCCTCCAAAGAGATTATACACTTTTATAATTAGAAAAAAAGTTATCTGTTAAAGAGATCATAAATGACATAATATTTTACAGAAGTTAAAAGCTGAGATTGTGAGGATTTCCAGGGACTCCTGCCTGCCAGTAGCCCACCTCGCATCATCATTTACATGGAATTGTTGGGACTGAGGTGATCTTATGCCTCTCAATTCCCAGCCACCTTTCTCTCCCTCTGGCTCCCTCCTGTTAAACAGAAAATAATCAGTGAGACAAATAAACATCCTAGTGTTCTAACAAGTTACACATAATTGCTTGCTTACCAATTGTTTACTTCAGAACTTTCTTTTCTTCATAGAGTCAATATAATCATCTATTTTAAATTCAGCTTTTGCCATTTTATAGTCAAAGATGCAAGACTTTACATAGGGCATGTATGGGTTTCCACAGTCTGCATGAGGATGGGAGGAGAACAGAGCAGATGCAACCCCACTCAGTGAGAGTTCTTGCTGGAGTTACTTGGCTGGACCTCACTCCAGAGAGAGGAAACCTTCTTCTGGACCAGCTACCAAGACAGCCCCTAGTTGGAAAATCTTTTCTTTTT
>NW_012101850.1:149630-150839 GCF_000951045.1 Mandrillus leucophaeus
CAGAGAATTTTAAAAAGGAAAAACCAAGGTAAGCTGAGGAGCTTCTTGACAGGAGACACAGCAGAGTCCACCCAGCTGGGGTGAATCTCTGCAGTTCCCCAACAGGACAGCAAGCAGGACCCCCAAGTCACTGGTCCCTGCAGCATGGGAGCAGCATGAGCCATCTGTGGTCACATTGTCTCCTCTGGCAGCAACCTCCAACCAGAAATCCATCTCGGGGTCTGTCCTCACGGGAACCTGATGCCAGAGCTGTGCGCTGAAAGGATTTAGACACAGGTATTTTGTGGAACTGAGCATTTTCTAGGTCTTGCTGAAGGTCATTCTGTGTGAACCTGATGGAGCTCTTTCTCATGGGGTTTTTTTCTAAGTGTGGGAGAGCATGGCCTGCATGACTGCTGGCTTCCAGCATGTAGTGTGCAAACCCAAGCCACGGTGTGTAATTCACTGTAGCCCTTGACAAAATAGCAGGGGTAAAAGTCATTTTAAAATCTTCTGTTTATTACTCTCAGCCAATTAACTTTTATCTATAGTAGAAGATATTTTACCATGTTTTTTCAAAATGGAGAAATACCATGCTCTTTAAAAAGTCTTTTAGAGGCACAGACTTCTCAATTTCATTACGTTAAAATCACCAAAAGGTAGAAAAAAGTGAAATTTACATATCAAAGAAATTTTCTCTTGGCAAAATACTCTATTTTGTGTGTTTGTGTTTGTGAATTTTCCATGCACGTGTCCAGATGCATACGGAGTTTATTCATTCAATTAAGTTAAAACATTAGATAACATGGTACATAGAAAAAGTAGTGAGAACACACTTTGCTTCTGTCTCTTTAACTGAGAAAACTGGCTGATGCCTCCTGTGTGAGAGCACTGTGTAGCTGATGCAGATATGGAAACTGAGGTTTTCTTACTTGGTGCCACTGGCCTGGGCACTGCAGGTTGGCTCCAGGAGGGCAGGGTGTCTGTTTTTATTACCACTCAGCAAGTGTCACACAAATACACAAGGGTGTGTCTGCCCTGTAGTGGATGCTGGCAGGCACTGTTCTTATTACCACTCAGCAAGAGCCACACAAATACACACCGGTGTGCCTGCCCTCTAGTGGATGCTGGAAGGCACTGTTCTTACCACTCAGCAAGCGCCACACGAATACACACGGGTGTGTCTGCCCTCTAGTGGATGCTGGTAGGCACTGTTCTTATTACCACTCA
>NW_012101851.1:0-1554 GCF_000951045.1 Mandrillus leucophaeus
TAGATGTACCATATGACCCAGCCATCCCATTACTGGGTATATACCCAAAGGATTATAAATCATGCTGCTATAAAGACACATGCACACATATGTTTATATAGGTTATAGTTTAAATGATAATTGCCCTTCCCCAAAACTCAACTGCCTTTGTAAACCTAATGAGAGACCACTAGGCTTGGAGGAGGAAAGGAGCCTGAATTCTGCTAAAGTGTAGACATAAAAGATTTCCAGCCATTATTCCAGAGGTCACAAGATAACATCACTAATGTGGAATATAAGATTGGCCTTTTGAGATATCTTTTCAGGTTTTGTGTATGTCTGGAACCCATGGCTCCACATGGACTCACCAAATGATGGTTTTTCTGGCCCTATCCAGAAGAAATTCAGCCTGAAGAAGGATCATTTCCCACACCCCTGTAATTGCACCCCAACCAATTAGCAGCAAACAACCATTTCCCAGCCACCTCCACCCCTTCCCCCAAACTGCCTTGGAAAAACCCCTAACCTAGGAGCCTTCCAGAGATTGATTTGAGTAATAACTCAGTTTCTGATGTGGCATGTCAATTAAACTTTTTCTTTATTGTGGTGCTGTGGTCTTTGTGCAGTGGGCAGGAAGAACCTGTCAGGTGGTTACACAATATTGCACTAAACACGATTAAAAAAAATAAGTGAGAACTCTGACAGATCACTTTTTACTTTGTTACCCAATTTTCTGGAGAGATAAACTCCTTATGCAGAGATAATTAGTGTCACAGGGCATTTTAAGTGACAAAACACTTGAGTCCACTGCAAAGACAACAAGAGGTGACTAAGAAATTATTATAGTAGTACAGTATTGTAACACAGCTAATTTTATGCAGATATGATTTGATTCTGCATCTTTACATTTGTTTACATTTCTCTCAACTGAGAATGGTGTCATGTTTATCTGATATTTGACTCATCTGACAAAAACAAGCAATAGGGATAGGATTCCCTATTTAATAAATGATGTTGGGAAAACTGGCTAGCCATATGCAGAAAACTGAAACTGGACCCCTTCCTTGCACCTTATACAAAAATTAACTCAATGTGAATTATAGACTTAAACATAAGACCTAAAACCATAAAAACCCTAGAAGAAAACCTAGGCAATACCATTCAGGACATAGGCATGGACAAAGACTTCATGCTAAAACAACAAAAGCAATGGCAACAAAAGCCTAAATTGACATATGGGATCTAATTAAACTAAAGAGCTTCTGCACAGCAATAGAAACTCTCATCAAAGTGAACAGGCAACCTACAGAATGGGAGAAAATTTTTGCTATCTATCTATCTGACAAAGGGCTAATATCTAGAATCGACAAGAAACTTAAACATATTTTCAAGAAAAAAACAAATAACCCCATCTAAATGTGGGTGAAAGATATGAACAGACACTACTCACAATAAGATATTTATGCATCCTACTAACATATGAAAAAAAACTCATCATCACTGGTCATTAGAGAAATGCAAATCAAAACCACAATTAGATACTATCTCACGCCAGTTAGAATGGCAATCATTAAA
>NW_012101851.1:4549-6299 GCF_000951045.1 Mandrillus leucophaeus
GTGGGGTGTCAGACTGCCCCTAGTGGGGGATGTCTCCCAGTTATGCTACTCAGGGTTCAGGGACCCACTTGAGCAGGTAGTCTGTGCGTTCTCAGATCTCAACCTCCGTATTGGGAGATCCACTGCTCACTTCAAAGCTGTCAGACCCAGTTGCTTGCATTTGCAGAGGTTTCTGCTGCTTTTTGTTGTTGTTGTTGTTGTTGTTTAGCTGTGCCCTGTCCCCAGAGGTGGAGTCTACAGTAACAGGCAGGTTTCCTTGAGCTGCTGTGAGCTCCACCCAGTTGGAGCTTCCCAGCTGCTTTGTTTATCTACTTAAGCCTCAGCAATGGCGGGCGCCCCTCCCCCAGCCTCGCTGCTGCCTTGCTGCAAGATCGAGATTGCAGACTGCTGTGCTAGCAATGAGGGAGGCTCCGTGGGCGTGGGACCCTCCTGGCCAGGTGTGGGATATAGTCTCCTGGTGTGCCCGTTTGCTAAGGTCCTTGGTAGAGCACAGTATTGGGGTGGGAGTTACCCGATTTTCCAGGTATTGTGTGTCTCAGTTCCCCTGGCTAGGAAAAGGGATTCCCTTCCCCCTTGCGCTTCCCAGGTGAGGCGATGCCTCACCCTGCTTCAGCTTTCGCTGGTCGGGCTGCAGCAGCTGACCAGCACAGATTGTCAGGCCCTCTCCAGTGAGATAAACCCAGTACCTCAGTTGAAAATGCAGAAATCACCTGTCTTCTGTGTCGCTTGCGCTGGGAGTTGGAGACTGGAGCTGTTCCTATTCGGCCATCTTGCTCTGCCCCCGGTTCTCTTTCTTACTAATAAATATCATTTGTGGCTTTTTCCCCCAGAATAGGGCACATTCATTGCAGTAAAAGTTGTTCAGGCAGATATCCTTTCTCCTCAATGATTTTCTTAATGGTGTCTGGGACCTCTGTGTCTGTTGATTGCCAGAAGCTGCTTCTCCTGCTATCTGAACATTTTAGAAGGCAAACCTCTTTCTAAGTTTATCAGGCCATTTATTACTGGCATTAAGTTCTTCAGCTTTAGGTCTTTCACATTCTTTTTGCTTTAAGTTGTCAGATCATATTGAAGTCTGTAGGAATGCAATGCTTATAGCAACACATCACCCAAATAAAAACTGTATTTTCAATACAATATAAAAAAGTATTTTGCAAAAGGTGCAAGTATTTCATGCGTGCTGGCATAGCTCCAGCAACGACTTCATGAAATTTCTTTTCTTTTTTAAATTTTTACTGTGGTCTTTACACTGGATTTATTAATCTTGAAATGGTAGGCAACCACAGCTTCAGACCTCAATCTATGGTACACATCAAACAAGTCAACTTTTTCTTGTAATGTAATTACTTTTCTATGTTTCTTGGGAGCACTTCCAGCATCACTAGTGGAACTTTGTATAGGCCCATTGTCATTATTCAAGGTTTACAATTAAAACTGCCTTTGTAAAAATTATATCAGTGAGAAAATTATGGCAGTGAGGAAGATCTGATCTAGCCAACTCTCCTCTGGCCTTTAGCTTTCAAACTGCCAAGCTAGCTTTGGAAAACATCTAGGTTATAGTTTATTTTTTATTTATTATTATTATTATATTTTAAGTTCTAGGGTACATGTGCATAACGTGCAGGTTTGTTACATATGTATACTTGTGCCATGTTGGTGTGCTACACCCATCAACGCGTCAGCACCCATCAACTCCTCATTTACATCGGGTATAACTCCCAATGCAATCCCTCCCCCCTTCCCCCTCCCC
>NW_012101851.1:12173-27931 GCF_000951045.1 Mandrillus leucophaeus
ATGCTGGAGAGGATGTGGAGAAATAGGAACACTTTTACACTGTTGGTGGGAGTGTAAATTAGTTCAACCATTATGGAAGACAGTGTGGTGATTCCTCAAGGATCTGGAACCAGAAATACCGTTTGACCCAGCAATCCCATTACTGGGTGTATACCCAAAGGATTATAAATCATTCTAATATAAAGACACATGACACATACATTTATTGCAGCAGTATTCACAATAGTGAAGACTTGGAACCAACTCAAATGTCCATCAATGATAGACTGGATATAGAAAATGTGGCACATATACAATATGGAATATTATGCAGCCATAAAAAAGCATGTGTTCATGTCCTTTGCAGGGACATGGATGAAACTGGAAACCATCTTTCTCAGCAAACTATCACAAGGACAGAAAATCAAACACCACATGTTCTCACTCATAAGTGGGATTTGAACAATGGGAACACATGGACACAGGGAGGGGAACATCATACACTGGGGCCTGTCCAGGCATTGGGGGCTAGGAGAGGGATAGCAGTAGGATAAATACCTAAAGTAAATGATGGGTTGATGGATACAGCAAACCACCATGGCATGTATATACCTATGTAACAAAACTGCACATTCTGCACATGTACCACAGAACTTAATGTACATTTAAAAAAAGACAATACAATAACACAATTCACAAAGAAATTTGGTTACCTCTGTGACATACAATGATTTTATGTAACAATTATAATTATTAATAACATACACAAAGTCATATCAGAATTATAGTTTTCCATAATTTCATAACATGCCAAAAACACATTTATAGGGAAATACAGCCCAAAGAAAACCAAATACCATTTTGTATTTGATAATGCTTCCTGTATAACGTTTATACCAAATAAGCCAAATGTCACTATTGCATTAGTGCATTATTGATGTCAAACCCAAATTTATTTTATTTTATTTTATTTCATTTTATTTTACTTTATTTTATTTTTTAACATACTTTAAATTCTGGGATACATGTGCAGAAGATGCAGGTTTGTTACATAGGTGTATATATGCCATGGTACTTTGCTGCACCCATCAACCCATCATCTAGGTTTTAAGTCCTGCAAGCATTATGTATTTGTCCTAATCCTAGCCCTCTCCTTGCCTCCCACCCACCGACAGGCCGTGGTATGTTATGTTCCCTCCCCTGTGTCCATGTGTTGTCATTTTTCAACTCCCACTTATGAGTGAGAATATTTGGTGTTTGATTTTCTGTTCCTGTGTTAGTTTGCTGAGAATGATGCAAACCCAACTCTTAATAAAATTTATAGACAAATATAATCAATCTTAATCAGTTTGACCATAAGGTAAGATTTTCATAAACCTTTTAAAACCTTTACAAATTTTTAAGAGCAGATCATAAGCATGTTTTTGCTCTAAGAAAAACCTGTTGCGCTTTTATTCCAATGCTAAATTTACAGAAAAACTGAATAATACTCTTTTAATTTTAGGCAATGTCCACATACAGAATCTCTTTTACAATTAGTTTTTCATGAACTTTCCACAACTTGCTTAAACCTTTAGTTTTATCATAACTTAAAACAATCCTTTAACCCTTTAGGAAAAAAAAAATCCACGTTCCCATGACTTTTTATAATTTTTATTTTTATTTTTATTTTTTTTTACCAAAACCACATTTCACTTTCCTTACAAGTCTTACATGTAGGACTGTTTCTTTAATAGTCTTAATTACGTGTTACAATGTTAACTTTTGGCAATTTTTATATTCTATGAAAACCTTGGTAAGTTTGGGATTTTAATTATGTACTAGGTGTGGAGCCTAGGACTCAGACAGAATTGTAGATAAGGTATGACTCTCTCTAGTCTCTAATTTCATGTGTCTCAGGCCTTACCTAGCTGTAAAACAGGCAAGTTGTACAGTTAAGAGTCACAGTGGCATTTTATGAAGTATTTAGGAGGGCTAATCACCTTTAAATTGCACATTTCTTGCATAAATTCCCTTTGACAAATTCTTTCATGACTTATACAGACCATCTATGACATGCTTGGATTTTCTGACTTGTCCTAAACATTGCTCTTGCCAAACAAACATTCATTTTATTTTAGGACAAGAATTTACCATACAACATCCTTTGTTTTATAAAATGTCTTTTCTTTATAATCTTCTTTGCATAGCTAAGGAGCATGGCTAATTCAACTTGCCCCCAGGCCTTATCTAGAATCTAATGTCCAAGCTAGGTAAATTGAACAATTTTTAAAAATCAAAGAAGCAGTTTATGGCCTTAAAGCATTTAGCAAACTTAATATCTAACCTGCTTAATTTAGACCAATTGCTTACATTTTAGAAGATATTTTTATTTTACCAATAACCTTTAAAACTGTCTTTATTTCCCAAAGATTAAGTTACATGAACTAAATAAAAAGCATTGCACTTTTACTTTCCTGACAAAATATTTAATTTAAGCTCTTATTATTATTAAACCAATTAATTAAAACTTTTATATTAAACACACATAACACATATAACTACACAGACAGACAGAAGATAAATGACTTATTCCGCAAACCAGGAATTAAAACCTGAACCTGGGCTACTATTGTAAAAAGAGAAAGCATGGCCACATTGTTTCAATGTCAAGCTTCCAAGGACATACAAGGCAAGAGGGAAACCTCATCCAGTTTTTTTCAGGGAACTGCAGCAAAGTTTGTAACCAGTTTTCTGGGCCATCTTGGATAGTGAGCTCTGGGGTCCTAGGCCCATGTTCTGTCCTAAGGTACCCCTCCTTCATGACAGAACAATACTGAAAGACACATGAAGAACACCAGAATTGCTACAGCTCAAGACTAGCCTCACAAATCCTCATAAATCCTTTTTATCCATTAATCAAACATTACACAGGCAATAAACAGTGATTTTTACCATTCTTTCAACTGGTTTGCAGAGACAGAGACAGAGAGAGGGAGGGAGGAAGGGAAAGAGAGAGAGAGAGGCCAGGAGTCTGACTTGTAAGAAATTCTTGCCCTTTTGCCAGCATCCCAGGCTTCTGTGTTTCCTTTCCCTGATTCAACCTGGTGAACCGATTTGCTGCACCATAGCACTGGGGGCCAAGTTGCAACACAAAGGAAAATTATCATTTTCTGTTCTGGCCAGAGCAAAATACATATGACAAAACGTAGACATTAGCCACTGTGCTTATCACCCAATATCAAACTGGCAAGGCCCAAACTTGCCCCTGATTGGGCCCCATCATCATTAATCCAACCTCTGACCAGGAGTTTCAACTCGTGGTCTCTGGGCAAGACAGTCACCCTGAGTAATAGAAAAGATAGGAAAGAGAAAGGAGAGAAAGAAAAGTATTGCCTGTGGCAGGGTGGGGAAGGCGAAGAGCTCAGGGAGGTGAAGTGAAAGACTCATCCCTTGCAGCCATACTGAATCAAAAGTTCAGATGGCCACTTTTCGATTGTGAAGGGATATTTTCCAGCAGTCCCATCAGCTCTCAACTTTCCCCTTTTTGGGAAGAAAAAGGCTCCCCATATCCCACTGTCCTGTACATGCCTAATCCTGTCACCCACAGCAAAAGGTGCAAGGCAGATTATTCCAAAGAGAATAGCAGTTAACATTCTGTAGTGCCAAACCCATTCTTAGCCAAAAGGGAATTTACTGAGAGGAGCCTCTAACCCTCTATGTCTTAGAAGGGACCCTAACCCTCCTAGGTTGGGCCTCTAACCCAAGGTTGGTCAAGTGTCCTTGCCTTTTATTAAGAGGGGCCTCTAACCTACTCTGTCTTATGAGATACTCTAACTCCTCTAAATTGGGACTCTAACCCAATCGCATCCTTTACCTGGGTACCCCACCACTTACCCAAAATGGGACAATCAGTGCTGCAGTTTATTTCCTTTGGGTTGGAGTGTTTCTTCAGTATCATCCCTTTGAGGTTTGCCAAAAAGATGTTACTGGATCCTATTACTTGCCCAAAGTTAGCCTTTGGGTTAGGTGTTTCTGCAGTATAGTCCCTTTGGTGGTTGCCAGAAAGATGTTACTGGAAAGGAGTCCTGATCCGGATCCCAAGAGAGGGTTCTTGGATCTCTCACAAGAAAAATTCAGGACAAGTCCATAAAGCGAAAGGAAGATATTAGGAAAGTAAAGAAATAAAAGAATGGCTACTCCATAGACAGAGCAGCCCCAAGGGGCACTGGTTGCCCATTTTTATGGTTATTTCTTGATGATATGCTAAACAAGGGGTGGATTATTCATGCATCCCCTGTTTAGACCTTATAGGGTAACTTCCTGACATTGCCATGACATTTGTAAGCTGTCATGGTGCTGGTGGGAGTGTAGCAGTGAGGGCAACCAGAGGTCACTCTCATCACCATCTTTGTTTTGGTGAGTTTTAGCTGGCTTCTTTAATGCCACCTGTTTTATCAGCAAGGTCTTTATGACCTGTATCTTGTGCTGACCTTGTATCTCATCCTGTAACTTAGAATGCCTTGTCTGGGAATGCAGCCCAGCAGGTTTCAGCCTTATTTTACCCAGCCCCTACTAAAGATGGAGTTGCTGTGGTTCAAACACCTCTGACAGTTCAGGTTTTTCTACCTAGGTAATGGTTCCCAGGGAGGCTTCTGCTCATAGAATTTTGCTCTGGAAACTTGTCATTATCTGTATTTGCCTCTCTCCCCAATTCTGGCAGCAGCTGTTTGTCCTGTGGTCTCACTTCTCTAAAGGATTTAAGAATAATTGTTGATTTTTCAGTTTGTTCGGTTTTTTACTTATTGTTAACATGGAGTGTTGACTTCTAAGCTCCTTATATGTAGGATTGGAAACTGAAAGGCCTCACCTTAAGTTTTCATCAATCAAGTCCTTAAATCTTGTTAAATAGAACACTTTGTGACATTTTAAGCCATGATGTGGGAATGGGGAGAAAAGAGTTGCTAGCAGTATGTAGGCGTAAACTTAAGGTGCTCTGGGAAGTAGCAGTGAGCTATGGAAAAAGAGGAAGAAGGGAAGGGTGGAGTAGGAGAAGGGCAGGCAACTTACAAGTGACAGTTTGAGTACTGGAGACACAGGAGCATGTTTGCAGATACAGGTAACTAGATTGAATTTAGGGCATAAAAGGAAACTTATTAAAGGATTTGTCGGGGGCCTGTATTACTTTTTCTTGCTGAGATGGATGGTTAAAAAAATATACGTGTTGGGATCTAGACAAAGGGAATGCTGATGTTCGTGTGCATATAGTGGAGCTGAAGTGTTAAGACAGAAGCATCTGACAGGCAGTGGAACCTGAAATAGAGTGATGTTTGTACCCCTGTTGTCCAACACAGTTCCTGGCACTGAATGGCTGCTCAATAAACATTTGTTGAATGAATGTGTGAGTAATAGAGTTTAGTTCACTCTTTCTGAAAAGAACCTATAATTAAAAGTTTAAAAATTAATTCTACAAAAATAAAAAGTGACCTCTGCTTCCTATGTATGTAAGGTTTCTTTTTTAAGAATAAAAACGTGAAAAATAAGTAGCCAAAAGTACCTGGGTAGAAACCAGAATCTTAACTGATAGACTATATAGTGTCAACAAAAAGAGTCAAACTCTGGAAAATATTTGATGAGATTTATTCTGAGCCAAATATGAGTGACCATGGCCTGTGACAAAGTCCTCAGGACAACCTGAGAACAAGTGCCCAAGGTGGCTGGGGAGCAGCTTGGTTTTATACATTTTAGGGATACAAGAGGCTTCAGTCAAATACATGTAAGAAATACATGGGTTTGGCCCAGAAAGGTGGGACAACTCCAAGTGGGGCAGGAGGGGGCCTTCCAGCTTATAGGTAGATTGAAAAAATTTCTGGTTGACAATTGGTTGAGTTTAAAGAACTGGGATCAATAGAAAGGAATGTCTGGGTTAAGATAAGAGGTTGTGGAGACTAAAGTTTAATCATACAGATGAAGCCTGCAGGTTCCGAGAGAATAGAATGTAAATGCTTCTTATCAGATCTAAAGATCTGTGTTGATGTTAAAGCCGGAGAAATATAACGAGGCATGTTCGATCCCTACTTCCTGTCATGGCCAGAAAGTCTCTCAGTTTACATTTCTAAAGAGCGCCCTGGCCGAGGTGAAAGTACATTCAAACGGTTGAGGAACCTTGGTATTTTATTTTTGATTTACAATAGGAATGCATTGCACATTGGCCCTATTCACCATTATTTGGAATCTATACTTATTTGATTTAGTACCTCAATCTTTTTCCACTACCTTTCTTCCATTCCCCTCCTCCTATCCCTATTCCTCCTTTTTCCTCTTCTCCTTACCCCTCTATTCCTTCCCTCTTTCCCATCTCCCCACTTCTCCCCCTTTTCTTCTTCATCCCTCCCCTCCCCTCCCCTTCTTTATCTGTTCCTTCCTCTTCTTACTTCTTGCCTCTTGGCACTTTGAGGCAACTACCAGCAGTTCCTTATGAAGTTTGTGAGGTAGTGAATGTGGGTAGAGAAATATAGCTGATGAGTTGCTATAGGCCAGATCTTGAAGGTCCTTGTGTTGACACACTTTTTCCTTAAGTTATGGGAGGATTTTAAAGTACAGAAGTAGTCTCCTCTGATTTGTGGTTTAAAAGAGTACTTCAGTTGAGGTTGCAGTGAGCCATGATTGTGCCACTGTACTCCAGCTTGGGTCATAGAGCAAAACCTTGTCTCAAAAACAACAACAACAACAACTACAAAGACGACAATAAGAAATTTTATCACACCTTTAATCCCAGCACCTTGGGAGGCCAAGGCGGGCAGATCCCTTGAGACCAGGAGTTTGAGTCTGGCAACAAAGTGAGACCCCAGTCTCAACAAAAACTAATTAATTAATTAATTAATTAATTAAAATAAAGGATCACTTGAGCAGCTTTTAGGGAGGATGGATGGTTTGAAGGAGGGGGAAAAGGATACTGGCAGCAACAGGGAGACAGTAAATTTTTTTTTAACTTGCTTTGTTGAGCAGGTTGGAGTGCAGTGGCACGATCTTGGCTCACTGCAACCTCCGCCTCCTGAGTTCAAGTGATTCTCCTGCCTCGGCCTCCTGAGTAGCTGGGATTATAGGTGCGTGCCACCACATCTGACTAATTTTTGTATTTTTAGTACAGATGAGGTTTCACTATGTTGGCCAGGCTGGTATCAAACTCCTGACCTCAGGTGATCACCCCACATTGGCTTCCCAAAGTGCTGGGAATACAGGCGTGAGCCACCGTGCCTAGCCGAGACAGTAAATTTTTATAAAAGAGTGGTTTAAGGGGCCAGTTTGGCTGGTGAAGCCTGGGGGCAGTAGGTGTTGGAAGACATATTTAAAAGCTGCCTTTAGAAAGCAAGCACATATTAATTACATCAAATTTTTGGGGGGATGAGATGATTAATGAAGATCAACTCACTCACTCCCAATCCCTTTGGAGCTGCCACTGTGGGAAAATCACTTAGCAGGCTATTGTGGATGTCTAGGCCAGAGATTATGATAGCTGGAACAAAAAGAGCAACAGTAAGAATAAGAGCAGGCAGACAGTAGAAAACAGACTGATCATGACCTGGTCTCATTGACACATATGGAGGACAGTGAATCTAAAGTGACTTCCTGATTTTGGACTCAGGATCTTTCATCAGACAAGGAAAGCCAGATGGAAGCTTGTTTGGGGGTAGTTGGTTGAAAGGAAACAAAAGATTAGCTAGTGATAGAGTGAAGGATCACTAATCCGTGTAGAATAGCTTTTTTCTTGAGGCAGGGCAGTTGTGGAGAAAACGAATCACACAGGACCTCAAGTGGAAAGTGTGGGAGCAGACAGTGTAACTGCCCAACGGGTTCACCTTGCCTGCCGCTTAGACAGAGCTGATTATCAAGACAGGGGAATTGCAATGGAGAAAGAGTAATTCATGCAGAGCCAGCTGTGTGTGAGACTGCAGTTTTATTATTCAAATCAGTCTTGGGGCATTGAAATTTTTAAGAATAATTTGGTGGGTAGGGGCTTGGGAAGTAGGGAGTGTTGACTGGTTGAGTTGGATATGGAATCATAGGGGGCTCTAAGTCAGTTTTTCTTGCTATCCTCTGTTCCTGGGTGGGTTCACAGAACTGTCTGGGCCAGATTACTGGTCTGAGTGCTGTAAGTGAAATGGGGAAAGTTCCCCTATCCCCCTTGCAGGGCATGCCACATGGGGAATGGCTCGCTTCTTCAGAACCTCTAGGGGGAGTATGCAGACAGGCAGGCTGTGGGGCTCTGACCCCATGGCAACATCTAGGGGTGAAAATAACATTTGGGTGGGAAGGCAGGAGTGCCTATCCTCACCTAGGTCCCTGGGCACAGACTCGAGGGTGGAGCCCTAGCCAGGGACCCGCCTTTCTCTGCCCAGCACTTCCCTACCCCGCTCGTGTATCACAAGCTGGTGCATCAGAATGCAGGGGCTGCAAAATATATCAAACAGTGACCTTAGGTTTTACAACAGTGATGTTATTCCCGGGAGCAATCTGGGGAGGTTCAGACCCTTGCAACTGGAGGCTGCATGGCCCCTAAACTGTAATTTCTAATCTTGTAGTTAATTTGTTAGTCCTGCAAAGGCTGACTGGTTCCCAGGTAAGAAGGTTTTTTTTGTTGTTGTTGTTGTTTTTTTTTTTTTTTTGGGTGGGAGGAGACCGAAGAACTATTATCAATTCTGTATCAGAGTTAAACTATAAACTAAATTCCTTCCCAAGGTTAGTTCGGCCTATACACAGGAATGAACAAGGACACCTTAAAGGTTAGATGTAAGATAGAGTCGGTTAGGTCTGATCTCTTTCACTGTCATAATTTCCTCAGTTACAGTTTTTGCAAAGGCAGTTTCAATAATAGTACCCTTCTCTTCCTTCCTTCCCATTTTTTCTTCTCAAAGTAATATATGTACACAGTTATGTATAAATAATACATGTAGTATATTATATATATTAATTGTAAATAATATAATTAACAAACTACACATGTATTAAAAATAGCATCTATAACATATTATTAACTATATTAAATATAATTGTCATATTATCTTATTATATATCATTTATATATTATAGAAACATATATAGCACAGAAGGGCTTCAGATAAAAAATAATAGTCCCCTGATATATCACATCCTATCCCCTACCCCACTCTCCAAAAGCAACATCTTTGAACCCCTTTGGGCATTTTTCCTGGTGTGCATACCCCTACCAGTAGTCTTTCTGTTATCAATTCTAGACTTTACTTATTTATAGATGGGGTCTCCCTATGTTGGCCAGGTTGGTCTTGAACTCCTGGCCTCAAGTGATCCTCCCTCCTCAGCCTCTCAAAGTGCTGGGATTAAAGGCATGACCACCCCCTGCCCTAGACTTTATTTATTGACTTCTTACTATGGTATTTTCTGTACTTCCTGTTTTAAACAAGTGGGAAGATGAATGCGTGTGTTAAAATTCCTGATGAATCCCTGGTTTCAGCAATAACGATAATTTATACAGCACTTGCTATGTGGAAGACAGAGTTCTTAGCGCTTTGGATGTATTAATCATTTAATTACAAACTCGATTGCAAGAATTAATAAAAAGCAGGAAGGCAAAGAATGCTGAGTCTTCCCCGTCAAAAACCATTACCGGTAACCAGCAGTAAAAGAGAGAAGCTCAGAGGCACTGAAATTGCCCGCGGCTCCTTTAATTCTCCATAGCGGATGAGTGGTGCCAGGCCCACCCACTTGAAACAGGCTGAAGGCTCCCAGCGCCCTACCCCGCCCGAGGCGCGGAGCCTGAGCCAAGGCCACGTGACGATGACAGACGGCACTCTGGCTTTCCCGGAGCAGTCTCTATGGTATTCTTCCCAGCCCACCCATCCCTTTGGTAGCGTCAGTCACGTGACAGACTCCGGGTTTACGGCAGATGCCCACGTGATCCTGGCCTGCAGTGGGGTGGCTGCGGTGAGATACCTGGGTTCCTGAAGGGCGAGCGGTTAGGTCGTAACTACCGCCTCCGCTGGCCGACTCTCCGAGCGGCCGGGCTCGGAAGCAACGAGCCAGCTCAGGCTTTCACCGCTTAGTGCCTACGGCACGGGTCAGCTCTTTCTGCCTCCTCCGCCTTCGCGGTCCTCACCTCTTTGCGGGTGAAGTTACCTTTGGGTTGCCAGACCTTGGGGCCTGAGGCCCAAACTCGGGACGAACCCCAACCCACCTCTCTTTTCCTGTCATTCTCCAACTCTTACTTTGTACCACGGAATCACTTGGCCTTAGAGCTAGCCAGCTCGGCTGTGCCTTGAGGCCAGGTTTGGGGAGATAAAGGTAACCGTGGGGAAAGCGGCCCCCCAGTGGACAAAGGCGGAGGCAAGAATAGAGCAAGCCTGAGGGCCATAGGGATGAGAATACGCGGTTGAGGGGTGAAAAAGAAAACAAACAACAAAAAACCCTAAAGACTACTGAAGATTTAGAAGGGACTGGAAAGGACTTGTTGCGCAATGGAAGAATCTGACTCTGAGAAAACGATGGAGAAAGAAAATGTGGGGCCGAGAATGGATCCACCACTAGGGGAACCGGAAGGATCGCTTGGGTGGGTGAAGGGTATTATGTCAAACTTGGAAGTGGGGGTGTTCAAATTGAAGAGAGTATTGTGAATTAGAACACTTCTCCCCACCCCCCCCATGATAAATTGCTTTGATTTACCAGTAATGTTGATTGGTATTATGCTTTGGACGATAGGATAAACTGGAAAGCGAATTGGTGCTAACTGGGCAGAAACAACCCTTGGGAAGGGGCTGATACTCCTGGTGGTGGTGCTGGGGGAGTGTTCTAATTAAAGCAGTTCTGAGTTGCTTTGAATTATCAGTAAAGGAGATTTGCTGTCACCAGGTTGGGGATGGAAAGACTAGGAAGAAGATTTGCATTTCCAGGTCAGAGACCAGTGGCTTGAGGGTGCTTTCTGTGCCAATTTGTACCTGAATTTGAGACTTATGTTATATCTACTTTGTGCCTGTGATGAGTGAAATAGGGCTTGGAAGGACAGCTGAAGGACTAAAAAGATACTTCCAGCTTTTAAAATTAGGAGGCTGAATGCTTTTTATAAATAGAGGATATTCAATATGCAGTCCTCAAATAGAGGATATCAATATACTCTATTTTTTAGAAATAGAAAATATTGTTTGATTAAAGCAGCTGCATTGTTTTGATAAATTTAAGATGATGAAAAATTGAATCTTGAATTTTAATGACTGATTTGTATTCCTAAATACATCTTCCTAGGAGTTCTCTCTTGAACTTCTACTTAGGAGATAGGGAGCATACACACAGTTTTATAATTTAGGAAAATGAGGCCTCTATTCATCTCAGGTTCCACACAGCTGTACTCAGCTGTTGTACTAAACATGCTCTTTTGTACCTCCGTGTTTATTTATATTTCATTAATTTCAATTTCTAAGGGAATTGGATCATAGAAACTGTTTTTTGGTTTATATCTGCAGGTGGGTGCTACCAAATACAGCCATGAAGAAAAAGGTAAGATGTGTTAGATACGTCAAAACCATGAAGGTAAAGGTAAGAAGTTGATATTCAGGAAGTTTGTGATATATATACACCATCTTTTCTGGACTATTGCAGGAGCCTTCTATGTGGTCTCTCTGACTCTCTTCCCCTTGTATGCTATCTGGTTTAATTTTTCTAATATGAAAATCTGACTGAGTCATCTACATACTTAAGAACCTTTAGTAACTTCTTTAAGCCCGTGGAATAAAATCCAAATGATTTCATGGTCCTTTAAAAATCTGTTCCTGACCAAACCCTCTGCCACACTTACGCACCCTTTCGCAGCCATACAGAATTTATTGTTCTCCAGATTTACAAATTAATTTGCACTTTGTGTAAGCCATATACCACACACCATACAGGCCTCTGTCTGCACATTTATTTTTAATCTAACTCAAATGTTACCACTATAAGGTCTTATGTGAGTTCTTCAGATGGAATTGGACACACCTTCCTTTGTGCTGTCATAGTACTGTGCCCTACGTTGGGATTTAGGCAGAATTGCTAAGAGTGCAGCTCAAGCTAATTTCTTAACCTTTTGGCGCTTCAGTTTCCTAATTTGTAAAATGGTAGTAATAATATTAACTGTATCATAGGATTGTTGTGACGTTTAAGTTAGTAAATGCCTGTAGAACACTTAGATCAGTACCTAACATGATTAGCCTTGGTAAGTCTTTCATAGGCAATTAAAAGAGGTACATTGTATAAATTAATAACTGAAGGAAATGTACCATATTTTGCCTTAGCTTCATCTAATAATTCAGTTCTGTAACTACAGTTTGCTAAGGGAGTGTTCTTGATGAGCCTGTCTGAAGTTGCTTTCATCGAGAATGCCTAAAAATACCAGAAATTTCTACATGATTAAGAACAAAAATTAGTTTGATTTAATCATTCTGCATTGTATACATGTATCAAAACATCGCGTTGTACCTCCTAAATATATTGTTTTTCAATTAACATTTTAAAGAACAAAAGCAAACTTTTTGTGGCAACTTTAGACTGGCTCAGCAGTGACATTTCCTTAGTGAGATAAAGTTATGTAGCTAAAATTGTTAGATTAAATCAAGCCTGAGTGTAGTATATTTCATCAATACTCCTTATATTTGTAATTAAAAAATTTAATAAAATATCTTAGGATTGAAGGTAGAATATAGATTCCCTTCATTTGAAAAGCAAGATAAGGCTGAGCATGGTGGTTCATGCCTGTAATCCCTGCACTGTGGGAGACTGAGGCGGGTGCATCGCTTGAGGCCAGGAGTTCAAGATCAGCCTGGCCAACATGGCAAAACCCTGTCTGTACTAAATATACAAAAAAAATTAGCTGGACGTGATGGTGCATGCCTGGAATCCCAGGCATGGGATGGCTGAAGTGGGGTGGCTGAGGCACGAGAATCACTTGAACCTGGGAGGCGGAGGTTGCAGTGAGCCGAGATCATGCCGCTGCACTCCAGCCTGGATGATAGAGCGAGGCTTGGTCTCAAAAAAAATAAAAAGAAAGAAAGAAAAGGAAAGCAAGGTAATTGGAACTATATTTCGTAAATTCTAGATTTGAAAGGACTCTCAAAAGTCACTTTACTAAATTTCCTTTTAGTATAAGAGTATACAACATCTTTGACAAGTGCTCTCTGTGTGAGATGCTGCCATTGACAGGAAGGCTGCTTACCTTCATGAGGCTACCCTTGCCCTTGGACAATTCTCACTGTCAGATACTCTCTTGCTTTATATATTTGTTTTGATAACTTGCTTGTCCTTTTGATGTACATACTTGGAGCATCTGTTGTATGTTAGGCACTGGAGGTATGAGGGGACTCTCCCCTTGCAGAGCTCAGAGTCTTCTGAGAGAGAGGGACAGACCCCCCCAAAATAAGTAACTGCAGTGCATTATAGTCTTTGCAATGAAATAACAGTGCCATGGCAGGACAGAGGTAAGACACTTAAGTCAGCCTAGAGCATTGGACTCAGAATATCTTCTTGCAAAAATGATTACTGAACCAAGTCTTGAAGGGTAACTGCAATTTAGCTGAAGGAAGAAGGAGAATGGATAGTTTACTGGCAGATAGTACTGTGTGAAACAATGGCACAGATGCAGGACCTTCCAGAGGGTTGGGAGCAATCAGAGGGACTACCAGCAGTTCAATTAAGTGTGGCTGTAAGCTAAAACTTTCAGGCCAAGAGGGACAGGAGATGAGGGATGAGAAGTAGATAGACTAGATCAAGGAGGGTCTTATATGTAGTCTGAGGACTTCATCCTGCAGGCCATGGGAAGCTTTTGAAAAGAAAAAGGAGGGATAGTAATAAATGGAACAAGAGCATAGCGGTAAGTGGAAGGGATGAGATCAAAGGCAGAGGTGGAAAGATTGACCTTGAGCAGGAGGAGGAAGAACTTTCAGTTATATTGCAATCCTGTGCTAGGTAATTCAGATAACAAAACATTGGGTTATGTTAGAACAGGGTTTAGTTTCCTCTAAACGTGGTATTTTTCTAATGTGTTTCTGAACATATTAACAGTGCATCTTAATAGCATAGAGTCAGTGTAATTCTGTCACCTAAAGGATGTGTGTCCTGTGACAGGTAAGTGTCTGGCTTCTGGAATTCTAAGTATCTCTGCATTCACCCTTGGTTGGGAAGAGTTTAGTTAGTTGTGAGTATCCACACCAGGTTGCTGGTATTGTCAGTTCAGGAAAATATCAAATCCAGGAGAGAAATAGATCCCTTTAGACTTGATTTGCTCTAGATTGCTAACTTTTTTCCTTTCCTTTTCCCTACTTTGTCCTTAGGTGCTGTTGATGGGTAAAAGTGGATCTGGTAAGACCAGCATGAGGTCTATTATCTTTGCAAATTATATTGCCAGAGACACACGTCGCCTTGGCGCAACAAGTAAGATGTTTTATCTTATCGTAAAGTCAGGTGATCTTAACTCTTAATAATCTGCATAACACACTTGTTTGCAGTAGCTTGGGGATGCAGAAAGGTTGGGGGATTTGTTATGGAGCATGTTTACCCTTTTTGCATTGGTTCTCAAAGAGGTATGGCCTAATTCCAGTTACTGCTGCTTGCTCTCTTCAGGGAGGTTCTTTTCTTTCTAGGTTGTTTATGAAGTGGATTGCCCTTATCCAACTTTTTGTTTATCCTGCTATTTCTTAAACAAGCATTGTTTGTTCGTCTTGTGGGGAGAGTGTTTTTAACTCTTATACAAAGGGAAATTCATAGGTATTAACAAGCATAACAGTAAAATATCCTAAGATTTTTTAAAGCAGTAATTACACCTTGTCTTCGTTAAAAGGTAAATTACGGTGGTGGGAAGGAAAGAGGTTAACTTGATCTGTACTCTGCTACTTCTTTTCCTGGATACACATAGATGATCTCATTAGAGTTTTGGTTCTGATTTAGGGAATATGTTGTTGCCTTTTATAGTTTGAGTGTTAGTATGTACTAATTGGGCTGCCATGGACAGTGAATGTAGGATCCTGGGAGAGCCCTTCTGTCTCTGGGTTGTACTGCCATTTCCTTCTGCAGCATTCAAGCATTTCTGGATTCTGCTTGGTCCTTTATTTTTAGGGACAGGCCACCCACTACTCTATACAGTTCCTGAAGTTTCAAAAACAACAGCATTTTAAAAACACAGTATGTTTCAGACCCTAGGAAATAAAAGAGAAGGAAACCTCATTTCTATTCTTATGGTGCTTGGAGTGTAAGTGTAGACTCTCATAATTGGGGCAGCTTTGATGACTAGAAAGCTGTTTCTTGAATATATTTTTTGTTGTTATTGTTTAAGATGGAGTCTTGCACTCTCTTGCCCAGTCTGGAGTGCAGTGGTACAGTCTTACCTCCTGGGTTCAAGTGATTCTTGTGCCTCAGCCTCACGAGTAGCTGGAATTACAGGCACCCACAACCACGCCCAGCTAATTTTATATTTTTACCAGAGACAAGGTTTCACCGTGTTGGCCAGGCTGATCTCTAACTCCTGACCTCAAGTGATCTGCTTGCCTCTGCTTCTCGAAGTGCTGGGATTACAGGTGTGAGCCACCGTGCCTGGCCTCTTTCTTTTTTTTTTTCTGTTAGCTTGTTCTCTTTCTGTTCTCTTAAGCCTCTACAAAAATTTGAGGATAGTCATTGTCTGAGTTTGTCCAAGCCATCTCTTGCCTCACAAATCTTTTTTTTTTTTTTTTTCTTTTTGGAGACAGAGTCTTGCTCTATCATCCAGGCTGGAGTGCAGTGGCATGATCTCAGCTCACTGCAACCTCCTCCTC
>NW_012101851.1:27981-72204 GCF_000951045.1 Mandrillus leucophaeus
GAGACAGAGTCTTGCTCTATCATCCAGGCTGGAGTGCAGTGGCATGATCTCAGCTCACTGCAACCTCCTCCTCCTGGTTCAAGGGATTCTCCTGAATCAGCCTCCCAAGTAGCTGGGACTACAGGTGTGTACCACCACATCCAGCTAATTTTTTTTATTTTTAGTACAGATGGGGTTTCACCACGTTGGCCAAGCTAGTCCCGAACTCCTGACCTCAGGTGATCCTCCCGCCTTGACCTCCCAAAGTGCTGGGACTACAGGTGTGAGCCACCATGCCCGGCCATCTTGCTTCACAAATCATGTCTTCCTTAAGTTAAAAATGTCCAGCTCTTCCATCTATTTCTCATTTGACATATTTTGAAACATTTTTAAGGACTTGTTCAAACTTGTCTACATTTTTCTTATGGTACTGAGACTTGGATGCAGGTGGAGTCTGATCAGGGCAGAGTGGGCCTATCACATCTGTTATTCTGGACATTACATTGCTGTTAGCACAGTCTAACATGTATCCTCCTTTTCTGGAGTAAGTTTTGTTATGAGGAGTCTTACCAAAAAACCCTTTCAAATATATTCAAATTCCCTTTCAAATATGTTGTTATTAAAACACATACCCTTCTGGCTTTTGGGCAATTAATATTTTAAACCAAAGAATAAATGCTTACTTCTATTAAATTATTTAGTTTTGTTTGTTTTAGCCCATGATATGTTCCTGTACCCTTTGTTTGTTAACTGTGAAATTCAGAACAAGTCCAATCCCTTTTTTCTCATCCATAAAAAAAGGGATTGGATCCTATTTTCATTTTAGCTACTTATTCTCTTATCTGATATATTAGCTATATTTCCTAACTCCATGGAGTTTGTACATTTGATGAATATCTCATCTAGTTTTCATTTAAGTCATTGGTCGAAAGTTTTGGTCAGGATAATGTCCCATGGCCTGTCATGCCTCTATAATTGACATCTGTAGCTCTGGCCTCTGGAAAGTCTACCTGTCCAAACTTCTCTCTGTCTTGATTTGATAGATTAAAACTTTTTTTTTTTTCCTTTCAAGTTAAATATTTGGGCCTAATTACCCTTATGGTTTCAGTAGATTAGAGGAAGCTAATGGTTACTGAACAACTGTTATTTGTCAGGCTTTTGTGTACTGTTTTATTTACTTTAGTTCTCATCTTAACTTCATTTTTATAGGGAATAAAGAAGGAGGTACAACTTAGAAGTTAATATCACTAAGCTAGGAAGTATCAGAGCTGGAATGTCAATCTATGCTCTTCCCTTATTCCTTATGCCACATTCTATCTAGCTTACCCTCTCCTAACAATTCCTGGCAGACGTATTTTTATTTCTGTTTTAAATTCTGCACACTTTGTTGAAGCACCTTTTTCTAATCCAGTTGCTGTTGCTGTTTTTATATAGCTGATCAGAGTTGACTTATTACCCTGAATCCAGAGAACAGTCTTGCAACCAACATTTCAGAGCTATTCAAACTGCTTGAAATAGTTTTGATATAACCTAGCAGCCTTATTGTGAACAGAATTTTGCGAATTATATGAACCCTATACATTAAGGCAAACCATTTATTTAGCAAGTGCTTTTCTGGAACTTTTTATGTAGGAGGCACAGAGAACAGGACAGGGCTCTTGTCCTTAGAATATCTCAAGCAGAACCTTTATTACTAATACTTTGTTAGTAATCACTGTATCTCCTTACAGGTAGTGAAAGTATACTTTAAAATACTATGTTTTAGGATATCATCATTAGCTAGTTTGTCATTGCTAAAGAAATACCTGGGTTCTACTGCTAAACTTATAGACAAGTTCAAAATACATATATAGTGCATTACTTTTTACTTGATAGTCCTCTTTATGTAGTTGCTGATTTTCTTTAAAAGTAGTAAGAGTACTTTTAAAATATTACATTGATTTTAATGTTTTAGTGTTTTTCTAGTTTCTCATTGCTGAAAATAGTCCAGTTTTATTTTGTTAAACTTAGAGCCTACTGTGTTTTGAAATTTGAAGTAAGAGTACATGATTGTGATATTATTAATTTATTAGGGGGCTGCTAAAATGTATTTGTTGGAACAGTAAACTTGTCAATAAAAATGATTATGAAGTATTTTAGTCTCAAACACTGTTGACGGCTCCAAGATTTCCTACCTTCTCAAAATTCTCTGTTCCCTTGGCTTTTATTTAATGCTCTGTTACCCTGGTTTTCTTCCATTATCTTTAACCATCCCATCTCTCTTTAAAAAAAATCTTTATCATAGTATTTTCTTCTTTCTGCCCCGTAAGTGTGTGTCATTCCCCAAAGCTCTGTTCTTGGTTCTTTTTAGTTGTTCTTGTGATAATAGGGTAGGAAGACTAGGAGAGCCAGAAAGCCATATATGGAAGACATGAGACTAAAGAGGGAAGCAGGAAGTGGGTGGTTAGATCATAAAATGTCTTGTAAGCCAAGTTAGGTAGTAGGACCTGAGGGTAGAGAGAGTTTTAAACAGAAGAGCGATATTTTACAGGTCCCGGGGATTAGGGAAAGTGTTAAAAAAAAAAAAAGCAACATGAGCAGATTTATATTTTATATTTTTAATTTTCAGTTTTAATTACAAAAGTAGTACTTGTGAAAAATTCAAACATTACAGACGTGTGAAAAGCCTCTTTTCTCCCTCTCAGGCCTGCTTCCTAGGGACAACCACAATTAGTAGTTTTGAGGTTATCCTTCTGGCCCTTTCTTTTCTGGGTGTATACAATTGTGCATATGCAGAGAGACATGGTTTTTTTCTGTTTAAAGAAGAATGAAAATCTGCATTTTGGAGAGAGATCACTCTATCTGTAATATGGAGGATAGATTGGAGGGAGGCAAGGTTAGAAAGAGGTTGATAAGTTAGGAAACTATTTTAGTAGACCAGGTGAGAGATGATGGGGGCTTAGTTTGGGCTAGGGTGATGATAGTGGATATGGCGAGAAGCAAATGGATTTGAGATCTATTTAAGAGATAGAGTCAGCCAGACTTCCTGGTAGATTTAGGGAGAATGATGAGGAAAAAAGCGGACTGAAGGATGAAACTGAGGTTTTGGCTTAGGCAACTGGTTGAATTCACTGAGATGGAGAAGACTGAAAGAGGAATAGATTTGTAGGAAGAAAGGGGAGATGATGAGCTACATATACTTGGATACGTTGAGTTTGGGATACTTGTGGTTTATTCAAATGGAGATTTGTAATATATGTCAGAAAAGTAGGAGAGAAATCTGTCCTGGAGATACCTGTTTCTGAGTCATCAGTGTCTAAATGGCAAATAAAATAATACGAATAGACTAGCTTGCCTTGGGGAAGGTGGCCAAGGATGGAGTCCTGAAGAACTCCCAACATTTAAGGGACAGAAAGAAGAATAGGAATTGTAAGGGAGGATCTGCCAGATAAGTTGTAGATATGATATCAGAGACCAAGAGAAGAGAATTTTTTGAGAAGAGAGTAGTCAACAGTGTCATGCTGCAGAAAGTAAGACAAGGACTAAAAGGTCCATTGGATTTGGTTATGGGGCCATTGGTCACTTGATGAGAATAATTTCTATGATATGGGAGTAGAAACCTGATTTCTATCCCATGTGCCCCATGTCTAAACAGTCACTGAATCCTGTCACTTCTTTTGTTATTGTCTTTCCCTTTCTCAGTAGCACTTCTTTCCATTTTTTTTTAGTACTAGACCGTATACATAGTCTTCAAATTAATAGCAGTTTGAGCACCTACTCTCTCGTAGACTCTGTTGGAAATACAAAGACATGTAAGATATGATTCCTTTTCCAAGGAGGGGGAAGTAAAGGGGAGAAGGGAAGTAGTTTGAGCACCTACTACGTGCCAGGCACTTTATGTATGATAATTCATTGAATCCTCATAGTAATCCTGTGAGGTCAATGCTATGCCCCGCGCCCCCCTGCCCACTTTCTTTTTTAATAGAAGAGGAAACTAATACTCAGAGCTTAAGTGACTTGCCCAAGGTCACACAGAGAGGTAGAGCCATGATATTTGAATGAAGATTTGTTCGACTCCAAAGCCCGTGCTTTTTAAAATAATGCTCTGTTGCTTACAATGTAGTTTATAAGAAGATAAAATTGCACAAAAGTTAGATAGCAGTCAATTTAAGCAATAGCTTTGAGATAGTCATAGGAGAAATATCACTGTGTGATTGATTATCACAAATTGTATAGATTATAATTCCTAGACTTTGATAAATTTTCAGGATAAAATCTTTCATTATTACTCCTTGGGATTTTTAGTGCCTGGCAGAGAGTAGATGCTTAATAAATGTTTGAATGAATTCAGAGGGAGAGATGACGGTAAGTGGGGGTAGCCAGGCAGGGCTTTTAGAGGAGGTGGGATTTAGGCTGGCTCTTAAAAGATGAATATAGTTTGAAAGAAAGATGGGGAGGGCTTTCCAGGCAGATGAACAGAGTAGGTGAAGAATAGAGGGGAGGGAAGTGTAACTCAGAGGTCGCAAACAGGCAGCCTGTATCCTGGATAAGACCTGTAGATGTGTTTTGTTTGGCCCATGTGATGTTTTCTAAAAATGGCAATTAGTTATCAACATGTAAAAGTTTTCATAAAAATGGATTTCCCACTACTGCTGAAAAACTTAAAGGTCTGGTAACCCAGAGCCCCCATTCCTGCATGGCAAAGGAACCAGAGCTGAGTAACTGCTGCTCACTCTACTATCCCATTGGGTAGATGTTTACCCTCCATATGTGGCCAACTTTGCTCATATACGTTTACTGGCCTGGCCCCTGTTAGCAAGTTTGCGACCCCTGGTGTAAAGTATTTTGGGGGTTGGGGAGGTAGTGGGGTTTGGGAGGACTGTGAATAAACCAAATTGGGCTGGAGTGAAAGGCTTTATTAATGTGGATCATTGGGGAATGTATAGGTAGACTGGAAGCCAAATTGTGAAGGACCTTGAATGCCTCCCCATAGGCATGGAGGAGCCATTGAAAGTGTTTTGAATGGGGAGTGACATGTTCAAAGTAGTGTTAAGAAGATGAGCCTGACAGTAGCCTGTAGGATGAAGTAAAAGTGAGTAAGGCTTTTTGGTGGGGAGGTCAGTTATGGAGCTATTGTAGTAGTGTAGACAGATGATAAGGGGCTTCCTTAGTGTTTGTGGTGGGTTATAAAATAAAGAATGGAATTAAGAGAGATTACAAAGGACTAGCAATGTATTGAATGTGGATAGAAGAGTCAAAAGTGGGAAAAAGTTAGGGTCATTAACTGGAAAGGAAATCAATAGCAGGAGTTCATTTGGTTATGTGTTATGTTTGTTTTTTGTTACTTTTTTTTTTAATTTGTGTGTGTGTGTGAGGTTGGTGGGGGCAGGTGGGACAGGGAAGACTGATTAAATGGTATATATCTATTACATGTTGAAATTTTAACATAAGTATTGTAATTGGAGATTGTTTCTGCTCTAGGTATTAAACTACTAAAAAGTAAAATGACTTACATGAGAGCCAATTCTGTAGCTCAGGGTAGTTTAGGTGCCCACCTTGCCACTAAACCACACTACTCAGCTGAAAATCACCTTCTTGTTGTGGCTTTGAGCATTTCACTCCACTTTGGTCCTTCTAAATTTCATGGGTTAGTGCTTTGCTTATTTTGAATTTCACTTCACCTGCTATAATTACTAGATCTGTCATATTTGTCTTCCAGTTGATGTAGAACATTCTCATGTTCGATTTCTGGGAAACCTGGTATTGAACCTGTGGGATTGTGGTGGGTAAGTACCATCTGCTTACTTGTTTGTGAAGCTGATGTCAGTAATCATGGCATCTAGCATATCAGCATGGTGAATACACCTAGAGTAACTATCATTTGTAATAGATTAGATAGAAATTAGTTCAAAATTCACACTTGAGTCAATAAACATCTCTGACTTTTATGGAATTGTGAAAATGCCCTCTGTATGTGACATGTTTAAATAGCACTAATCCAAGCTCTATCTAGGTATCTGTAGTTTGGGATAGATTATCCCCTTTTGTGGAGGAATAAATTAGGTTTCTGTCTCAGGCATCCTGACACCAGTGCTGAGCTCTTAGCTGTCATACCATACTACTTTGTTCTTAGTAATAAAACATCAATAATTTTCTCCAGGCAATCTCAATACTGTAGATCAGACACTGAGCACACATTCTCTAGCTAAGTGACCTACTTTTTGGAAGAGTAGGAGTTAGCTCTTCCTCTTATGAGCAAAGTATTCACCACATATTCCATCACAAATGTACACACACTATGGATGTATGCTGATGTTGCTCCCTACCCTATGGCCATTGCATCTCTGTGCTGAAGGAGCAGTGTGCATTGCACAGTGGATAGGAGCATAGGTTTTGGAGTCAGGTTGGGGTTTGCACCTCAGCTCTGTTAACTGTGTTATCTTGGGTAAATCATTTAAACTCTCTGAGCCACAGTTTCTTCATCTGTACAGTAGTGAAGGCAATGGTACCAGCTCATAGGGTTGTTTTGATGATTAAGATAATTTATACAAAGTTGCATAGCAGAGTGCCTCACAAAATGCATAGATATTGTTAGCTCAGTGTATCCCAGCTCTTAGCATAGAGCCAGCCATAGAGTGGGTGCTCAGTGAATATGTGTTGAAAGAATAATGCAATAGCTAAATACTCTATAAGAAAATGACTCCATTCCTGATAGCAGATGGATCACTTAACATCCTAGCACCTATCTCCATACAAATCCTTCCTCATTATCATTGGTTCTAATTTTCGAATCCGTGTTAAGACATTAGTCCCAAGTCCCTTGCTTTTAGGCACTAAGATGTGATGATCTTCGTTTTTACAGATAAGGCTGCTGAGGCCTGGGGAGATTATGATTCTGCTGAGTTCACACAGCTAATTAATAGCAAAGTGCAGGACTAGAACCTAGGTTGCTGATTTTTTTCTCCTACTACCGAATGCTACTGTTTTCTGCTGGCCAAGTGGTAATTGAGAGCTTCCTGGAAAGCAGCACTTAGCCTAAGGAGCAGAGAGCAACATCTACAAAAAAATACAAAAAAACTAGCTGGGCGAGGTGGCGGGCGCCTATAGTCCCAGCTACTCGGGAGGCTGAGGCAGGAGAATGGCGTAAACCCGGGAGGTGGAGCTTGCAGTGAGCTGAGATCTGGCCACTGCACTCCAGCCTGGGCGACAGAGCAAGACTCCATCTCAAAAAAAAAAAAAAAAAAGTTACCATTGGAGTCATTTTAATGTAGTTTAGAATATTTGACTGTTGAGTTATTCATTCAGCAAATTTTCATTGAGTACTTAACACTGTTAGAAGCTGGGAAACTATGAAGAATAGTAACATACATGGAACTTGCTGTCTAGGGAAGTGAATGGTATTAATGAAAAACTCTCACAAACAAGTGTAATAACCTGTGGTAAGTGTTAGAAGTAAGAGGAATGTATTGATATAAGAGCCTATGCTTAGTGGATTGACCTGTCAGGAGGCCATGGGCAGTTTCTGTGAGGAAATATGGATTGAACTGAAATCTAAAGAGACAAGCAGGGGTTAACTAGATGAAGAGGTGGGGGGTAGCATCTGAGACAGAGTGAACAGCATGTGTAAAGGCTACATAGTGGATAAACCATGTGTCACTTGAGGAATTGAGAAAAAGTCAGTGTGTTTAGAATATAAGGAGAGGGGCAGAGAAATGGATCTGGTACAGGAGAATCAGTGGGACCTGGTAAGAAACAGAAAAGGGGCTGCACCAAATGGTTGACATGCTTTGCAAACTTCTTTTGTTGGCTCAAGTTGTGCCTCAAGAGGTAAGAAGGTAAGGCCAGACTTATTTGTTATGATTTGCCCTTTAGATTGAAGCCTTAAGGTTATCTTTCACATTGATCAAGCCAACAAAAATAGGTCATAAGGAGGAGTGATTGAACTGCGGATTTGCTTACTATATATTTTTTTTCTACCAGGCAAGACACCTTCATGGAAAATTATTTTACTAGCCAACGGGACAACATCTTCCGAAATGTGGAGGTTCTGATTTATGTCTTTGATGTGGAGAGCCGCGAACTGGAAAAGGACATGCACTATTACCAATCATGCCTGGAGGCCATTCTGCAGAACTCTCCAGATGCCAAAATATTTTGCTTGGTACACAAAATGGATCTGGTACAGGAGGATCAACGGGACCTGGTAAGAAACAGAAAAAGCACTGCACCAAATGCTTGACATGCTTTGCAAACTTATTTTGTAGAGGTATAGGTTAATTTGTACCATTTTTTTCAGGAATAAAAGGTCAGCAGAAGTTTTCAAAGTAAAGTTTTGTCATTTGCTTTGACAAAACACTCTTTTAAACACATTTTCAATGATAAGGGAAAGATATTATTTATTAGTAAATAATTTCCAGAATTAGGCAAGAAATCTGTCCAAGTGATCTCACTAAGCAGCATTTATTTATTTTTAAAATATATTTGCTGCCCCAGTTTTATTGTCCTTCAAAGCAGGGAGGTAGTGTCAAGGTTAAGACCCACTAGGAGTGAGATGAAGAGAGGTTGCTGATTTCATTAGATTGACTTAGGAAACTGGTATATACCAGTTCAAGTGCCAACCACAGTGTGTTAGGCACTATGCCAGGTCCCTCATAATTGCACTGATATAGTAAATTTCTCTTTCTGACGTGGGAGTTAGTACACACAAATTTAAACCAGAGAAGGCACAGTAGCAGGTGATGTCACCAAGATAGTGGAGTAGGAGATAACCAGTCTTCATTCCCCTACAAAAAAACAAATATAGATAGTTATCTACAAACCAAAATAGCCCCGAGAAGGCTCAAAGGCCCATTATAGAAAGACATAGTAAAATGGGTAAACTCCTGCTTAGCTGTGAGACTACAGGATTGGCAAGTCATATAGTCTAGCTTCAATATAGTCTGTCTAGTTTGCTCAATATAAAATAAGAGGATTGGATTTTAAGGTCTATGCTGAAAGAGAAGATCCTTCTCTATTTCTAAGGGTATGAAACTAAGGAAAGCAGTTTTGGGATATGCTGGTCATATAGAGGAATACAGTTACTCTTTGAGTTGGAGTATAAGAATCTAAGGAAATCCTTTAATGAAAGGATGTTTTGGTAATTGCTCTGGTAAGGAATACTTCTTTATATGACTAGTTACAGGATTGCCTCCACTGTTCTAGTGTTTTGATATTTATAGGTTAGCTTATAGGCTTTCAAAACCATTTGAAGGGTTCCATATTTGACTCAGAAAACTGCTTTTGATTATTTAGTAGTCTTTTTAGCTCTTCCTCAACTTCTGTCATTAAGTATTAATTACTATTTAATACCTAATAATTAATATGGTTTTAATTCAGCATAAAATCATGTGTGTAACTTGGGTCTTGAGTTTGTGAGGGCCTTGTTACTACGCTTGCTGTTTTGTTCTCGTTTGCTTTTAAAAATCACTTTATTTCCTAGCCAAAATTGCAGTAGAAAAATTTACAGCATTCCAATAAATGAGCTCCTTTAAACATTTAGAAGTGTTTTATTCACTTGTAATTTTGTGGTTTTTTTAGTATTTTTATTTATTTTATTATTTCAGTAGCTTTATGGTTATGTGTGGTTTTTGGTTACATGGATGAATTGTACTATGGTCAAGTCTGGGCTTTTAGTGCATTCATCACTTAAATAGTGTACATTATACCCAGTAGATAATTTTTCTTCCCTTACCCCCCACAACCTCCCCGTTTCTGTGTCTCCAGTGTCCATTATACCACTCTGTATGCCTTTGTGTACCCATAGCTTAGCTCCCACTTACAAGCGAGAATGTGCAGTATTTGGTTTTCCATTCCTGAGTTATAAACAAGAGATAGTTTGACTTCCTTTTTTCAATTTGGATCACCTTTATTTCTTTGTCTTGCCTGATTGCTCTGGCTAGGACTTCTAGTACTATGTTGAATAGAAGTGGTGAAAGTGAGTATAATTGTCTTTTTCCAGTTCTTAAGGGGAATGCTTTAAACTTTTCTCCATTCATTTTGATGTTGGCTGTGGGTTTCTCATAAAAGGCTCTTAATATTTTGAGGTATGTTTCTTCTGTACCTAGTTTGTTGGAGGTTTTTCATCATAAAGGGATGCTCTGTTTTATTGAATGCTTTTTCTGCATCTATTAAGATGACCATATGGTTTTTGTTTCTAATTCTGTTTATATAGTGAATCACATTTATTGACTTGTGTATATTGAACCATGCTTGCATCCCTGGGATGAAACCGACTTGATCTTGGTGAATGATCTCTTTGATGTGCTGGTAGATTAGGTTTGCTAATATTTAGTTGAAGATTTTTGCATTTATGTTCATTGAGTATATTGATTTGTAGCTTTCTTTTTTTATGTCCTTTTGTGGCTTTGGTATCAGGATGACACTGGCTTTGTAGAATGAGTTAAGGAGGATTCCCTTATTGTCAATCTTTTGGGGCAGTTTCAGTTGGATTGGCATCAGTTCTTTGTCTCATAGAATTTGGCTGTGAATCCATCTGGTCCTGGGTGTTTCGTTTGTTTGTTTGTTTTGTTTTGATTTTTTGGTTGGGAGATTTTGGGCTTTTTTTTTTTTTTTTTTAACTGATTCAGTCTCACTAATTGTTAGTGCTCTGTTCAGGATTTCTTTCTTTTTTTTTTTTTTTCCTGATTCAAGCTTGTGTGGTTGTGTATTTCCAAGAATTTATCCATTTCCTCTAGATTTTGTACTTTGAGTGCATAGAAGTGTTCATAGTAGTCTCAGTCATCCTTTGTATTTCTGTGTTATCAGTATGATATTTCCATTTTCATTTCTGATAGAGCTTATTTGAATCTTCTTTTCTTACTTTATCTAGCTAGTGGTTTATTAATTTAGTTTATCTTTTCAAAGAACCAACTTTTTGTTTCATTGACCATTGTATTTTTTTAATTTATTTTCAGTTTTCTTGAGTTCTACTCTAACCTTTGTTATTTCTTATTTCTTTTCTTCTGCTAGCTTTGGGTTTGGCTTGTTCTTGTTTCTCCAGTTCATTGAGGTGTGATGTTAGGTTGTAAATTTGTGATCTTTTTGTCCTTTTGATGTAGGCATTTAGTGCAATAAACTTTGATCTTAGCACTGCTTTTGCTATATCGCGGAAATTTTGATAACTTGTGTCAGTATTTTCACTCATTTCAAAAACATTTTTAATCTCCATCTTGATTTTATTTTTGACCCAAAGATCATTCAAGAGTAGACTATTTAATTTCCATATATTTGTATGGTTTTGAGAGTTCCTCTTGGAAATGATTTATGGTTTTATTCTGCTTTGAGTTGATTCGATACTTGATATGCTTTTGATTTTTTAAAATTTATTAAGTCTTGTTTTGTGGCCTGGCATATGGTCTACCTTGAAAAAGTCCCATGTGCTGACAATAAGAATGTCTATTCTGCAGTTTTTGGGTAGAATTTCCTGTAAATATCTGTTAAATCCACTTGTTCTAGAGTCCAGTTTAAGTCCAGTGTTTGTTTGTTGACTTTCCGTCACAATGATCTATCCAGTGCTGTCCATGGGGTGTTGTAGTCCTCCACTATAATTGTATTGCTTTCTATCTCTTTTTCTTAGGTATAGTAGTTTCCGTTTTATTAATCTGGGAGCTCTGGAGTTAGGCGTGCATATATTTTGGGTTGTTGTATCTTCTTGTTGAATTGATTTCTTTATCATTGTATAGTGACATTTTTTGTCTTTTTTACTGTTGTTGATTTAAAGTCTGTTTTATCTAAGAATAGTTATTCCCACTCACTTTTGGTTTCCATTAACATGGAATATTTTTCCTCCCCATTTATCTTAAGTCTATAAGCATCTTTACAAGTTAACTGGGTATCTTGCAGACAGCAGATATTTGGTTTGTGTTTTTTTCCATTCTGTCCATCTGTATCTTTTAAGTGGCACATTTAGACCATTTACATTCAATGTTAATATTGACATGTGATGTACTGTTGCAGTCATCGTGCTGCTACCTAGTTGCTTGATTTTCTTCAATGTGTTACAGTTTTATAAGTCCTGTGAAATTTTTGCATTCAAGCGTTTTCATACTGGTGCATATGACCTTTCATTTTGATATTTAGAACTCCTTTTGCATTTCTTATAGTTCTGGTCTAGTGGAGACAAATTCCATCAGCATTTGCTTGTCTGGGAGAGACTTCATTTCTCTTTCATTTATGAAACTTGGTTTTGATAGACAGAGAATTCTTGGCTGACAGTTATTCCATTTGAGGAGACTAAAGATAGGACTCAATCCCTTTTGGCTTGTAAGATTTCTGCTGAGAAGTCTGCTGTTAGTCTGATAAGTTTTTCCTTTATAAATTATCCAATTCCTTTGTCTCACTCTTCTTAGAATTCTTTCCTTCATGTTGACTTTAGATAGCCTGATGATTTGGTAATGTCCTTTTTATAATGAATCTGCTGTGAGTTCTTTGAGCTGCTTGTATTTGGATGTCTAAATTTCTAGCAAGACCAGGAAAATTTTCCTCAAATATTTCCTCAAATGGGTTTTCCAAGTTTTTTGCTTTTTCTTCTCCCTCAAGAACACCTGTGATTCTTAGATTTGAATGTTTTGTACCTAAACCCATATTTACTGGAGACTTTGTTCATTTCTTTTAATTCCTTTTTAAAAATTTTTATCTGATTGTGTTAATTTGAAAGCCTTGTCTTCAAGCTCTGAAATTCTTCTTCTACTTGGTCCAGTTATTTCTTTATGTTGGTTTTTAACTTTCTCTTAGATATCATTTAGCAACCTAATAATTAACATTTTGAATTCTTTATCTGATATTTCAAATATTTCATTTTGGTTTGGATCCATCACTGGAGAGTTCGTGTGATCTTTTTGGGGGTGTTGTAGAACTCTGTTTTTGCACGTTGCCAGAATCATTTTTCTGGTTCCTTCTCATTTGGGTAGATAATTTCCTCTTATTATTTTTAAATTTATTTCTGATTTTACTGGGTTTTTAAATTTTTTTCTCCCTTTGAGGATGTGACTTTAATGGGTGTAGTGTATGGTCACCTAGCTTTGGCTCTGGGTGCTTTCAGTGTCAAAGACTGTGTATGAGCTCTTTGGTTGTACAGAATCTTTGTGCAATGGCTTTCTTAGCTGCTGGTTATAGTAGCAGTGTGCTGGGTGTGTGAGAAGGCTTACTGTCTCCCATGGGCCAGTATGGCAGAGGTCTCATGAAGCTTATCTCATTTCCCCATGGTGTACATTTTGTTATTTTTGTGAGAAGTATACTGGGGAAAAAATAACAAAGTGCATACCACTGGGGAATGAGATAAGCTTCATGAGACCTCTGCCATTGAATAGTTCAGCCTTCATGCTAGTACAGGCACCCACAGGTGAAAACCAGCTGCAGCTGAAGCAGGTGGGTATATGCAGTATCCCGTTTGTGGGCAGAAGGCCCAGCCTTGACTGAGCTGGCTGGGGGAGCTCTCTGAAATGTACTGAGGTCTTTGCAAGGGGACAGAAGGGAGCCATCTCAGCTCCTCTCCCAGGCCAGCAGGAAAGCCATCTGCTTCCTCATCATGCCCTTGTCCCAGTGTTCTGGATATTCAGATCAGACAAGCACCTCTGTCCATCTGCAGGAATGCTGGCATTCCGTGTAAAGAGGAGTTGTGACTTTACTTCTTATGCAAGCCTGAACCCAGAAGGCACTCCTCTTGTGGAGATGTAGTCACCCTGAAGTGCTCCAGAAAGACTGTCTGTAGGCACACTCATGCTGAGTTCCTGGAAGAGAAGCCCCACCTGTATCTGCAAGTGCTGGGCAAGGGGGAGAAGTTTCCTTCTCTAGGTCCCTTCGTGAGCCCTGGAGCTGCCTGACTGCTGGGGTAGAACTGCAGTTTTTCACCACTGAGCATGGCCTTGCACCTGTGCCTCTGCTGAAGGAAACTTCCCACAAGTGGAAACTTCTGGGACTCAAGGCCTGCAGTCTGGTTTCTTTTGTCCCACAGGGTGCTCCCTTGATGTGGTGCACTCCCTGCTCCCATAGGTGTGGCAGTCCCTGAGGGCCAGACAGCTGTGAATCCTGCTGCTCATCTGGTCTAGCCACCTTGTGGGGCTTCCACACTCTAAGCTGTTGCTGGGGGAATATGTGCAAATCATCCAGTGATGTGAAGACACAAAGATTGAAGGTCCCTGAGCAAAACAAAGTCTCACAATGGGTGCACATCCAGCATGGCACCCACTGCTATAGCTCCGGTCCAGAGGGAAAGTGAAGGGACCTTGTGCTAGCAAGGTAATGCCCTTGAGGAGTCCGTAAATCACAGCTCACTCTGGTACTTGTGCTCACGAGTGCAGAGAAGCCCTCTTTGAGCTTGGATACCAGCAGTCTGCTGCAAGGGCCAGAGAGGCCAAGAGCACTCCCATCTCCCCTGTCCACAGATTACTAAGTCTCTCAGGGTTTGATCTCTGCCAGCTTCTTGTTACTTTCTTTTTTCTTTTTTGGTGTGTCACAGATTCTTCCAGTGAACTCTCTGATAAGCTCCAGCACTCTCCGCTTAACATTCCGTTTGGGCTACGAGATTATTCACCTGTAATTTTCGTTCTTCCTTCTGAGGAGAATTGGTCACTGATGCTTCTTATCAGCCAAGTGGAGAAGCTGTCTGATGCCTCAGGCTGTGGACAGGTCTGCAGGATGTGCAGTGGCTTAGGCTCTGCTCTGAGCTTCAGAGGGGGACAGTGTTGGGTGGATCTGGACCAAGCTGCCCTGCCCTCTGGTCTCCCAGCAGCAGGTGTAAGCACAAGCTATGATAAGGGTAGCAGGGGAATGACATAGACTCTGAAAGATTTCCCTGGCTAAAAATAGCATTACTGTGATGGCTTTCTCAAATCCCAGCTGTAGTAGTAATGTACTGGGCAGATGAATAGGCTCAAGACCTCCTGATTAGCTGGGATGGTGTGGGTAAATGATGTTAGCTGAGGTCATGCAGAAGTTTTCTCCTTCTCAAGTGGTGTGTTGTTGTGTCAGCAGATGTTGTAATGGGCTGCACCAATTGGTCTCTAGCCAGGAGGTGGTGTTTGCAGGAGAGAGCCAATTGCTATGGTGGCCGTGGGATTTGTGCCTGACTTGTGATACCCAGGGGAAGTACTTGTGTCTCAGGCGATGGGCAAGGCCATGAAACTCCCAAAAGTCCCTGTCTGTTGTGTTATGCTACCAAGGCAGTTGGAGGGGCAAACCCAAGTTTGGGCTGGATCAAACAGATTTGCATTCTGGCTCCTCATGTGTAAGCACAAGCAGTGGTCCCAATGGGGCTTGGAGGGCAGTTCCCTGGCCACTAGGGTAATGTTCCAGGGAGAAGCACAACTGACTCTGCTGCACAAAAGAATCCACATTGGGAGAAGGAGTAGCAGGTGTCAGTGAGACCCACCCAACTCCCACACTCTTGACAAGGTGGGTCTCACACCCACAGTCTTCTGCTGGCAACGGCTAGCTGGGTCCCAGGCAGTCTGTGTTCAGAATGCAAAACTGCCCCAGGCCATAAGCCTTCCTGCTGCCTGAGACAGAAACCACGCCTTTCAGGCCTCACTTCTCCCTGTTTGTTCACAAAGCTGGGACACTTGGCTGCTGCTCCTGTGGCAAGAGCATACTTCCCACTCGCCCCTCAGTTCTGGCCAAGGGAGTTTGTCCCCACTGGAGAGATTAGAGTGCAAATCTCAGTTGGGAGCTTCTCGCATCCTGTGACCACTGCCTGAGTTAGCTGTAAGGTTCCTCTATCAGGAATGGTTTCCTTCTGTCCCCACTGGGGTTTCAGGGTACATGCAAAGTACTGCTGTTTTTCATATACTTCCCACTGCTCACCAGATCAACTCCAGTGCTGGGTAGGGTTAAGGTGCTCCCCTGTGGCCTGGCTTGCTCAACTCCTCAGTAGGAATGTGTATCAAGGAGACATTCTCTCCCCCTTTCATGTTCTGGAGACTCACAGTGGTCTGCCTGGCTCATGGTGTAGGTTGCTGCCCACCACTTCTTTCAAAGTGTCTGAAGTTTCTTTCAGTTTTTCTATTGAGTTCCTGTGTTCCTTCTTGGATAAAAGTTTACACTGTGAATCTCTACACACCACTCTGCTGTTTCCAAGCAGGTGAGGCCCGCTAACAAAGCCTTCAGTCTATCATCTTGGAAAAAAAAATCACTTGTAATTTTGATTAATCATCTTACTATTTTCTAAATGCGTATATAAAGATTTCCAAAGATAGATTAATATTCTTCAAGATACTTTAAGCTTAGTTAAGAAAAGTATGTTCTTTATTTTATTAAAAATATAGACTTAGAAGTTTTAGGTAAAATGGTTAGTGTACTTCCCTAAATATCCATTTCAGCTAAGGTTGCTGCAAAAATAATTGTGATTTTGAACCATGAATTTTAAATCATAACTAGGCTCAAACACATCTTTCTTAATGAAAATAGGAACCATTACAATTAGCACATTTTTGCCAACAAGAAACACATTTGTTTATTCCTGTAGCACAAAAATTCGTGCTTCGGGATTCAACAAACTCTTGGAAAGCATTTTCTGCATCCTGCTGGCTGTGGAAGTGTTTTCCCTGCAAAAGGTTGTCAAGATGCTTGAAGTGGTAGTTGGTTGGCGAGAGGTAAGGTGAATATGATGAATGAGGCAAAACTTCGTGCCCAATTCCTTCTACTTTTGAAGTGTTGGTTGTGCAGTGTGCGGTCGGGTGTAGTCATGGAGAATTGTACCCTTTCTGTGACTGGTGCTGGCAGCAGGTGTTGCAGTTTTTGGTGCATCTCGTTGATATGCTGAGCGTATTTATCATATGTAATGGTTCCCCCGCTATTCAGAAAGCTGTAGTGGATCAGACCGGCAGCAGACCAACAAACAGTGACCATGAGTTTTTTTGTGCAAGTTTGGCTTTGGGAAGTGCTTTGGAGCTTCTTAGTCCATCCACTGAGCCAATTGTCACCAGTTGTCATATAAAATCCACTTTTTGGTGCACACCGCAATCCAACTGAGAGAATCATTTGTTGTTGTTGCATGGAGTAAGAGAAGACAACACTTCAAAATAATGATTTTTTTTTTTTTTTTGCTCAGCTCATGAGCAAACCTGTTGAGCTTTTTTACCTTTCCAATTTGCTTCAAATGCTGAACAACCATAGAATGGTCGACGTTGATTTCTTTGGCAACTTCTCGTGTAGTTGTAAGATGATCAGGTTTGATGATTGCTCTCAATTGATCGTTGTCAGCTTCTGATGGCTAGCACTATGCTCTTCATCTTCAAGGCTCGTGTTTCATTTGCAAAATATATTGAACCACCACTGCACCATAGGTTCGTTAGCAGTTCCTGAGCCAAATGCATTGTTGATGTTGTGAGTTGTCTCCGCTGCTTTATGACCCATTTGAACTCGAATAAGAAAATCGCTCAAATTAGCTTTTTGTCTAACATCATTTCCATAGTCTAAAATAAATATAAAATAAACAGCAAGTAATAAGTCATTAGCAAAAAAACATAAAGCGAGAAATGGACATTAAAATGATGTCTCACATAACCACATTTACTTAAGAATGTATTCCAATGTCAAATGGCAAATTTCAACAATACAAAAACCGCACCTAGTTATTTTCTTCTATGTGTGTATCTTAGGGTTCTCCAGGGAAACAGAACTAATTGTGTGTGTATGTGTGTTTATGCGTGCGCTTGCACTCCCACATGCACCCATGCGTAGAAAGACAGGAAGAGACACATGCAGAGAGAGGGGTATTTATTTTAAGACCTTCAACTGATTAAATAAGGCCCACTTACGTTATAGGTTGTAATCTTTACCCAAAGTCTCCTGATTTCAATGTTACTCTCATCTGAAAAATACCTTCACAGTGATATCTAGACTGCTGTTTGACTAAATGTCTGGATACTGTGGCCTAGCCAAGTTAACACGTAAAACTAAATATTACAGTCACACCCCTTGTCAACTTGGCACTCATACACATCTATGAAACCATACTTAATCTTCAAATAAAAACAATAACAAGGTCATACTTCCACTTAACATGATACAGTAATCCTGCATACAACCAAAAATGCACTAATCATTTTCCCAGAAGAGGATGTAAAGTTATTGACTAATGTTTACTCTTCTTTTACATTATAATATAAAGTTAACAATACTTAAATATTATATATCATATGATATGTTCATGATAAGGGATTAAAAGGGAAAAAATAGACATTTACTTTATATACATAGATACATGTTCGTAACAAAATCAAGATGAAGTACTCTTGACAATTGCAATTCTCATTTGTATATCTGGTCATGTGATTTTTAGCTGGTATTTATAACTGCCTTATTCAAGTTCCTTATTACCTTTGCCCACAGCAATCACCTCAGCTTGTTGTATTCTCTGGTGGGGTGACCCAAAGACCATTAGTGGACCTTCCTGAATTGGGCATTGTCGTTTTCCATTGAGTTTAATTACAGAACATGGTATTACTAAGAGACATCCTAAGAGCTCTCCTATATTCCAGAAATACTCTTCTTCCTTACCTCTGTTGTGGAGGAGCAATCCAGCTTCCCCATGGTAGTCAGGATCAGTCAGTCCAGTCAGCATAGTAACTTCTTTCTTTGCCCGTTGATTCAGAGGCTTCAGGGACCCAAGGTGGCTGGTTGGTAGTCTTAACTTCCAGTTCAGTGGAATCACTATGTCTCCTGGTATACACATTTCTGCCTTTGGAACTGAGACCTCTAGTTTAGCAGAGCATAAGGTCACAGGGGCAAGAAACAAAAATTTTGCTAGTGGGTCACTGGAGTGAGTGGTGGCACAGTTTCCACCCCATGAATCCTCACTATGAAATAAAAAGCACCATTTACTGAACGCTCATTCGGAGCACATACAGCCTCCTAGAGAACCTTGCCTAGCTCTGCAAAGTATTGCAACATAGTTGGCACTGTGCATCTTCAAAAGGCCATTCGAACCAGGTATGATGGCTCATGCTTGTAGTCCTATCTCCTTGGGGGAGGGTAAGGCAAAAGGGTTGCGTAGCCTCATTGAAATCCAGCCTAGGAACATAGTGAGATGCATCTCTAATTAAAACAAAACAAAAAGGCCATTCTGCCATTCTGTCAAGCCAGCTGCTTTAGGATGGTGGGGAACATGGTAAGACCAGTGAATTTCATGAGGATGAGCCCATTGCCTCACTTTATTTGCTGTGAAGTGAGTTCCTTGATCAGAAGCAATGCTGCGTACAATACTGTGATGGTGGATGAGGCATTCTGTAAATCCATGTATGGTAGTTTTGGCAGAAGAAATGCATGCAGGGAAGGCAAATCCCTATCCAGAATGTGTAATTCAGTAATCATGTCCCTTCCATGATGGGAGCAGATGAGTGTAATCAACCTGCCACCAGGTACTTAGGTGATCAGCTTGGGAGATAGTGCCATATCAGGGACTCAGTGTTGGTCTCTGTTGCTAACAGATTGAACACTCAGTCGTGGCTGTAGTCAGATCAGCCTCGGTGAGTGGAAGTCCATGATGCTAAGACCATACATAACAACCCTGCCACCATGGCCACTTCATTCATGAGCTCATTGGGCAGTTACCTGCATGGTTGGAGAAAGAGGCTGAACAGGTCATCCTATCTACTTGCTTATTAAAATTCTCTTCTGCTGAAGTCATTCTTTGGTGGCATTCATATGAGACACAAATATCTTCACATTTTTCACCCATTGAGAAAGATCTGTTTATATACCTCTTCCACAGACCTTTTTGTCACCAATTTTCCAGTCATGTTCCTTCTAAGTCCCTGACCATCCAGCAAACCAGTGGTCATAGCTCATGAATTGGTAACTAATTGTAGGTATGGCCATTTCTTCTTCCTAGCAAAATGAATAACCAGGTGGTCAAAGTTCTGCCCATTGGGAGGATTTCCCTTTACCACTTTCTTTTAGGGCTGTCCCATAAAGGGCCTGTAGTATTGCAGTTGTCCACTTCCAGATGGCACCTGTGTATCATGCAGAACTATCTGTAAACCAGTCCTGAGTTTTCTTTCTCTGTCAGCTGATTGTGGGGAACTCCCCATAAGGCCATAGTTGCAGGCTGGAAAAGAGAGGGTAGTATAGGCCGGGCATGGTGGCTCATGCCTGTAATCCCAGCTTTTTGGGAGGTCGAGGTGGGCAAATCACTTGAGGTCAGAAATTCGAGACCAGCCTGGCCAACATGGCAAAACCCCATCTCTACTAAAAATACACTAATTAGCCAGGTGTGGTGGTGTGTGCCATGCGCCTGTAGTCTGAGCTACTCAGGAGGCTGAGGCACAAGAATCGCTTGAACCTGGGAGGTGGAAGTTGCAGTGAGCCGAGACTGTGCCACTGCACTCCAGCTTGAGTGACAGAGTGACTCAAAAAAAATAAATAAATAAATAAAAAATAAAGAGTAGTATAGCAGGAATGGGGACTGTGGCCATGTTCCTTACTTGTTCATCCAAGGCCTACTTGAGCCTGATCTCATATATACCACTTTAATTTAGTGATGGAGTCCTACTGTGTATGCACAACTTTATGGCTTGGTAGGTCAAGTAATACCCAGTTCATGATCGGTAGCTCAGGTCTCATGGTAACTTAGTGGCCCATGATTAAGTGCTCAGTCTATACTAAGACCTACTAGCAAACTAAGAACTGTTTCCCAAAAGGGGTATAGTTATCTGTGAACAATAGCTGGGGTTTGCTTCAATATGCTGAAGGCATGTGCTGCAATTCACGTATGAGGGCTTGCCAGTGACTCCAAATGGCATCCCTATCTGCCATTGACACTTCAAGCACCATTGGATGTGCTGGATCGTATGACCCAAGTGGAAAGCAGCTTGAATAGCAGCCTGAACCTTCTGTTCTGGGACCTACTCAAAACTATCAGGTTTTTGGGTCACTTGGTAAACGGGCCAGAATAACACAGCCAATTGAAGACTGTGTTGCCTCCAAAATTCAAAGAGGCTTACTAGATGTTGTGCCTCTTTCTGGGTTGTAGGAGGGGCCAGATGCAACAACTTATCCTTCACCTTAGGAGGGATATCTCTCCATACCACTGCACCCCTCAAAATTTCACTGAGGTAGAAGGCCCCTGAATTTTTGTCAGATTTCCCATCCCCTGACGTGCAGCTATCTTACCAGTAAGTCTAATGTAGTTGTTGCTTCTTGCTCATTAGGTCCCATCAGCATAATGTCATCAATGTAATGGACCTGCCTAATATCTTATAAAAGTGTGGTCAAGATTCTTGTGAAGGTGGTCAAGATTCTTGTGAAGCAAATTATGACATAGGACTAGAGAGCTGATATACCCCTGCAGCAGGACAGTGAAGTGTATTGCTGGCCTTGCCTGCTGAAAGCAAACAACTTACAGTGTACTTCTGGTGGACCTTAATAAAGACAGGTATGGAGAAAAGAGCATTTGTTAGAAAACCAGCTGCATACAGGTACCAGGGGATATGTTAATTTGCTCAAGCCATGAAACCACATTTGGCACAGCAGCTACAATTGTAGTCACCATCTAGTTAAGTTTATGACAATCCACTGTCCAGGAGTCATCTTTCTTCTACACAGGCTGAATAGGAGATTTGAAGGAGGATGTGGTGGTAATCACCAACTCTGCATCTTTCAAGTCTGATGGTGGCACTAACCTCTGCAATCCTTCCAAGAATATGCAATATTGCTTTTGGTTACCATTTACCTAGGTAGAGGCCATTCTAATGGGTTCCACCTGGCTTTTCCACCACAACAGCCTACACTACAGAGGTCCAGAGACCAGTGAGGGATTCTGCCAGTTGTTGAGCATGTCTGCTTCAATTATGTACTCTGGAACAGGAAAAATAACCCACAAGAAGGTTGCAAGGACCCACTGGGCCTACATGAGACAGACCTGAGCTAAAACTCCATTGATTACTTAATCTTTATAAGGCTCTACTTTGACTGCTGGATCACAGTTACATTTTAGGTCTCCCTGGAATTAGGGTCAATTCAGAGCTAATGCTCAGTAGTAGATTATTTCCTTTTCCCTAACGCACAGTCACCCTGGTAAAAGGCCACATAGGTCCATTTGCAGGAGGCTGGGAGGAAGATTAACAGTATAAATACTTGGCAGTGTCCTTCCTCAAAGGGACCCAGGCTCCCCTTCATTCAAGGGATCTGGGTTTGTAAACTGGTACAAGTCTGGGTATTGATTGAGAAGCTGTGACTCTCCAATTTAATAATTCAAATTAAATTTTTTATCACTTGACCTAGAATTCTTCCACGTATACAGATCAAGTAAAAATTTAGTAGACTTCCCATCCATTTCACTTCTAGGAACATCATGATAACTAGCCAACACCATAGGTCTCTACGAGTCAGACTATTCTGATTAATGCTTTGACTCTGCTTCAGTTATGGTACTATGCTCACCTTGTCTTTGGTGATTAAGTGCCCCCACTTGGTTCCTGCCATTCTAGGATCCAACTACTCCCATTGCATTTAGGTTTCCCAATTCAGTGGCAGCAGTTCCCACTGAAAGTTCTAGCCTGCAGAGAAGAATGATCACATAACTGGGGAAAGAAGCTGGGGCTGCCCTTACAACTTTATTTTTCATAGTCATGATAAAAGAAAGGTGTGTCTTCTGGAACCTCGCAGGTTTGGTGAGTAGGCCTTAAATAAATCTGTTAATACTTGAACATTACAGTGTCCCTAAAGTCTCTTTTTTTATGGATCTCTTCTTCTAGAGTATACCAAATCAGTTCTGGCATTTTAACTTCATGTCGTTTAGGCCGCCTTTTGGTCCATGTTTCATCCAACCGTCCAAACAAACTATTAAAGCTCTTTCTTACCCCATGGGCTGCAACATTAAGTGTGGAACCTCTGCTTAATGAACTCCTATCGGTAAATTTAGCCTGATTCAACTTTATATTTTTTCCACTGTTATCCCATACCTTTAATACCTATTCCCATACATATTTCCTTGGTTTTTGTCTGTAAATTGGAGAAATTATGTAGTTCTTTGGAGTATAGCATAATTCCTCATGGGTCATACTTCACACCTCACCTTTAGGAGCCTGCTGAGACTTGAACTAGTTATAGGTCTAGAAGCAAAGAGGGGTAGTGGGGGTGAATCAGTAGTGTCTTGCATGGCAGATACCTCAGAGGAGACCATTGCAGTTTTCTCAGGCCAAATAGAGTTAATCTAAGATATGGATGAGTGGCTGCTTCTACTGGCAAAGAAGACTGAGAATTTAAGGGTTCAATTTTGCCAGCTTCATTAGGATCTTCCCAAATAACCTCCATTCCAAAATTTAGAATCCTACTTCTTCTTGGTCAATGCCCTCACTTTATTAGCAGATGCCCTGTAAGGTTGTGAATTCAGTTTGCATTGTAATTCATCCACTTAAAGGATGAGATTCTGAGTTTGGTTTTCATCAGTCTCAGCTCTGCAGCTATAGGGGTTAAGAGGTTTTTTTCAGGGCAGTCATAGAAACTTTCTGGTCATTTACAAAGTACTTACACTGATAATTCAGATCTCTGAGCTCATCCTTTCTCTCCTTTGTTCAGCACACTTAGGATTAGCCAGCCAATCTCATATTTGTTATTTTGACAAAAATGTTCAAAATTTTGTATGTGGTCACCTGGAACCTTGCCTCTTAAAACTATTTTATTAGGAATATCCAGTGGTGGTATTTTGTGTATCTCTGCTGCCACATCACACTATAGATTATCAGTACTCTGTTTTCTACTGGAAAGAGGGTCATTAGGGACTTTAATCAGATTAGAGAACCAACCCCAGAACCAATTTAGAAAACTCATCCTTAAGATTATTCTCTAGAATCACTCTCAGTACTAAAGTCTGTGTTAGGGTTCTCCAGAATAACAGAATTAATAGAATATGTGAATATACATACACATACATACATATGTGTGTACGTGTGTGTGTGTGTGTGTGTTTAGGGAGAGAGATTGAGAAAGACTGAGATTGATTTTAAGAAGCTTTCTCAACTAATTGTAGAGACTAGCAAGTCCAAAATTTGCAGGGCAGGCTGACAGACTGGAGACCCGTGGAAGAGTTAATGTGGAGTTAATTTTGTGGTTCAGGTTAGAAAGCAATCTGGAAGCAAAATTCTTTTTTCTTGGGGAAATGTCAGGCTTTTTCTCTTAAGGCCTTCATCTGATTAGATGAGGCCCACCCACATTATACAGAATGAACTACTTTACTCAGAGTCTACTGATTCAAATGTTAATCTTAACTAAAAACTGCCTTTGCAACAACATACAGATTGGTGTTTAACCAAATGTCTGGGTATCATGGCCTAGCTAACTTGACACATAAAATTAGCCATCCCAGTGTGTATGTACATATTTAACAATAATCCACTGACTCCTGGGAAAATATCAGTGTATATATGTTTATATAGATATTTTTCCATATGTATATATGTGTCTGAGAAAGATATATACAAGGGTTAAAATATTTTCATTTATATATTCTTGGTAGGTGTATAACTATCTTAAAATGACCCAGATTTGGTGATTTGGAGTGTTCGATGTATTTTATTAAGACTCCTCTGTATGATAAGCTTTATTTATAAACATAGTGCTCATAGTGAGTATTCAGCATAAGCAGGATAGGCCTGAAGAATTCTAGCTATTGCACTTTTAGACCTGGCCTGAAACAATTTCTGCCATCCTAGTTTGTGAAATAGACATACTTAAAATTCCTCTTAGAAAGGAACAAAAAGCTCCTGGTTAAAATATGATAAAATAACTACATCTTAGCTTGAAAGATGAGAACTATTATATGTTGATCAGTATGTTGGGCTTTTTAATTTAGATTTTTAAAGAGCGAGAAGAAGATTTGAGGCGTTTGTCTCGCCCATTGGAATGTTCTTGTTTCCGAACATCTATCTGGGATGAAACCCTCTATAAGGTGTGTATGTCTCCCTGAGTTCCCTCATTTTAAGAGCATGAAAAAAAACGTAGAAGGATGTTAACAAAACTGAAAGATTTTAAACTATTTCATAGCCATCTAGATTTGTTGTACTAAAAAGAAAAATAATCTGCAACAAATTGTTTGAAGAATATCAAATTTAATATTAAGAGACTTGGGTTTTGATCTTAGATTTGGTCGACATAGCTACTGAGTCACACTGAATTAGCCAGTTTGGTGATGATTAATTTGGTACTGGTCTTTGTGATAGCAAAGGTTTCACTTACTGGCCATCATCCATTTTGACCTGTTGTGGTCTCAATGCTGATTGGAGTTGTATCTAGTATTCAGGTACTTCTACATGATATAAGCTAGTCTGCCTAAGTTTGGATGGCAATAAAATGACAATATTTAGGAAAGAGATTGGAGAAGGAATCTTAGAATCAGACATGTTATGCCTAGCATATGGTATAATAGCTTCAATTTTCATGCCAAATTGGAGACGAGCATTCTTTCAACCAGAAGTACTGTTCCCATTTCTGGAATGGATACCACACTGCTTACACTTATTATGGAGGTTACAACAATAGCTTTGTTATGGATGAAGCTGAAATTACCTTATTGGCACATAGGCTCCTTATTCTGATTCCTCCCTTTCTCCTACTGATCTGGTTATTTGAAGGACTAGGTCCTTTTGGATCCTCCTATAGTTAGCCCTTTCCTTCAGACTGCTTCTGGTATCCATTGACAAGTCTGACTCTGGGTAGGAAAGCACCCTTCTCTGTCACTGGTAGCTAGAGCCTCAGTATCAACGGCATCTGACAAGTATCTACAACCAGAAGCACAGAAACCTGACGTGGCAAGGAGAAAAACCATTGGACTTTAAAATAGCCATTGCTTTTTTTTTTTTAACTAATTCATTTTCCCCAATATTATGTTGACCTAGCCTCACTCTAATAACAGATCATTTTGAGATACCTGTCTAGGAAATACTGTTCTAGATTAATATGGGCCGAATTTCTCTCAAAGCCTTATTCCCATAGAACAGGTAACCGTGAATAAGGATGGACATGACGCACTGATAAGAACCAACTGCGGTGTGAAGGATGGCAATACATAACACGACCAAAGACAATTGGCTAATCACAACACTGCTGTGAGTGACAATGTCTCTGCTGTGGTTAGCTTTGGTGCCTTCTCCAAGGTAAATTCAGCAGTGACATTAACACCGACCTGGGAACTTGGAACCTGAACCCTCATGCCTAAGTAATAAAACTAATTGGAACAGAGACATGGCACTTCTATCTCTTACATCAATGTTGCATAGAGCTGACTTAAATTTTTATATTAAGTTTTATTCAACAAGCACTCATTACATACCTGCTTGATGCTGTTGGATACACAAATGACTAAGACCAGGTTCCTGCCCTCTTGTAGGGGAGAGAAGAACAAAGTACACCTTACCAGACAAATTGGAGTCAGAGTGAAGGAAGTATTATAATGAAAATACAAATAAAAGAGCCTATAAGAATAGAGGGAGAGTGTGGTTAATTTCAACTGCTTACATTAGTCATACTCCTGGATGAAGTCAGTTTTAGGCAAAAACACAGTAGACCATTTTGAATTCAATTGGATCAATAACTTATGCAGATAACAACAAACCTTTGGGAATGATAATGCCACTAGTTTCTCTTTTAATGGTATATTATTCTATTGAGGGGAGGGGCCATTTGTCTATGTGGCTCTGCTACTTTCATTAAATTGATTCTTAGGTATATGTTAAATATAGCATAATTAGGTTCTGATCTTTAGAGAAATCTACACTGTTGGGCTTAAATATTTGTGACTAGATTAGGAGCTTTTTAACAGAGTAGATCATATTTTTCAACTTTTTTCCTAAGGCAACATGATGGCATTAAATATTTGTTTGCTTTCAATTATCAATGGAAATAAGTTTCTCCAGCATTTTACAAAAGTGTTTGAACTTAAAAAAAAATTCAACTCAAGGATAAAAATCAGATGCTAGCTTCATTTTCTCATTTCATTTGTGTTATATCATATTTAATGTCAGTATTTGTTTGGGACTGGATTATCATCATATTTTGCTGTCCACATGTTATAGTGTACTTACTAATTTCAAAGGTCTGGGACTGACTAGCTGTTAATAATAGTACACTGTGTTTCTGTTCTGTTAGGCTTGGTCCAGCATAGTTTATCAGCTGATTCCCAATGTTCAGCAGTTGGAAATGAACCTAAGGAACTTTGCTGAAATTATCGAAGCTGATGAAGTACTTCTGTTTGAGAGAGCTACTTTTCTGGTAAGAACTTTCTGCTTTGCAGATGTACTTCACACTGTACCTTCTTTATTTTCAGCAACAGAGAACAGCATGTCACTACTTTCACGAAGAACCTTTTTCCCTCTTGTCAACTTCAGCATGTACAGCCTTATTTATAAAATAGTATTGTCAGCAAGTGACCTGAAAGAAGGAAGCCCTTTGGTGTGTAGCTCTTTAGAAGTTAATGAAATTAGATTTTTGCAGGTATTTCTTATTAGTGAGTTCAGATTATTGTCTGGGTGTGGTGGCTCACACCTGTAATCCCATCACTTTGGGAGGCCGAGGTGGGTGGATCACCTGAGGTCAGGATTTTGAGACCAGCCTGACCAACATGGAGAAACCCCATCTCTACTAAAAAATACAAAATTAGCCAGGTGTGGTGGCACATGCCTGTAATCCCAGCTATTCAGGAGGCTGAGGCAGGATGGAGGTTGTGGTGAGCCGAGATCGTGCCATTGCACTCCAGCCTGGGCAACAAGAGTGAAACTCTGTCTCAAAAAAAAAAAAAAAAAGAGAGTTCAGATTATTTATGCTAATAACTGTTCATTTATGTTAAAGAATTCCTATTTCCTGTGGATTTTTATTATGAAATGTGGCATATTTTCCTTTTGAGAAAACTCACATCCTATCCTTTTCTCTAAAAGACTCATTGAAAACTTTTAATGTAGAAGAAACGTTATGGTCATCTCAGTGACATAATTAGGAGTTCACATGAAGAAGTGGAGAGGGAAAGAAGCATGTTGGTATTTCTATTTTTCTTGTAAATTGAGCTTAGCAACTATATTAGAGCCTACTGTTTGTATAACCCTGAAAGGGGGATGCAAAAACCAGTATTGTATTTGTAAATACATTTTAAAAATAGCAATAACAGAAACTAATTTAAGATGTCACAACACACTGCATAAGTAATTGCTAATTAGCCTTGGTAAATGTAACTCTAAGAGCCTTTCCCAGTAAATAATTTGTTTCTGGGCCCTGCCAATGCTTGGTGATGTTAGAAACAATACTTAATCTCTAGGGGCTTGTTTTCCTTCTACAAATATCTAGATCGTAGATTTATTGTGCAGATGAAAATGGGACACAGGAACATTGAGCACCTAGCAAGCCTTGGCATTTAGCTGGCAAGCTATTAAATATTGATTCCTTTTGCTACTATAGCAACAGGGCAGAGAATCTAAAGTACAATTTTCCCCTCTTCCTTTGTGGAAATATTATTTGTAACCCCGAGAGTATTTGGGAGCCATCCTTCTAGCTGGTATAGATGGGGCAAGGAGTCCTAATTAGAGTATCTTTCTGTCTCAGCCCACTGACAGAGGTCACTTGCTTGGAATTGTGCTACCCTGAGCCTGTTTTTCCTGCTAGTGTGAGTAACCATGAGCAAGAAAGCTATTCTGTCGTGATGTACGTGGCAGGACCGAAACCTGCTTCAGCAGTATTCCCCTACTATGTCTGCCACACATGGTTGTAGAGGTTAACCTAATATAAGCTCCCTGTTCCTCACTAATAGTAACAGGTAGTTTTTGTTTCTCTTGAGACCAAGTTTAGATGTGACTGAACATTTTCACTGAGCGGGGTGAAGTCAAGCAAGGGGGATTTGTTCTTCCACTGGTATAGAAATTATGTTTTGAAATTTTCACATTGTCTCATGGAATTTCCCTGTGAGTTTTCTTCTGGTGAGTGACTCAGTTTTGCTTCCTACTAGACACTCTGCATCTGTATATTCAGCCTATAGGTAATACTTGTGTGGTTTTATTAAAATCTGAAAAAGTTAGAAAAAGTATTTTCAGCTGGTGTGGATGTCCATCCTGCATAAGTTCATTTGTAAATAGTCCTCAGGGATTGGAATCAACCAGTTAAGCTTTTAAAATATAATTCCAAAAGCTATTTGGTTAGCTTGGGCTTTTTAAAAATTAAACACGTGAAGTATACCTCAAGAAAAGCTAGGAATTTTTATGTTTTTCTTTTTGATTTGTACTTTTTAAAAATCGAAGACTATCATGTGAAATATTGAAATAAAATGAATATTTACTGATTAAGGTTAGAAAAAATAGCAGTGAACCACAATAGGCAATACGTAAATGATTTAATAAAATTATAACCAAACGGTACTAGATGGGCCATCTGAATGGACGTTGAAATCACACAGAATGTTGGTAAGAGATAGGACAGAGGAAAAGAGACAATAAGCCAGGTGCCAAGTCTACTCTACCCTAAAAAGTAGTGACCAAGGGACTGACAAATGTCTGCTTTGAGGAGTAGCAGAGGATGATATGACTATTTTGCATGGATTCAAAGTACAATATTCTTTTTCATAGGTAATTTCTCACTATCAGTGTAAAGAGCAGCGTGATGCCCATAGATTTGAGAAAATAAGCAACATTATTAAGCAGTTCAAGCTGAGCTGCAGGTAAGAGATCTTGTATGAATGATCTGTTTATCTCTTGAAAAAATTATTGTCATTTTTTAGAAGTTCAAGTAACTATAGTTAACTGTACTTCTATATTCAGAATAGTTCCTTCAATCAAAGAGAAAGCTAAATTCTAAGGGGCCTCCAGTTGACTGAAGTGCAGGTCCTTGTCCTTTAATGCATACTCAGCTGGTACAGAAGCATATGAAAAATATCCAAACAGAATATCTTTTTGAGATGATTGATACTATTTGGGAAGAAACAGAATATCCAAGAGAGTTTTGAAAAAGAAGAAGGAAGGAGCATTTGCCTTACTGAATACCAAAATTTAGTCTAGAACTACTACTTTAAGTATTTACTATTTAACTGAATTAAAATAGTGAAGTACTGATTCAGAAATGGTACAGAAAAGACAGTCTAGAAATGTTTAATCATGTTGTGTCAGCCATTGTTAAATAAAATTTGAATCATAGCATTGCGAATCTAGGAAAAAGGAATGGCTGAACACCATAATTTAGCAAAGATTTAATAATCAAAATCCTTACCCTGATAAAAGTTTGATTCCAGAACAGCAGGAGTAAGCTTATTCTCTATGCCTTAGCACACTTTGAGACTTTCTGGAATGTTTATGCTAACATTTTGAAGAAGAAATAGCCAATGACAAGCAAATATAGTTGCCTTGTTTGTTTTCAAAGAAAAAAGGTCATTTCTTGAATTTAAATGTAACACTGAAAAGATGTAGGCTTTAATCTCAATGATAAGGAAATTTCAACTTAAGATGCTTATTAAATGTTGAAGAAGTCTTCTGAAAATGATTTTAAACATGGATCTAGGTCTAAGCCAATTTTCATTTCACAGTCAGTTTCAAGTGCTTTAGGCAGATGTGGTGGCATGCACCTCTGTAGTTGCAGCTACTTGGGAGGCTTAGGCAGGAGCCTAAGACTTGAGCCAGGATTTCAAGGCTGCAGTGAGCCATGATGGCACCACTGCACTCCAGCCTGGGTGACAGAGCGAGACTCTGACTCATAAAAAAATAAATTGAAATTGAAAAAATTTTAAAAATCAAGTCCTAGCCCACTTTTGTCCCAGTTACTTTTCAAAACATGTTAAATTCAGTATAAGAGTTTCCTTGGAAAAAATAGAGTTAGTGATTAACAATCTTAATGAAGTGGTGAATTGAGGTATAATGCTATAAAATAGATGTTTAATATAAATGATAAGAGCTTGTTACAGTGTTATTATTTCATTCTTTAACCACTTTTCTTCTTTTTCCTATAGCAAGCTGGCTGCCTCTTTCCAGAGTATGGAAGTCAGGAACTCTAACTTCGCTGCTTTCATTGACATCTTTACATCCAACACTTATGTGATGGTTGTGATGTCTGATCCATCCATTCGTAAGTTTAAACTTAGCTGACCTAGCTTCAAAGCCACATATTCTTTAAACAGTTGTCCCAGAGGTAGTACCTTATTAGATACTTAAAAGCTGTTTTATAGTGGAGATGATTGCACAACAATGTGAGGGCACTTAATCCCAATGAACTGTATGCTTAAAAATAATTTAAATGATAAACTTTGTGTTATGTATACTTTACCACAATAAAAAAAACTATTTTAGTACTAGTGGTAAATAGTTTTTATTTAATAGACTTATATTTTAAAGCTTAAAAATAATTTACCCTCTAGTGTATTACGTTTTTATTCATGGGAACTTCAAAAAGCAAGTCACTAAATCCAAGAATTTTAAAGAAAAGAGAACCCAAATACATGATTTATGCTGCATCTGGTATAGATTTTTAAAAGACTAGTCAATCTAAGCTCTTAAACTATTAAATGACAAACTATTTTATATGTCATTGCATATTCCTATGTACCATATTCTCATATTTCTGTTATGGGCATGAAGGGGTGTTTGATGCTTCCATACTGTAATAACCATGACTATCACAACCATTGAAATAAAGGTTCTTGCAGTATTTTTCAGGATGGTCCCAGAGTTTAAATTAATTTCTCATCCATTGGCTTTTGCTACTTTAAGTTAATATTAAAATATAACATAAATTTATGGGTTTTATGTTGTTAGCTCCAAACCAAAAGATTTTGGAAATTTATTTTGGAAATTTTGTGTTTAGAATATGAATAAATCTTCTGCTTATTCAGAAAAATTAAACCTTGATAACTTGGGACCTCCTATTCCTGTATGTTCTCTGACATACATTGAGGGATTTGGCTCTCTTTTGTTTATTTGTTTTACTAGTCAGACATTCCTTTGGCTGCCCATACTTAATTCTGTTGGGTGTTTCCGCCCCCACCCTCAGCTTCTGCAGCTACTCTGATCAACATCCGCAATGCCAGGAAACACTTTGAAAAGCTGGAAAGAGTGGATGGACCAAAGCAGTGTCTTCTCATGCGCTAAACATTGATGAATGTTGTTTCACACAAAAATTAAAAGTTTCCTAATTAATGTTGTATTCATATATGTAGGCTCTGAAATGTTGTGATGCTTATTGCTTCTGTATTTCTTCTCTACTCCCTAGTCTTAATGTTAAACCTTGAATGCTATTAACTTAAATAGCCATTGAGGAGTTAGAAGATGAATTGTTCATGAAGTTGGTGTTACATAAAAGTAGGTGATATGTAAGTTTTCTGATAACAAGGTTCTAATAGTGTTTAAATGTACTGGCAACCTGGTTCCAATAGTTGTGTTTGCCAAAGCCTTTCTCAGCATCATCTTGTATTCCTTATCAGACAGTAAGTAACCTGTAAGTTTGGAGTATTACTGTTTTCTCAGCATGCATTAAAAATATTCCTTAACTTCAATTGTAAATAAACTTTTGCTGTTAGGGATTTCAGTGTCTATTTTTCTTTTCCCTGTTTCTTCAACTTTGTCCTAAGAAACAGTAAAGGAATTTCACAGTTATCCTAGGTGAAGGGGACCTTCTGGTTGGGAAGGCACAAAATAAAGTTGGATGGGAAGAATGTAGCCAGATTATGGCCTTAAAGCGAGCCAGAAGAATTCAGATATAAGACATCTAAATGTGATAGGATATAGGAAAGCATTGTGGGCCTTTGAGCAAGGGAATTATGTGAAAGCAATTTTGAAAGAAAGTTAAGCTAGACCATATGTACTGACTGATGGCAGCTGGGGAAACTCTGGTAGTAATCCATGCCTGAAGTGTATTGAAAGTCTATTCAGGATGCAGCTGGAGAAGGAATGCATAAAAAGTGGGGGGGAAATAGGATTTATGAGGTCCAGGAGTGGTTAATTAGGTGTAATTTCCATAACACTTAATGAGATGTACCTTCATTATTCTATCAAGCAGTATTAAAACCTTTTTCAAGCTGGCAGTTGGCTTTAATTTTGTCCCCTAAGGAAAAAATGAAGCACGGTGAACTGTGAGAAATGGAGTTTGATATCACAAAGCCCTAACCTTTTCAGTTTCCATTTGCAGGAAAATAGAAGACAGAACCATTTAGGGAATCTACAGCACCGTTGACAGTAGACTCATCACATTTCTCCTTCTCCATGTCATAAAGGAACTTCTTCTAAACCACTGGTCTCTCACCTTTTCTCACCTTAGTTTAATAGTCCCAGTTGAGGGATAAGTAGAGTTTTCACTGAGCAGCAAAAAACATGTTTTTTTTTTTTTTTTTTTTTTTTTGCTACATGACCTGCATTATGTAGACTAAAATTCTCAACTTGTAAAACAATTTTATGGGAGTATTTCTATCAACAGCTGTGTTAATCTTCTGCAGAAGGAGAGATTTAAGTATTCCAGAGTCTTTATCCTATTAGCATCTAGGAAAATGAAAAGAGTTCAGGAAAGTGAAAAGAGTCATTGAACAGGGGTATATTCTGTGACTAGTAATGAAGTGGGATTCACTTCTAAATCAGACATTCACACTACTTGAATGTGTTCTTTTTAAGGTGGATAGATATTGATACATATAGAGACATTAAATTAGATGAGCCCAGAAAAATCATAAAGTTATATCTTTATCCTATTTGCCCTTAGTTCATTCAATCCCTGCTCAGATTATAGTTATAACTTGGACATGGATGTTTTGAAAGTTTAGACAAATGAGGTTCTGATTAGACTTAATCCTTCTTATGGTGATGGCCAGATAACTGTCTTTGTCACTGAAGGCAAAAGAGTTTTGAGATATATATTTATCCAAAGATGCAGTCACTTTGAAACAGAAGTGGAATCAGGTGGATGGTGAAGGCATGCACACAGAAACAGATGGAGAATAGAAATCAAAATTAGAGATGAAATGATACAATGAAATAATGCTTTTTATAGGCCGTGTTAACTATGTCAGTAGGATAGGGCAGTGGGTCTCAAACTTGAGCATGCATCAGAATCACTTGGAGGGGGGCTTATTAAAACAGATTGCTGCCCCACCCCAAAAGTGTCAGATTCAGCAGGTGAGGCTCATGAATCTACACTCCTCACATGTTGCCAGATGATGCTGATCCTGCTGGTCCAGGGACTACACTTTGGAAACCACTGCTTTAGGGAAGAAAAGAGGAAATGTAGACATGGAAACAAGTATGGGAAAAACATGTGTTCACCACTTTGGCAATAATGAAGTGAAGGCATTATACCAAGTATGATATATATGTTTTAAACCACTGATTCTCAAAGTGATCTGTAAGTTTGAGAAGCACTGTTGTAGACAAAAGCAATGCCTGGAAAGCTTGTGTTTCATAAGTAATATGTTCATGTGGAAACCCTTGCTAGTATAAAGAAACTATGGGTACTGATTTGTATCGGGACGACCTAGCTTGTTGCAGTTTCATCCAGCTTTATTTGCTAACTCAATAGGATACCAAGAAGAGTTAGGTGGATTGCCAAATGAAAACGGTGCTATCCTTTAGTTGAGTACTTACTAAGTGTCAGTGCTTTATAAGGATTATTTCAGTTAATCCTCACAAGAACCCCATGGCATAAGTACTATCACTGTCTCTATTTTGAAGATGAGGAAACTGGTCTCAGAGAGAATAAGAAACTTGCTAATAGTTACTGTAGTAATGGCACAGCTGGGATTTGAATTCAGTGTAACTCCGGAGCTCATGTACTTAATCTTAACCTTGAAGTTATATGGCCTTCCTGAATGTAAGGGCCTATTCAGAGTGGAGAGTATGAGGTGCACCCAGATGTGGTACCTCACTGTGAGATTACCACTATTTGGCTACTTTGAAATAGTAAAGCAAATGCTCGTGAACCTATCTTACTCCTGGTTTTACTGGAGCATAGGAAGCCTTACCACAGTAGGCAGTACAAAGCAGTCACCAGGAAAACAAAGCAAAAACCCCTCCAGCTTGAAGGATTTAGGTCAAACCTAAACAGTTTTTTAATATTTAGAAGTTTTGTCCCTGAATTAGGTTTCTGTAAGCAGTTATAGCCTCTACTTCTCTGGGGCCATTTATTAATAAAAATAGAAGGGAGAAAGTGTGTAACTTTATAACATTTTTAGGTCTCTCCCAACAGTGCCTTGCATAGGCCAGTTTAATATTTCCTGCTCAAATTCCTGACTCTTCATTATAAAGCAAGAAGTGGTTAGGGCCCTCCTGTAGCCCTCACTAACAAAATTTGTGGCCTCATTAATTTAGTCAAAAGATATTTTTTCAATACTTACTATGTTTCAGACACTGTTTTTGAAGCCCAGGATATGAGAGTGAACAAAATAAAGCCCTTGTACTCATGGAGTTCATATTCTAGGAAGAGGAGACAGACAACCAATTAAGTAAACATAATATATTAGGAAAGAGATATATGAAGAAAACTTAAGCAGTAATGTGGGAAGGGGCTGGGGCAGGCAGAATAATGGCCCCATGGAGGATTACATCCTAATCCCTGGACCTATGCATATGTTGCATGGCAATGAGGAAGTCAGGTTGCAGATGGAATTTAGGCTACTAATCAGTTGCCCCCAACATAAGGAGATCATCCAGGTTTATCCAAATGGTCTAATGTAATCATAAGGGCCCTTTAAATGTGGGAGAGGGAGGTAAGAGAGTCAATGTCAGAATGACTTGCTGTGAGAAAGACCTAATTTGCTGTTCTTTGCTTTGAAGATGGAGGTAGGGGGCCATGAGCCAAGAAATGTGAGCAATCACACTAGAAGCTGGAAAAGGCAAGGAAACTGATACTTACCTAGAGTCTCAAGAAAGAAACAGAGCCCTGCTGATGTCTAGATTTTAGCCCAGTGAAACACACATCAGACTTCTGATATCCAGAACTATAACATAATAAATTTTTATTGTTTTAAGCCACTAAGTTTGTGGTAATTTGTTAGAGAAGCAATAGGAAACTATATTAATCAGGGTTCTCCAGTGAAACAGAACCAATAGGGTGTGTGTGTGTGTGTGTGTGTGTGTGTGTGTGTGTGTAAAAATGTATTAGAAATTGGCTGACATGATTCTGGAGGCTGAGAAGTCCAAAGATCTGCAGTCAGCAAGTTAAAGACCCAGGAGAGCCAATGATGTAGTTACAGTCTGAGTCCAATGGCCAGAGAACCAGGAGAACTGATAATATAAGTTCCAGTTCAAAACCTGGCAGGCTTGAGACTCAGAAGGAACCAGTGTTTCAGTTCAAGTCTGAATGCAGGAAAAGACTGATGTCCTGGCTCAAGGCAGTCAGGCAGGAGAAATTCCCTGTTACTAATGGGAGAGTCAGCCTTTTTGTTTATTCAGGCCTTCAGCTGACTGGATAAGGCCCACCCACATTAGAGAGGGCAATTGCTTTACTCGGTCTACCCATTCAAATGTTAGTCTCATCTAAAAACACCCTGACAGACACACCTAAAATAATATTTCACTAGATATTTAATCTGGGCACCTTGCAGCCTAGTCAAGTCAACATGTAAAATTAACCATCAGAGAAACTAAAACAGGGATTTATTTAGTTAGGGAGATCAGAGATAGCCTCTAACATGAGATGACATCTGAACAAAGAACTGAATAAAATGTGAGAGCCATGTGTATAGCACGTTTAAAAAAAAAAAAAAAAAAAAAGACATTTTAGGCAGAGAAAACAGCAAGTACAAAGTCCCTGAGGTGGGAGGATTCTCAGAATATTAGAGAGGCAGCAGCAAGGCCAATGTGGAGGTAAGAGTGGTAAGAAGAATAGGAGATTAAGGTGAGGAATTAGATAGACATGGGGTGGGAGAGAAGACTGTGTAGGACCCTTTAATCAATTGTAAGGATGTTTGTGTTTACTACTAGTAAGATGGGAAAGCCACTAGAAAGTTATGAGCAGAGGGGTGATGTGATCAGACTTACTTTTTAAAAAAGATCACAGGTAAAGAATAGACAATTTGGAGATAAGAGTAAAAGCAGGGAGACCAGTGAAGAAGCTATTGTGATACGTAATATTAGGTATCAACTTGACTGGATTGAGGGATGCCTAGCTAGCTGGTAAAGTATTGTTTCTGGGTGTGTCTGTGAGGGTGTTGCCAGGAGAGATTGACACTTGAGTCAGTGGACTGGGAGAGGAAGACACCTTCAGTGTGGGTGGGCACCATCCAGTCGGCTGCCAGTACTGCTAGAACAAAGCAGGCAGAAGAAGGGGGATAAAAGCAGCTTGTTTACTGAATCTGCTTGTTCTCTTGCTTCCCATGCTATGCCCGATGCTTGGCTTCCTTTCCTCCTGCCCTGGGACATCAGACTCCAGGTTCTTTGGCCTTTGGACTCTAGAACTTGCACCAGCAGCTTCCCAGGGGGCTCTTGACCCTTTGGCCTTAGGCTGAGGGCTGCACTGTCAGCTTCCCTGGTTTTGAGGCTTTCAGACTTAGACTGAGCCATGCTCCTGGCTTCTGTCTTTCCCCACCTTGCAGATAGCCTATTGTGGGACTTTACCTTGTAACTGTGTGAGCCAATTTTCCCTAATGTGCTCCCCCGTGTGTGGGGGGAGCATATATACACACATGAGGGAGCATATGTATGTGTGTATACACATATACACAGGGGAGTACGTGTGTGTGTGTATCTCCTGTTGTTTCTGTCCCTCTGGAGAACCTTGACTAATACAACTATTAAAGTAATAAGTGAGAGATGATGGTGGCTTGGCTTGGGTCAGAATGGTACCAGAGGAAGTGATGAGAAGTGGTAGGATTCTTGCTAAGTTTCTAATGCCACATCAACAGGGTTTCTTAATGAAGTGTATAGGAGAAAGAGGAATCAGATAACTTCAACGTTTTTGGCTAGAGCAACTGGATTAATGAAGCTGCCTGAAACTGAGAATGTTGAGGGAGAACCTGGCTTAAGGAAGAAAACGAGGCTTGGGAGTTTTGCACATGGTATGGTAAGCTTGAGATACCTGCAATACACAGATGGAGTTGCTGAGTATGAGTATGAATATGAGTATGATGCATGAGTGTCAAACTCAGAGGAGAGGTTGAGCTACAGATTCAAATTTAGTTTTGACATTGGATGAGATCAACTCAATGGTGAGTGTAGATAAAGAAAATAATTAAATAGTTATTTAAAATTTATAAAGAAAGGAGGAAATAGCTTGCCACAAGCATTAGAATAGATAGCTGATGTAGAATCTCAGACTCTTGAACATATACAGTTGTGCGCCACATAATGACATTTTGGTTAAATAGATCACATATATGATGGTAGCTTCCTAAGACTATAATGGAGCTGAAAAATTCCTATTGCCTAGTGGCATTGTAGCCATCTAACATTGTAGCATGACACATTACCTGCCATTGTGTTATAATTGCCTACAATATTGAGTACAGTCACATGCTGTACAGGTTTGTAGCCTAGGAGTGATAGGCTATATTATATAGCCTAGGTGTGTACTAGGCTATACCACCTAGGTTTGTATAAGTATACTCTATGATGTTTGCACAATAACAAAATTGTCTAACGACCCATTTCCCAGAACATATCATCATTAAGCAATGCAAAACTATATTGTCATTTTCTGAAAAAGTGAGGGATTGAAATGGATAACTCCTTAAGCTTACTTTCAGGCCTGTATATGTCCTTAATATTGAGTGGCTGAATGCCTACAACAAAAATAGCAAATAATATTTACTGATCTGTTAAGACGTGCCAGGCATAGATCTAATTGTTGTGACATGTATTCACTCACTTAACTGTCACAGCAGCCCTATGAAATGGGTATTGTTATTTCTTTATTTTGTATGAAGAGACCAATTTGTACTTTAATCAGAAATCTCTCTAAACTTATAATAATTCTGTCTTGTGAATATATTTTATAGTTCTCACATTAGTTTCTCATACATTGTCTTTTTTGTTCTTCCCAAGAATCTTGTGAAATGGATGGGAAAGGTAGTAGCACAGTATTATAGATAAGGCAACTGAGCATCAACAAGGTTGTGATTTATCCAGTGTCACAAATTAGTGAAGAGCGTAGTTGGCACTTAAACCCAGTTCTGATTCCAAGCTAGCCTCACCTATACCTTCCATACAAACTTGCTCTAAGACAGCACTGTCCAATAGAGGTCTCTGTGATGATGGAAATGGAAATTTTCTAATCTGTGCTGTTCACTATGGTAGCCACTCAGCACATGTGGCTATTGAACACTTGAAATATGGCTAACAAAACTAACCAAATAATTTTTTATTTAATTTTAATTAAATTTAAATTAATATAGCCAGATGTGACTAGTGGCTGCCATGTTGGACACTGCAGCTGAAGAATATGAATAATCATTAGCAAATGAAGATTATATGAAAATGTTACTAAGGAATTCCACATCTCTTTGTGTCACAAATAGACCCTAATGAATTTTTTCCAACTGTTTCAAGAAGAGTTAATCCTGTATTGTACTATTTCAAAATGCAGAAAAGGATGCTGTGCTGTCTAGCTTGATGAGACAAATAAGGTTTGGTCCCCAAACCTCAAAATAACTTTACCACAAATGAAAATTTCAGGCTGATCATAACTTATGAACATCAGTCATTCTAAATAGACTTGGCAAACCACACATTGCAAGTATTCCACATGATCATCAAGTAGAAATTTCAACTTAAAATTGTTATAACAGAGTGGTTATTTAAAATATATAATTAATATATTTATTAAAATAAATTTATATAGGAAAAAAACACCAAAAGGACAAATAATGTATGACACATGTAAAAGTTAGAGTAGGTAAACAATCTAAATGATCACCTCTGTTTAATATCCAAATTTTACTTGACAGTTTACAAATTAAAACAAATGCTTACTCCAGGACCCTCAGTAGTTGTGATAGGCAGTCTCCATGCATTTGTATTTTCCCTTCCCCTTAAGTGTAGACTGGATTAATGACTCTCTTCTGACAAACAGAATTTTGCAAAAATGATGAGATGTCACTTAGATTAGGTTACAAAAAGACTGTGGCTTCTGTCTAGCTTACCTTTTCTTGCATGTTCAGCATTAAGAACTGAGGAACTGAGGATGACCTCTGACCAACAACTAGCAAGAAGCTGAGACCCTTGGTCCAGTAGCTCACAAGGTTGTTGAATTCTTCCAATAACCACATAAGTGAGCTTGGAAGCAGATCCTCCCTCAGTATAACCTTCAGATGAGACCAGAGCCCCAGCCAACACCGTGATTGCCAGGAAGGTCTTGAATCCTTGAGGCAGAGACACTCAGCTAAGCCTCACCTAGTTTCTTGACCTGCAGAAACTGAAATGATAAATGCTTATTGTTTTAAGCCATTCAGTTTTAGTGTAATTTGTTACACAGAAATAAAAACTAATATACTAGGGAAATCAAAGATGCACTGGCTTTGCTTCAGCCTCATTAGGGAGCTTCCTTTCAAGTAGGGGAGAATGCATGAGGTGATACACAAAGTAGATCCTGAAGTAGAAAAAAATGCATTGCCTGTGCAGCTATCAAAAATACATTTTAAGGTACTATTATGTACCATTCAAATGCAAAAAATGCCAGGGCTATTGTCAGCATATTGCTGAAATATACTTTGCATATTGCTGTAAGCTCCAAATCGGTCCTTTCTGACAAGGGATCTGGCAAAAATAATATTACAAAATTTTTCTTACCCTTTGATGTGGTGATGATTCCTTTTTGGCAAGATATCCTAAGAAAATACCAAAAGTATATGTGGTTTTAGAGGGAAAATTTTAAAAATATGACTAATGCTGCATTATAAATAATAGCAAACAATAGGAACATTTCAAATACCTAACAGTGGATTAAAGATGTACATCTGATGCAGCAACTTAATGAAATACAGTAGAGTATCATATTGTCTAGGATTAAACCCAAAATGGAGTAGCTTAAATAAGACTTTTTTTTTTCCTCAAATAATAGAAGTTTGGAGATAGATCCTCTAAGACTTGGCTGTATGGTAAAATCAGAGACTCAGGCTCCTTCTAGCTTGTTGCTTTGTTATCTTTAAAAGGTTACCTCATGGTCCAATATGGCTATTTAAACTCTAGCCATCACATCCACATTTCAGCCAACAGAATATTTTAGCAGACTTCCTGAAAACCACATACAGCACTCATTCATATCTCACTGTCCAGAATCTAGTCACACAATCATATGTACCCACAAGGGAGATTCAGAAATGTCATCTTTTCTTTTATTTATGTATTTATTGAGACGTAGTCTCACTCTGTCGCCCAGGCTGGAGTGCAGTGGCGCAGTCTCAGCTCACTGCAACCTTCACCTCCTGGGTTCAAGTGATTCTCATGCCTCAGCCTCTGAAGTAGCTGGGACTACAGGCACGCGCCACCACACCCAGCTAATTTTTGTATTTTAGTAGGGGTGGGGTTTCACTATGTTGGCCAGGCTGGTCTCAAACTCCTGACTTCAAGTGATCCACCTGCCTCGGCTTCCCAGAGTATTGGGATTACAGGAGTAAGCCGCTGTGCCCGGCTGCCATCTTTTAGTTAGGTACATTGCCTCCCCAAATGAAATAATGTTTTGTTACTAAGGAGCAAGGGAAGAATGGATGTTGTTGTAGGAAAATAGATTTTGCCACAAGCGGCTGCTTATAATTATGTCTATGGATTGAGTTGATAAATGGAGATACGCATAGCTGACTCTTGGCATTTATGAGGGGGTGTCATCAGAGATCTTAAAAATTCTAGAACTGTAAAAGTGAAACTGTTGATTTAAGTGCCTGGCTATTTTCTGGAATCATTTCTGTTGAGTTATGTATTTCCTATGCTTTGTCTCACAACACAAGTTAATCCCTTTCAATTTTGTTAAGTTTCCTTGATAACTGTTTTTCACAAAGAATTCTTTTTCTCACTTGATAAGAGTGCTGCCTATATAACAACAAGTACAGAGAAAAAAAAAGATTAGGGATGCTGGTTATTTTTAAGAGGGGAGGGTGACTTGCTTTTGTATAATTCAAATATGTACCAGAGGAAAATGACCAGTTACTAAGTCTTAGACTTTCAGGGAGTTGAAAGTACTAATTACACCTAAGTGTATACACTGAAAAAGATCAAAAGATAACTTGCATAATTATTTTTAAAAGCCGTCGTTATTAAGTTGCTAACTTATTTATAGTTTTATTAAAAAACAATTCTCTTTCCTCAACTCTCATTCATTCCTCTACCTACTCCATTCTGGCTTCTGTCCTCACCATTCCACCAAAATAGCTCTTGTTAAGATCACCAGTGCCATCCATACCATGAAATTCAACGGACACGTTTTAGTATTCATATTCTTTGACTATTAAAGCAATATCTGGCTCTGGTGAGCATTCACTTTTTCTTTTTTTTTAAATTTATTTTTTATAGTTTGTAGGGTACATGTGCACAACATGCAAGTTTGTTACATATATATACGTGTGCCATGTTGGTATGCTGTACTCATTAATTCATCATTTACATTAGGTATTTCTCCTAATGCTATCCCTCCCCCATTCCCCCACCCCACGAAACGCCCCAGTGTATGATGTTCCCCACCCTGTGTGCAAATGTTCTCATTGTTCATTTCCTACCTATGAGTGAGAACATGTGGTGTTTGGTTTCTGTATGCTCAGAATGATTTCCAGCTTCATCCATGTCCCTGCAAAGGACATGAACTCATCCTTGTTTATGGCTGCATAGTATTCCAGGGTGTATATGTGCGACATTTTCTTAATCCAGTCTATCATTGATGGACATTTGGGTTGGTTCCAAGTCTTTACTATTGTGAATAGTGCCACAATAAACATACGTGTGCATGTGTGTTTATAGTAGCATGATTTATAATCCTTTGTGTATATACCCAGTAATAGAATCGCAGGGTCAAATGGTATTTCTAGTTGTAGATCCTTGAGGAATCACCACACACAGTGGTTGAACTAGTTTACACTCCCACCAACAGTGTAAAAGCATTCCTATTTCTCCACATCCTCTCCAGCACCTGTTGTTTCCTGACTTTTTAATGATCGCCATTCTAACTGGTGTGAGATGGTATCTCATTGTGGTTTTAATTTGCATTTCTCTGATGACCACGATGATGAACTTTTTTTCACGTTTGTTGGCCATGTAAATATCTTCTTTTGAGAAGTGTCTGTTCAGATCCTTTGCCCACTTTTTGATAGGGTTGTTTGATTTTTTCTTGTAAATTTGTTTAAGTTCTTTGTAGATTCTGTATATTAGCCCTTTGTCAAATGGGTAGATTGCAAAAACTTTCTCCCATTCTGTAGGTTGCCTGTTCACTCTGATGGCAGTTTCTTTTGCTGTGCAGAAGCTCTTCAGTTTAATTAGATCTCATTTGTGGCTTTTGTTCTTTTGTTGCCATTGCTTTTGGTGTTTTAGTCATGAAGTCCTTGCCCATGCCTATGTCCTGAATGGTATTACCTAGGTTTTCTTCTAGGGTTTTTTATGGTTTCAGGTCTAACATTTAAGTCTTTAATCCATCTTAAATTAATTTTTGTATAAGGTGTAAGGAAGGGATCCAGTTGCAGCTTTCTACTTATGGCTAGCCAGTTTTCCCAGCACCATTTATTAAATAGGGAATCCTTTCCCCATTTCTTGTTTTTGTCAGATTTGTCAAAGATCAGATGGTTGTAGATGTGTGGTGTTATTTCTGAGGCCTCTGTTCTGTCCCATTGGTATCTATCTCTGTTTTGGTACCAGTACCATGATGTTTTGGTTACTATAGCCTTGTAGTATAGTTTGAAGTCAGGTAGCATGATGCCTCCAGCTTTGTTCTTGTTGCTTAGGATTGTCTTGACAATGTGGGCTCTTTTTTGGTTCCATATGAACTTTAAAATAGTTGTTTCCAATTCTATGAAGAAAGTCATTGGCAGCTTGATGGGGATGGCTTTGAATCTACAAATTACCTTGGGCAATATGGCCGTTTTCATAATATTGATTCTTCCTATCCATGAGCATGCATTCTTCCTATCCATGAGCATGGAATGTTCTTCCATTTGTTTGTGTCCTCTTTTATTTCGTCAAGCAGTGGTTTGTAGTTCTCCTTGAAGAGGTCCTTCACTTCCCTTCTAAGTTGGATTCCTAGGTGTTTTATTCTCTTTGAAGCAATTGTGAATGGGAGTTCACTCATGATTTGGTTCTCTGTTTGTCTGTTACTGGTGTATAGGAATGCTTGTGATTTTTGCACATTGATTTTGTATCCTGAGACTTTGCTGAAGTTGCTTAT
>NW_012101851.1:72254-82701 GCF_000951045.1 Mandrillus leucophaeus
TTTGCACATTGATTTTGTATCCTGAGACTTTGCTGAAGTTGCTTATCAGCTTAAGGAGATTTTGGGCTGAGATGATGGCATTTTCTAAATATACAATCACGTCATCTGCAAACAGGGACAATTTAACTTCCTCTTTCCCTGATTGAATACCCTTTGTTTCTTTCTTCTGCCTGATTGCCCTGGCCAGAACTTCCAATACGATGTTGAATAGGAGTGGTGAGAGAGGGCATCCCTATCTTGTGCCAGTTTTCAAAGGTAATGCTTACAGTTTTTGCCCATTCAGTATGATATTGGCTGTGGGTTTGTCATAAATAGCTCTTATTATTTTGAGATACGTCCCATCACTACCTAGTTCATTGAGAATTTTTAGCATGAAGGGCTGTTGAATTTTGTCAAAGGCCTTTTCTGCATCTATTGAGATAATCAGGTGGTTTTTGTCTTTTTTTTAATTATTATACTTTAAGTTCTAGGGTACATGTGCATAACCAGGTTTGTTACATATATATACTTGTGCCATGTTGGTGTGCTGCACCCATCAACTCGTCAGCATCCATCAACTGGTATAACTCCCAATGCAATCCCTCCCCGCTCCCCCCTCCCCATAATAGGCCCCGGTGTGTGATGTCCCCCTTCCCGAGTCCAAGTGATCTCATTGTTCAGTTCCCACCTATGAGTGAGAACATGCGGTGTTTGGTTTTCTGTTCTTCCGATAGTTTGCTGAGAATGATGGTTTCCAGCTGCATCCATGTCCCTACAAAGGACACAAACTCATCCTTTTTTATGGCTGCATAGTATTCCATGGTGTATATGTGTCACATTTTCTTAATCCAGTCTGTCACTGATGGACGTTTGGGTTGGAAGGTTTTTGTCTTTGGTTCTGTTTATATGATGCATTGTTTATTGATTTGCATATGTTGAACCAGCCTTGCATCCCAGGGATGAAGCCAACTTAATCATAGTGGATAAGCTTTTTGATGTGCTGCTGGATTTGGTTTGCCAGTATTTTATTGAGGATTTTTGGATTGATGTTCATGAGGGATATTGGACTAAAATTCTCTTTTTTTGTTGTGTCTCTGCCAGGCTTTGGCGTCAGGATGATGCTGGCCTCGTAAAATGAGTTAGGGAGGATTCCCTCTTTTTCTGTTGATTGGAATAGTTTCAGAAGGAATGATATCAGCTCCTCTTTGTACCTCTGCTAGAGTTTGGCTGTGACTCCATCTGGTCCTGGACTTTTTTTGGTTGGTAGGGTATTAATTATTGCCTCAACTTCAGAGCCTGTTATTGGTCTATTCAGGGATTCAACTTCTTCCTGGTTTAGTCTTGGGAGGGTGTATGTGTCTAGGAATTCATCCATTTCTTCTAGATTTTCTAGTTTATTTGCACAGAGGTGTTAGTAGTATTCTCTGATGGTAGTTTGTATTTCTGTGGCATCAATTGTGATACCCCCTTTATCATTTTTTATTGCATCTATTTGATTCTTCTCTTTTTTCTTCGTTATTAGTCTTGCTAGCAGTCTATCTATTTTGTTGATCTTTTCAAAAAACCAGCTTCTGGATTTATAGATTTTTTGAAGGGTTTTTTTGTGTCTCTATCTCCTTCAGTTCTGCTCTTAGTTATTTCTTGCCTTCTGCTAGCTTTTGGATTTGTTTGCTTTTGCTTCCCTAGTTCTTTTAATTGTAATGTTAGGGTGTTGATTTTAGATCTTTCCTGCTTTCTCTTATGGGCACTAAGTGCTATAAATTTCCCTCTACACACTGCTTTAAATGTGTCCCAGAGATTCTGGTATGTTGTGTCTTTGTTCTCATTGGTTTCAAAGAACATCTTTATTTCGGCCTTCATTTCTTTATGTCCCCAGTAGTCATTCTGGAGCAGGTTGTTCAGTTTCCATGTAGTTGTGTGGTTTTGAGTGAGTTTCTTAATCCTGAGTTCTAATTTGATTGCACTGTGGTCTAAGAGATAGTTTGTTGTGATTTCTGCTCTTTTACATTTGCTAAGGAGTACTTTACTTCCAACTATGTGGTCAGTTTTGGAATAAATGTGATGTCGTGCTTAGAAGAATGTATATATTCTGTTAATTTGGGGTGGAGAGTTCTATAGATGTCCATTAGGTCTGCTTGGTGCTGAACTGAGTTCAGTTCCTGGATATCCTTGTTAACCTTCTATCTCATTGTTCTGTCAAATATTGACAGTGGGGTGTTAAAGTCTCCCATTATTTTTGTGTGAGAGTCCAAGTCTCTTTGTAGGTATCTAAGGACTTGCTTTATGAATCTGGGTGCTCCTATATTGGGTGCATATATATTTAGGATAGTTAGCTCTTCTTGTTGAATTGATCCCTTTCCCATTATGTAATGGCCTTCTTTGTCTCTTTTGATCTTTGTTGGTTTAAAGTCTGTTTTATCATAGACTGGGATTGCAATCCCTAGTTTTTTTTTTTTGCTTTCCATTTCCTTGATAGATCTTCCTCTGTCCCTTTATTTTGAGCCTATGTGTGTCTCTGCACGTGAGATGGGTCTCCTGAATACAGCACACTGATGGGTCTCCTGAATACAGCACACTGATGGGTCTTGACTATCCAATTTACCAGTCTGTGTCTTCTAATTGGGGCATTTATCCCATTTACATTTAAGGTTAATATTGTTATGTGTGAATTTTATCCTGTCATTATGATATTAACTGGTTATTTTGCCCATTAGCTGATGCAGTTTCTTCCTAGCATTGACAGTCTTTACAGTTTGGCAAGTTTTTCAGTGGCTGGTACTGCTTGTCCGTTTTCATGTTTAGTGCTTCCTTCAGGAGCTCTTGTAAGGCAGGCCAGATGGTAACAAAATCTCTCAGCATTTGCTTGTCTGTAAAGGATTTTATTTCTCCTTCATTTATGAAGCTTAGTTTGGCTGGATATGAAATTCTGGGTTGAAAATTCTTTTCTTTAAGAATGTTGAATATTGACCCCCACTCTCTTCTGGTTTGGAGAGTTTCTGCCGAGAGATCTGCTGTTAGTGTGATGGGCTTCCCTTTGTGGGTAACCTGACCTTTCTCTCTGGCTGCCCTTAACATTTTTTCCTTCGTTGCAACCTTCGTGAATCTGACAATTAGGTTCTTGGGGTTGCTCTTCTCGAGAAGTATCTTTGTGGTATTCTCTGTATTTCCCGAATGTGAATGTTGGCCTGCCTTGCTAGGTTGGGAAAGTTCTCCTGGATAATATCCTGAAGAGTGTTTTCCAGCTTGGTTCCATTCTCCCCGTCACTTTCAGGTACACCAGTCAAATGTAGATTTGGTCTTTTCACCTAGTCCCATATTTCTTGGAGGCTTTGGTTCGTTTCTTTTCACTCTTTTTTCTCTAAACTTCTCTTCTCACTTCATTTCATTAATTTGATCTTCACTCATTGATACCCTTTCTTCCACTTGGTTGAATCAGCTACTGAAGCTTGTGTATGCGTCATGTAGTTCTTGTGCCATGGTTTTCAGTTCCATCTGGTCATTTAAGGTCCTCTGTACACTGTTTATTCTAGTTAGCCATTGTCTAACCTTTTCTCAAGGTTTTTAGCTTCCTTGCGATGGGTTTGGACATCCTCTTTTAGCTCAGAGAAGTTTGTTGTTACTGACCTTCTGAAGCCTACTTCTGTCAAGTCGTCAAAGTCATTCTCAGTCCAGCTTTCTTCCGTTGCTGCCAAGGAGCTGCTATTCTTTGGAGGAGAAGAGGCTCTCTGGTTTTTAGAATTTTCAGCTCTGATTTCTCTCCATCTTTGTGGTTGTATCTACCTTTGGTCTTTGATGATGGTGACCTACAGATAGGGTTTTGGTATGGATGACCTTTTTGTTGATGTTGATGCTATTCCTTTCTGTTAGTTTTCCTTCCAGCAGTCAGGTCCCTCTGCTGCAGGTCTGTTGGAGTTTGCTGGAGGTCCACTGTAGACCCTGTTTGCCTGAGTATCACCAGTGGAGGCTGAAGAACAGCAAATATTGCTGCCTGATCCTTCCTCTGGAAGCTTTGTCTGAGAGGGGCACCTGGTTGTATGAGGTGTCTGTCAGCCCCTACTGGGAGGTGTCTCCCAGTTAGGCTACACGGGGGTCAGGGACCCACTTGAGGAGGCAGTCTGTCCATTCTCAGAGCTCAAACACTGTGCTGGGATAACCACTGCTCTCTTCAGAGCTGTCAGACAGGGACGTTTAAGTCTGCAGAAGTTTCTGCTGCCTTTTGTTCAGCTATGCCCTGCCCCCAGAGGTGGAGTCTACAGAGGCAGGCAGGCCTCATTGTGCTGCCATGGGCTCCACCCAGTTCGAGCTTCCCAGCCACTTTTTTTACCTACTCAAGCTTCAGCAATGGCAGATGCCCCTCCCACAGCCAGGCTGCCACCTCACAGTTCCATCTTGGACTGCTGCACTAGCAGTGAGCAAGGCTCTGTGGGTATGGGAGCTGGTAAGCCAGGTGCAGGAAATAATCTCCTCATGTGCTGTTTGTTAAGACCATTGAAAAAGCGTGGTATTAAGGTGGGAGTGTCCCAATTTTCCCAGTACAGTCTGTCACGGTTTCCCTTGGCTAGGAAAGGGAAATCCCCCGACCCCTTGTGCTTCCCGGATGAGATGATGTCCCGCCCTTTGGCTTGCCGTCCTTGGGCTGCACCCACTGTCCAACCAGTCCCAATGAGATGAGCCACGTACCTCAGTTGGAAAGGCAGAAATCACCCATCTTCTGCGTTAATCATGCTGGGAGCTGCAGACTGTAGCTGTTCCTATTCAGCCAACTGAGCACTCACTTCTTTTTGGAACACTCTGTTCCCTTTCTTGATAGCATAGTTGCCCCCACCTCTTTGGCTGCTCTTGTCAGTATCCTTCGCAAAAAAGAAAAGGCGTCTCTCAGCTGTACTGTTTACCTAGACAAGTTTATATGCTTCAAATTCCATTATATGCTAAGCCTTCCAAATGCCTATATGATCTCTACAACTGCCTATGTAATATGTGCAAATGCTTACATGATATCTCCACTAGGATTATCTTCAGGGCACCTCAAATTTTCCAAGTCTGGAAACAAATCCATGATCATTCCCTAAAATGTTAATATCAAGTGATCATACAGGTTTACCATTATGGAACAGAGTCTAGCAGGGGCTTTGTTAATGTGCATTAGGAGGCTGAATTAATTAATTAAAGGTGTATTATACCTTTATGCAATGCTGAAGAAGGAGAGCATGGAATGTAGATGAGGTGCATTACTAATGATTTGTGTTGATGTTCCTACCAGTTTGATAGGATGGGGCATCGGATGGGGTGCTCTTTTATTTAAAGAAAATAAAAGATATATGACATTTCTTACGTATCTAACTTTGTGGAATAAGATTCATACCTGTGACATAATTATACATTCATTAATGTGATTATTTGATTAAAATCTATCTCTTACATTTATCTGTGTGCTTGATAAGTACAGGAATTATGCCTGTTTTGCTTACTGTTGCATCTTTAGTACTAACATAGTGCCTAGCAAGTAGTAGGCTTTCAATAAATGTTCAATGCACAATTAGTGATCTGTATTTTCTGCTGTTTATTCTATTGTGCACTCAAGTGTAGTCTGATTTACCCTTACTCTTTATCCAAACATATATGCCTCCATGACTTTAAAAAGTGAAATTAGACAAACCTGGCCAGAGAATAAGTAATACCAGACATATTCTCAGACTACTTTGTGAAGCACGGGGGATGCTGAACCTGTAGGGAGAAACAGAACCTATTCATTTAGAAGAGCCATTTGTTGCCTAATCTTGTTCTTTTGCAGTTTGTCATTCTCAGTTTTGGTTCCTGGTTTTTGTGTTCTGTCAGATAGTCAGCTTCAAAAAATTATGTCCAAAATCAGAACAAAAAACACGACAGATGGAAGTTGTCGAGGCTTGGCCCTAGTAATGCATAAACATTTGACTGTGTGAGGATTGGAGGGCTACTAAAACAAGGATTATATGGTTTACTCATTGATAACCTCAGCAAAGTGACTAGAAAAACTGGAGGCATTTATGAAGTACAGGAGGAAGGCAGAGAATAGACTGAGTACCTGTTAGAAACAGCTGTCCCAATAGACAGCAGTCAGGAAAGGGCTGGGGCCGGGAAATGCATTGTGATAGACTGGCTCTTTATGTCTTTTGGAGTAGGCCATGGCTTACTCTTCTTTTAAAAAAGCACCAGGATCTCTCTGTGTTAACATTACTTCGCATTTCAAGGCTTCCAACTGATCTTACAGATAAGTCACCTGTTCTGATCTGGGCCTTCTTTTGGTTCTGTGCTATCCCTTTGGGCTTGCTCAGACAGAGGGAGGTGCTGATGGTCCCAGCTCTTGGATGTTGTGCAGTCCTGGACATTCTGACCAAGTGCTTTGTGCTTTGTGAACCCAGAAAATCTGAGACAGGTCTCAGTTAACTTAGAAAGTTTATTTTGCCAAGGTTGAGGATACACCCGTGACACAGCCTCAGGGAATCCTGAGGCATGTGCCCAAGGTGGTTGGGACACAGCTTGGTTTTCTACACTTTAGGGAGACATGAGGCATCAATCAATATATATAAGAAGTATATTAATTTGGTCTGGAAAGGTGGGACATCTTGAAGCAATGGTAGAAAGACTGGAAGCTGGGAGGGTGCTTCCAGATCACAATTGAGACACAAATGGTTGCATTCTTTTGAGTTTCTGATTAGCTTTTCCAAAGGAGGCAACCAGATATGCATTTATCTCAGTGAGCAGAGGAGTGACTTTGGATAGAATGGGAGGCAAGTTTGCCCTAAGAAGTTTTCCAGCTTGAATTTTCCTTAGTGATTTGGGGGGTGCAAGATACTATACTTTCACAGCTTCCGCTGAGGATTGTCCTTTAAGTCCTTTCAGCAAGAATGGACAAACCCTGTGGCCATTCAAGGGACAGGTAAATATCACCTGAGAACCTAAGAAAATGCATTTCTGTGTCAGTTCCCAAGCTCAGTGTGCCACTTGGAGGGCCAAGGCATCATGGTTTCAAGTTCCAACATTGCTACTTATATGCTATGGGATTCTGCCTAAATCTTTAGATCTCTCTGCAGTTCAGTAAAACACTTTTCTATATATTTTTTTCTGGATCCCTAATGACCATGTTCCACTCCCTTTTAGATACTTTTCAGTGTATCTGGCAAGGTATATAGGGATCAATATTTGGTGTGTATCTGCATGTAAGAGAGGTCTATAATCCCTTTAGCAAATGCACACAAACACACTCATACACACGTTTATAATACCTGCATAGTAATTATAGAATTACTGTAGTATGTTTAGTAATATCCTGAGGCAACGTGTTTTAAAAGGCTGTCATCTAATTGACCAAGGAAGTGATTTCCTCTATTCCATTCCCACTGTCTTGGAACCAGGGACCAGCTTTGTCATGGGCATCCATGTGAAGAGACTACCAAACAGGCTTTGTGTGAGCAACATGGTTTATTTCACCTGGGTGCAGGCAGGCTGAGTCCAAAAAGAGAGTCAGTGAAGGGAGATAGGGGTGGGGCCGTTTTATAGAATTTGGGTAGGTAAAGGAAAATTACAGTCAAAGGGGGTTGTTCTCTGGTGGGCAGGGTTGGGGGGGTCACAAGGTGCTCAGTAGGGGAGCTTTTGAGCCAGGATGAGTCAGGAAAAGGAATTTCACAAGGTAATGTCATCAGTTAAGGCAGGAAGAGGCCATTTTCACTTCTTTCGTGGTGGAATGTCATCAGTTAAGGCAGGAACCAGTCATCTGGATGTGTACGTGCAGGTCACAGGGGATATGATGGCTTAGCTTTGGCTCAGAGGCCTGACAAGCTTCTCACTGCCAAATAGAAAGATCTAGAAAAGCAACTGGAGTGTGCGCTGAGAGAGTGGTGATCAGTCAAGAGTCAGTGTGATTGCCACGTAACATTTCTCATTCCAGATACAAATTCTATGGATTATGCCTTATGTGTGGGGAATGGTGATCTGGCCTTAGCCTGACTCCCCTGGGCAAACAATACAAGGCTCCCATCTGGAAACCTTGATAGGTTGCTTCAATGGGGCTGTGCTGGGAAATTTAAGTAGGAGTAGTGACGGGAAGGAGAACTAACATTTATTTCATAAGCAAATATGTGATTTCCTTTTATCTTCACAACAATCCTATGATATAGGGATCTTAAATATCTCCCATTTTAAAGATGAGAAAATAGAAGCTCAGAGAGGCAGAGTAACTTACGCCAGGTCACAGAGCCATGAAGTAAAATTCCAAACCATATCCTTCCAAATCCAAAACCTGCGTTATTTCTCTTATGCTATTTGGCATAAAAGTGTAGGAAGGAAAATGGTTAAGAACAATGACTCTGGGGATGGATTGCCTAAGGCTGAATAGATGTGTGATGTTGGCAAGTCACTTCACATCTCTTGGTTTTAGCCTCATCTTAAAATGGGGACAATAACTACCTACTTCCTAGGGTAATTTGAGGATTAAAAGAGTTAACACAAGAAAAGTACCTCCAGTGCCTAGAGTAAAATATGCAAGCTATTTATTATCATCCCATATCCCGGCCCGCGGGATCGTCGAAGCAGGCCCTGGAGGAGTGAGTAGGAATTTGGGGAACAAGAGACACGAGAAATGGAGACAAGACAGTGCTCTGATCAAGTCTCGTTTAATGGCGGTAATGCAATGCCTTATATACATTTGGAGGGGAAGGGGTTGGGCCAGAGGCGGAGATGATCTCATCGCGGAGGGCGTGGTCAGGTAGGTATTGGTTTCTCTGGTCGGACGTCATGTTGCGCCTGCACTGTCAGTTGGAAATTTTCCCGGGCGCGGGATGGCGCCTGTGCTACAAAGTAACAATTTTCGCGGGCGCGGGAAAAATGGGTGAAGAAGAAGCAGGAAGAGCGCCATCTTGTGCTGGCATATGAGACAGCAGATCAGGGAAAAAGGTAAATCTAGGGAGGAGGCATGGGGTGGAAATGAATAGAGCTCAGGCGTTTTTTAATTGTCAGTTATTATTCGCTATGGCCGGGGCACGCAGCTCCGGACAGGTCCCCCTTTTTATTATTTTATGATAAGAAAACGACCCCTCGGGAACTGCGCCTGTCTTAGGTTGGGTCAACTCATCCCCACCTTCTAGGCCCGTCATGGGATAAGGCAGCAGCAAGGGCGGCCCTCCTGTCTTAGGCTCCGGTGGAGATAGTGTCCTCTTACCCGTCATTGACTGTCCAGTTCAGCACACAGGGGAGGTGGTCTTATTAAGGCAAATAAGACTCACCATTTTCAGTCATCTCAAGGCGATGATAATGGACCTGTATAGGTTTGGCCTGGAAGGCCTCGATTTGTTGTCTGACGAATGCCATAAGCTTATTAAGGATTGTAGGCCCGAGAGTGAGGAAAAGTAGAAGAGTAAGTAAAGGACCAAGAAATGGCAGGAGATAGGGGAGGAGTCCATCGAGTCCCGTCCACAATGGATTGGCGGCCAGGCCCTTTCTACGCTTTTCTAGTTCTTCTTGTAAAGTCTTTATCTTATCTCTGACGATTCCGGATTTGTTGGCGTAAAAACAGCACTTTTCCTGTAAAGCCAAACAGATTCCCTCCCTGTTCTGCCGTTAACAAATCTAGACCTCTTCTATTTTGGAGAACTACTTCAGCTAATGAGTCTACTTGATCTTGTAAATCTTGTATAGTACTGGATAAGGTCTGTATATCTGAAATTAATTGGTTGGATAATTTAGTATATTGGGTTAGTGAGACTCCTAGGCCTGTGGCTCCTGTAGCAAAAGCAGTAGTGATTCCTAGTCCAGCCAACAAGGGAATAAATTGTATGGCTCGTTTCGGTCTATAAATAAAATGTTCAATAGCAGGGATGGGGATAGGTTCATCTCCAGGGATGATATCAATGTCGGGGAGAAGAGTGGCCAGAACACAAAGCCCTGTCCAATTTGTAGGTAGATAAGTATATGCCATGTTGTTTCCACAGACGAAAACCGAGCCATTTATGGCACACAAAGGGCTGGTGGCATTGATTATGGAAGTACAGTTGTCAAACACAACATAGCCTAGATCAATTTCTTTAGTGCTATTGTAGGACGGTGAAAAGAGGCAAGAGGAATTAGAAAACGTCATCGGTTGAACTAAGAGGGGAGAGATAATAGGACAGGAATTATTGACCAAGGATTCATTTGAGTAATTGACATAGGACAATGAAAGGTTAGGTATAGCTAGAGGAATAGGGGGGCCCATTTTAAGACAAAGCCAACAATCGTGGGCTAGGCTTGTATTGGACATTTGAAGTAAATTGTAAGTAGCATTGAGGATATCAAAAGTTTGAGCATCGAGCCTAAAATTATCTCTAAGCTCAGGCAGGGCTAAAGGGTGATATGGAAGTTCAGGATATAGAGCTTTATGAATCCCTTCTAATTTTTTCTGGACGGTTTTAATTCTTGCAATATCTAATGGGCCTCCTCCATCAGAAATGTGAATGGG
>NW_012101851.1:82751-82980 GCF_000951045.1 Mandrillus leucophaeus
TTCGCTGAGCCTGTCCTTGGGGAATTTGCAAAGTGAAATTTGGAAGCCCCTGGAGGACTTTGGTGAAAAAGAAAATATCCTCAGAGAATAACTGGAGAGAAGCTTTCTGAGTAACTGCTTTGTGCTGTGTGACTTCCAATCGCAGAGTTACATCTGTATTTCGTGGATCTGTTTGCTAGCCGTATTTCTGTGGAATCTGAGAACTGATATTTCGGATCCCTTTGAAGAC
>NW_012101851.1:83220-85657 GCF_000951045.1 Mandrillus leucophaeus
CAGTGCTCTGATCAAGTCTCGTTTAATGGCGGTAATGCAATGCCTTATATACACTTGGAGGGGAAGGGGTTGGGCCAAGGCGGAAATGATCTCATTTCGGAGGGCTTGGCCAGGCAGATTTCGGTTTCAACGGTCGGACGTCATGTTGCGCCTGCGCTATAAAGTAGCAATTTTCGCAGGCGAGGGAAAAATGGGTGAAGAAGAAGCAGGAAGAGCGCCATCTTGTGTGAAGTATTAATACAGGGAAAAAGGCAAATCTAGGGAGGAGGTGGGAGGTGGAAATAAATAGAGCTCAGGCGTTTAATCGTTAATAATTTTTCGCTATGGCCGAGGCACGCAGCTCCAGACAGGTCCCCCTTTTTATTGTTTTATGATAAGAAAACGACCCCTCGGGTACTGCGCCTGTCTTAGGTTGGGTCAACTCACCCCCACCTTCTAGGCCTGTCATGGGATAAGGCAGCAGCAATGGCGACCCTCCTGTCTTAGGCTCCAATGGAGATAGTGTCCTCTTACCCGTCATTGACTGTCCAGTTCAGCACACAGGGGAGGTGGTCTTATTAAGGCAAATAAGACTCACCATTTTCAGTCATCTCAAGGCGATGATAATGGACCTTTATAGGGTTGGCCTGGAAGGCCTCGATTTGTTGTCTGACGAATGCCATAAGCTTATTAAGAATTATAGGCCCGAGAGTGAGAAAAAGTAGAAGAGTAAGCAAAGGACCAAGAAATGGCAGGAGATAGGGGAGAAGTCCATCGAGTCCAGTCCACAAGGGATTGGCGGCCAGGCCTTTTCTGCGCTTTTCTTGTTCTTCTTGCAAAGTCTTTATCTTATCTCTAACGATTCCGGATTTGTTGGTGTAAAAACAGCACTTTTCCTGTAAAGCCAAACAGATCCCTCCCTGTTCTGCCGTTAACAAATCTAGACCTCTTCTATTTTGGAGAACTACTTCAGCTAATGAGTCTACTTGGTCTTGTAGATCTTGTATAGTACTGGATAAGGTCTGTATATCTGAAATTAATTGGTTGGATAATTTAGTATATTGGGTTAGTGAGACTCCTAGGCCTGTGGCTCCTGTTGTAAATGCAGTGGTGATTCCTAGTCCAGCCAACAAGGGAATAAATTGTATGGCTCGTTTCGGTCTATAAAGAAAATGTTCAATAGCGGGGATGGGGATAGGTTCATCTCCAGGGATGATATCAATGTCGGGGAGAAGAGTGGCCAGAACACAAAGCCCTGTCCAATTTGTAGGTAGATAAGTATATGCCATGTTGTTTCCACAGACGAAAACCGAGCCATTTACAGCACACAAAGGGTTGGTGACATTGATTATGGAGGTACAGTTGTGAAACACAATATAGCCTAGATCAATCTCTGTAGTGCTATTATATGACGGTGAAAAGAGACAAGAGGAATTAGAAAACGTCATCGGTTGAACTAAAAGGGGGGAGATAATAGGACAGGAATTATTTACCAAGGATTCATTTGAGTAATTGACATAGAACAATAAAAGGTTAGGTATAGCTAGAGGAATAGGGGGGCCCATTTTGAGACAAAGCCAACAATCGTGGGCCAGGCTTGTATTGGACATTTGAAGTAAATTGTAAGTAGCATTGAGGATATCAAAAGTTTGAGCATCAAGCCTAAAATTATCTCTAAGCTCAGGCAGGGCTAAAGGGTGATATTGAAGTTCAGGATATAGAGCTTTATGAATCTCTTCTAATTTTTTCTGGACGGTTTTAATTCTTGCAATATCTAATGGGTCTCCTCCATCAGAAATGTGAATGGGAGCGGTAGTGCTCCAACAAACAGGCTTTCCTTTTTGGCCGTTACAAGGAGATTGTACAAGTTTATTAGTGGATCCTAATACTTTTACGTCATTGATACCTCCAGTTTGTGTTTTTAGTAACGTGGCCGTATAGTATGTTTTATTGCCTGGTTTGCATTGTTGATAGGAGGTATAACAGGAACTATGCATAGAAGATTGGAAAGAGCTACAAGGGCATTCTAGGAGCGGCCCGCTGGGTGAGGTGTCTCTTGGGGTAGACTTACATTTCCATAACTGGGTTGGCATTAGGTAAGCTGTCTTGCCCGAGCAAGTCACCTGGGTGATTCTGTCTGACGGAGGCTCAGATATTTGTCCCCCTCTGCAGTCACAAGGCTGGCCGTATCGTTTTCGTATTAATTCTCTTGCTTTACGAGGGTCACCAAAACCTGCGTAGACTGTCACTATGTTATATAGAGCGATTATTTTCCAAAGGAATCTCATGTTAGGCTTCATTTTCTGAAAAACAAAAAGGAAGAAACATCTCAGGGAGATTTATCTTCCCTGGACTGACAATGGTTATGATTTATTTGCCTTACCAATCTTTCAGGCAGCCATCTGGCTGCATCATTTTTTTGCGAGAAGATGCATACTGAGCCTCTTCCCCAAATTAA
>NW_012101851.1:87441-88085 GCF_000951045.1 Mandrillus leucophaeus
GAGAGGGTTTTTGATTTGTAATTGGTTGCACCCAATATATATCTGATGATCCGAAACCTTTTATATTTCTATTAGAGGGTTGGATATTATTATCTGTTTTAACCAAAGGCAGCAGGATTAACTGAGCTATTCTAACTCCTTGAGGGACAGTAATAATACTATCAATAGCTCTGGCCATAATTTTAATTTCTCCTTCATAATCATTATCGATAACTGTAAGCCTCTCATGGTGACACTACTTTTTCCTAAAAGTAGCCCAAAAGTGTTAGGTGGTAAAGGTCCATATATACCGGTATTTAAGGTTTGGGGTCCCATTTCAGGTGTTAGTACTGTGTGGGAGGTGGAACTGAGGTCCAGTCCTGCACTTCCTGGGGTTGCTCTACTAAGTTTTGAAATGGATTGCTGTTGCTGGCTGGAACAAAGCTGACTGCCCCGTATGCTTGTTTCGGGGCCTGGGGCTGGCCCCTCATCCCGTTTCCCTGCCTGGGGGATAAAGGATTTCCTTGACTGTCAGTTTTAGATTTACATTCGTTTGCCCAGTGCCTTCCTCTTTTACACCTTGGGCAAAGGCCTGGGATTTTCGCTTCTGAATTTTTATTTTGGTTTTCATGGCAATCTTTTGCAAAATGTCCCCTTTTACCGCA
>NW_012101851.1:90922-95169 GCF_000951045.1 Mandrillus leucophaeus
GCCTCTCAAAGTGCTGGGATTACAGGCGTGAGCCATTGCGCCCGCCCTTTCCATTTGGATTTTTTGTAAAATAAAAACCATATATCTATATAGTAACGAATTGGCTAATTGTATTTGTAAGCCAGGAAATAAAATGAATAAACAAAAGTGAAGTGGTAACAGATTCGTTAAATGGCAGGGGAATCAAATCCAGATCTCTCAGGACAGAAGGGAATGCTCACTGACTATGCTAATGAGGAAGGAGATGAAGCTGTTCATCTAAAGTGGAGAGCTCCTCTAACTGTCTACTTTTTTCACTGGGCCCAGATGGGTAGGAAGCACTGATTGCTCATGCCCCATTTGCTCCTAGGCCACCACCTAGTCTGGCCCCCTGCTCCAGGATAGAGCAAGAGGCCAGCATCAGAGTGGCCATTCGTGAAAATGCCAGAAACACTGTCTACTCTCCACCCAACCCCATCTCCAACAAAACTCACCTGTGCCATGCAAGACTGCGGCAGGTGGTTGGAATTCCAGGTGCAGCTGCTCCTCATCCCTCTAGCAAGGCAGATGTCAGGGCAGAGGCCTGGGAAATGTGAGGCTGCTGGATCCAAGAGTGGGGGCAGGTGGAGCAGAGGTGAGGTTTGGTCTTTTTGAAGCACTGGGTCAGGAAAATCCAACCACCTGCTTTGGCCAGATTCATTTCCTGCTCAGATTCTGGATTGAGGAAGGCGGGGAGTGAGACCACGACAAAGAACCGACTAGGAAGAAGCTGTCACCCTTGATGGAATGGGCAAAGAGAAAAAGCAATCATTTGGGCGTAGGGCCCAGCTGGACTCCTGGGTGAAAGGTATAGCCTGGGTGTTCTTGGATTCCTTGTCTGCTTGAGCCCCAGAACAATAGAAAACCTTGATGGCTACAGCAACAGGAGCTTAATAGTGGGAAGGAAGAAAAATGAAGGACAAAACCAAGACTTAAACTCCCACAGGGAAGTTTGAGAAAAAAGCCTTAACCACTATACCAAAAATGTACCCCGGGAAACTCATCTTACCTTCTGGTAACAGCTACATAAATTGTGGGGTCTAGTGCAAAGTGAAAATGCAACCCCTTCTGAAAAAAGCAGCAAGAAAAGTGCTGTGAAGGGTAGTGAACTATAAAGCTTTTTCCTTTCTTCCATAGTCCTTCCTATCATGGGGCTTTTTATTTGCTCACGTCATTCTATGTAAAGAAAAATTAAGACTTTAAATAATTAGCATGATTTTTTTTTTTTTTTTCCTGAAACAGGGTTTTGCTCTTGTTGCCCATGCTGGAGTGTAGTGGAATGATCTCGGCTCATTGCAACCTCCACCTCCCGGGTTTAAGTGATTCTCCTGCCTCAGCCTCCCAAGTAGCTGGGACTCCAGGTATGCACCCCCACGCCCAGTTAATGTTTTGTATTTAGTAGAGATTGGGTTTCACCATGTTGGTCAGGCTGGTCTCAAACTCCTGACTTCAGGTGATCCACCTGCCTCAGCCTCCCAAACTGCTAAATCAATTAGCATGATTTTTACCCATTATCTTTATATTGTGCAATTCCAGTTTTAAATGCTGACCAAGTGTTCACTATTGCCCATTTCTTTTCCTCTGCTTTTTCTTGACCTAGCTTTAGTCAGGCTTCTCTCCCCACAGGCCCTTGAACTTTGGCTTGTCCCCAAGCCTGGGTAAGTGCTAAAGTGCAGAGTTGTGCACCCCTAATCAACTTATCCTGAGAATCCGTTGACCACATAGACGCACATTGCCTGGAAAACTTCTGGTCATGGTGTCTGTTCACTCCCGCTTACTTTCCCAGCTTAAAATTTTGTTTCTGCTAAGCTCTGCTTATCCTTCCCTGTGAAAGAGATGCCATTTTTGTTTGTTTGTTTGATTTTGAGACCCTTTCAGGTTTCTGAGACCAGAAAATTCTACCTTTTGCAATAAGCTTTTTGAAGAGTCTCTTTATCTAAGTCCAAGTTGGTTTTTATTTGGCAATGTAAATATAAAAGCATTTAATTCATATGTAGAAACACCAAAACGACACAATCTATATTTCATAGCTCCTACCTGCATGTATATTTTTGTCCTTACCAGAACACTGGAAACACAGGACAGAACTAACTCAACTATGTGTTTTTTTTTTTTTTTTTTTGAAGCAGTGTCTCCCTCTGTTTCCCAGGCTGGAATGCAGTGGCGCTATCTTGGCTCACTGCAAGCTCCGCCTCCTGGGTTCACACCATTCTCCTGCCTCAGCCTCCCGAGTAGCTGGGACTACAGGCGCCCACCATCATGCCCGGCTAATTTTTTGTATTTTTAGTAGAGATGGGGTTTCACCGTGTTCACCAGATGGTGTTGATCTCCTGACCTCGTGATCTGCCCGCCTCTGCCTCCCAAAGTGTTGGGATTACAGGCGTGAGCCACCGCTCCCGGCCTGTTTTTATTTCACTTCTTGATGCACACATTCTACCCATACTTTCTACATTTAGGTTGCTGATGAGTAAAGAAGGACTGAAAGGAAAGGGAGGGAACTGTAAGTTCTTTTGTCTTTCTCTTTCCTTCTATGTCATCATTTTCAGCATAAGTGGTTGGTTAATAGAGGGAGGTAACACAAGAAAGGATATGATAGAATTGTTTGGCCATTTGTGTTTCTTAGAACGCTACTGCCTGCTTTTTACTTTTGAAGTAAGTTCTGGTTTGAATGGAAAGTGTGGCCTTTGGGGCTTTCAAGCAGCTTATTCAGTCATAGAGGCAACACACTTTCCTTGTATTCACTTTGAGCCTCTGTCAAGTCTCACTGCAGAGTGGATCCGCCCGAAATTCTGTGTTCAACAGGCATGGCAAAGGTTTTATACAAAGTGGTGATGAGAATGGAGGACAAGAAAACTGCTGGTATCTTATCTGCTCATGTGCAGGCTCCATTATTTCACTGGACTCCACTAACAAATCACATATTCAAAGATAAAATTATTAGAATTTTTTTCCGGCCAAGCTTGGTGGCTCATGCCTGTAATTCCAGCACTTTGGGAGGCCGAGGCGGGCGGATCACCTGAGGTCGGCAGTTCAAGATCAGCCTGACCAACATGGAGAAACCCAGTCTCTACTAAAAATACAAAATTAGCCAGGCGTCGTGGTGCATGCCTGTAATCCCAGCTACTGGGGAGGCTGAGGCAGGAGAATTTTTTATTTTTTATTGGACAGAGTTCAGCTCTTGTTGCCCAAGCTGGAGTGCAATGAGACAATCTCAGCTCACTGCAACCTCAGCTTCCTGGGTTCAAGCGATTCTCCTGCCTCAGCCTCCGGAGTAGCTGGGATTACAGGAGCGCGCCACCACGCCTGGCTAATTTTTTGTATTTTTAGTAGAAACGGGGTTTCACCATGTTAGCCAGGCTAGTCTTGAACTCCTGACCTCAGGTGATCCGCCTGCCTCGGTCTCCCGAAGTGCTGAGATTGCAGGCGTGAGCCGCCGCATCTGGCCGGCTAATTATTTGAAATTTTAAGAACAGTTTCCAGACACTCCTAAAAACTTATAACCTACGCTTGCGGTGGTTAAAGCCTCAGTCCTAAGATATTTTTCCAAAAGGCGCTGCCTGGGTAACTAGGCTGTCTCTTGCTGGTGGTCTAGTGGCTGGGATTCAGTGCTTTAGCTGCCAGCGCCCAAGTTCGATTCCCAATTAGGGAAGCTTGCTTTTCTGCTTTCTTGATTACATGCATTCTATTATCGCCGCGGCTGCGGCTGTCACTGTCCTCCGGAGCTGTCAAGGCTCGCTTTCAGGCACGCCTCTCTGTAAGACATTGCTGACATCCTGTACATCACTATCCAGGGAATGGGGACTGCCTATATGGAGTAAAAAGTAGGCAGATTCTGACTCGCCTCAGCCCCACTCTATTGAGAATTACTGATTTTTATTTTATTTTATTTTTTAGACTGAGTCTCCCTCTGTCACCAGGCTGGAGTGCAGTGGCGGGATCTCGGCTCACGCAACCTCCGCCTCCTGGGTTCAAGGAGTAGCTGGGACTACAGTTCAGCTTTCCGAGTAGCTGGGACTACAGGCCCACGCCACCACACATAGGTAAGTTTTGTATTTTTAGTAGAGACGGGGTTTTACCATGTTGGCCAGGATGGTCTCGATTTTGTGATCCGCGTGAACCTCGTGATCCGCCCGTCTCCGCCTCCCAAAGTGCTGGGATTACAGGCGTGAGCCACCGCGCCCGGCTTGATTTTTAAAAATCAAGATAAGTAATTTTTACGTGAAACAAGT
>NW_012101851.1:95219-97557 GCF_000951045.1 Mandrillus leucophaeus
GGGTTCAAGCGATTCTCCTGCCTCAGCCTCCGGAGTAGCTGGGATTACAGGAGCGCGCCACCACGCCTGGCTAATTTTTTGTATTTTTAGTAGAAACGGGGTTTCACCATGTTAGCCAGGCTAGTCTTGAACTCCTGACCTCAGGTGATCCGCCTGCCTCGGTCTCCCGAAGTGCTGAGATTGCAGGCGTGAGCCGCCGCATCTGGCCGGCTAATTATTTGAAATTTTAAGAACAGTTTCCAGACACTCCTAAAAACTTATAACCTACGCTTGCGGTGGTTAAAGCCTCAGTCCTAAGATATTTTTCCAAAAGGCGCTGCCTGGGTAACTAGGCTGTCTCTTGCTGGTGGTCTAGTGGCTGGGATTCAGTGCTTTAGCTGCCAGCGCCCAAGTTCGATTCCCAATTAGGGAAGCTTGCTTTTCTGCTTTCTTGATTACATGCATTCTATTATCGCCGCGGCTGCGGCTGTCACTGTCCTCCGGAGCTGTCAAGGCTCGCTTTCAGGCACGCCTCTCTGTAAGACATTGCTGACATCCTGTACATCACTATCCAGGGAATGGGGACTGCCTATATGGAGTAAAAAGTAGGCAGATTCTGACTCGCCTCAGCCCCACTCTATTGAGAATTACTGATTTTTATTTTATTTTATTTTTTAGACTGAGTCTCCCTCTGTCACCAGGCTGGAGTGCAGTGGCGGGATCTCGGCTCACGCAACCTCCGCCTCCTGGGTTCAAGGAGTAGCTGGGACTACAGTTCAGCTTTCCGAGTAGCTGGGACTACAGGCCCACGCCACCACACATAGGTAAGTTTTGTATTTTTAGTAGAGACGGGGTTTTACCATGTTGGCCAGGATGGTCTCGATTTTGTGATCCGCGTGAACCTCGTGATCCGCCCGTCTCCGCCTCCCAAAGTGCTGGGATTACAGGCGTGAGCCACCGCGCCCGGCTTGATTTTTAAAAATCAAGATAAGTAATTTTTACGTGAAACAAGTGAGTTATTTCAAATGACTTCTAAATCTAGAAAGGTTTGATGAATTGGCATAGGCACAGTTTTAAGAATAAATGTAATTCTCCCTCCCCCACCTCCTGCCGAGTTCTCATTTAAACCCTAAGGGCGGTTTGTTTACATTTCAGAGATGTAGAATGCCCAGGTTATTTTACCAGATGCGCTGCTGTTTCCTCTGGTAACAGGTGTTCCAAATCGGAAAACAAACTAGTCCATTATACTAATTTGCATATTTGAAACATGGAAAACCTCTCTTAATTCGTTTGGTCTTTTGTAAAAATAGAAACATATTTTTATATGGTAATAAGTTAGTTAACTTTACCCATAAGACGAATAGATGAAAGTCAACCTCTTACAATGAGAAGTTACTTGACAACAGTAACTTGTCAACCTTCTCACTTGTCAAGGGCTCCCTAATGACCTTGCCCGGGGGTTCTCAAGACCGCGACTTCAGGATCATCTGGGAGAGGTTGAAAGGCACAGGCAGTGTTCACCGCCTTGAACTGAAGATCACTGAATACGGCTTTGGTGGAAACCACTGCAGTGACATCAGAAAGCAGAAAAGCAGACTTCCCTGACCGGGAATCGAACCCGGGCCGCGGCGGTGAAAACGCCGAATCCTAGCCACTAGACCACCAGGGAGGGACAGTCACAGAATGTGGGCAACACCTTCTGGGAAAAGATCTTAGGACAGACGCCTCAACCACCTCAGGCACATGTTAGAAAGCTACAGGAATGTCTTAAGAATATTTTGCAGTAATGTGTATAGTACTGGATGCAGTGACTGCTGCCTGGGCCAGAGGGTGGCAGAAGGCTTTAGCGGCAGAAACGTTGGAAGAAAGATTGTCACAAGTCAAGCTGGGGAAGAGAAAAATATTTCCCAAATCATTTTTCTCACGCACTCCCTCTGACACGAGAGTTTCTCATCTCCCTTCCTCCCTCCCTCCCTCCCTCCCGCCCTCCTTCTTGCTTCCTAAAATCAGCATGTCCTTCACTTACATAGTTTCTCCACGTTTGATTGAGAAAAACATGTGTCTCTTTTGCCCCCCTCCCCCAAAGGATCCTATTCCTGATCTCTAAATATGCCCCTCCCCATGCAGAGGAAGGAGCATTCAGAGCCTGGGAGACCTGCCTACCTGGAGCTGCACCCATCTTTCAGGCCATGCTCTGTTTCCTGGAACCTGAAATGGATTTACCTATTCTATGTACTTCACAGAAATGAAATCACATAATGTGTCACATTTTGTCCAGTTTCTCTCACTTGGCATAGTTTTGGGTTCATTCATGTCATAGTACGTGCTAGGACTTCATTTCTTCTTTTTTTTTTTTTTT
>NW_012101851.1:101867-102857 GCF_000951045.1 Mandrillus leucophaeus
ACCTCGGCCTCCCAAAATGCTAGGATTACAGGCATGAGCCACCGCGCCCGGCTATGCTCACTATCTTAATGACAGTGTTGGATTCACTAGTATATACATATGTCAAAACACCATTTTGTATACTTTAAATATGTACATTTTATGATATATTAAATAAAAATTTAAAGAATGGTTTCTTGAACAATTTTGTACATGTATTTTGGAGACTATCTGCCTATTTATCTCTACCTCTATATCTATATAGTTACATAGTTTTCTCTTAGGTATATACCTCAGAAAAAATTACTGAAACATGCACACATACGTCAGCTGTGGCAGGTATGTCCATCTAAATAGCTTTCTAAAGTGGTTGTAACTATTCACATTCCCATGATCTGTATACCACTTTCTATCCGGTAAGAGTTCCATAGTTACCGACAAAACAGTAAAAATAGGATGTGTGTGTGTGTGTATATCTTGAATAGCCAAGATATGAACTTCAAATTTGATCCTGCAGGTTAAAAAACTAAAACCCAAGTTAAATTCATAGTCTGGGTATGCCTCTTCTGTGACAGTTGGTGCATTCATCAACAGTGGGAATGGAAATGAGACAGTTGAGCAGATTGTTGTGAACCTGAGTGCTTTGAACCCACAAATCTCACTGAGCCTCCCTTACTAGGAAAAGAGTCGGCTTTCTTCCTATGTGAACAAGTTGAAATTCTCTTGTTTGAAGATCCTTTATGATAACATCTGAGACAGTTACATGGCCAGGAAATGCCAACTTATCTCAAGACCCGCTTCTATCACCTCTTATTTCCTCCAGGCCCATAATTTGAATCAGATACCATCAAAAACTATTTAAATTTTCAACTTATTTAAATGTTTATTAAAGGCACTTTTCTGTAGATATCTTGTAAAAAAAAAAAAAAAGACTTCCTATTTTTAAAGTCTTTCCACATAATTTAGTTGCTTCTTCACGACTTACAGCTCTTCATCCAATTTAATATATAA
>NW_012101851.1:107862-109153 GCF_000951045.1 Mandrillus leucophaeus
CACCGCGCCCGGCCGACTTCATTTCTTCTTATGACCAAATAATATTTTATGTATATACCACATTTCCTTTATCCATTAGTCTGTTGATGGGCATTTGGGTTGTTTCCACCTTTTGGCTGTTGTGTATATTGCTGCTATGAACATTTATGTACAAGCATTTGTTTGAGTATCTGTTTTTTACTTTTGGAGGTTATCTATTTAGTAGTGGAATTACTAAGTCACTTATATTCCCACCAGCATAAGTAAATATGTAGGAACAGAAAACAGAGTAATGGCTGCCAGGGGCTGGGGAATGTGGAGTAATCACATAATGATACGGGGTTTTACTTTCTTATGATGAAAATGTTTTGGAACTAGATTGAGATGGTGGTTGCACAATCCTGTGAACATACTTAATGCCACTGAATTTGTTTACGATGATTTCATTTTTCTCCACATTTCTGCCTATGCTTTATATTTTCTGTCATTTAAAAAATTATAGCCATCCTAGTGGGTGTAAAGGTACCACTACACATAAATTAGAATGTCTAAAATTAAAGAGACAGACTATTTGCAATGGACTGAATGTTTGCACACACATCCCAAATTCATTTGTTAAAATTCTAACTCCCAAGGTTATGATATTACAAGGTGGGGCTTTGGGGAGGTAATTAGGTCATGAAGGTGGAGCCTTCATGAATACGATTAGTGTCTTTATAAAAGAGACCCTCACCATGTGAAACTTCTTAAAAGACTGCTTTTTGTGAGAAAACAGGCCCTCACCAGAAACCAAATGTGCAAGCACCTTGATCTTGGACCTCCCAACCTCCAGAACCATGAGAAATAAATTTCTGTTGCTTATAAGCCACCCAGTCTATGGCATTTTGTTATAGCACCTGAATGGGCTGAGAGATCATACCAAACAAAAAAGAGGACGTGCTGTATGATTTCATTTACGTAAAACTCTAGGCAATGACTACTTATTTATACTGACAAAAAGCAGATCAGTGGTTGGCTTGGGGATGGGTGGGTAAGAGGGGGTGTGAAGTGGTAAGGAACATGAAGGTGGAATTGTGGAATTACAAAAGGCTATAGGGAAACTGCTTGGGGATGATGGAGATGCTCACTGTCTTTTCTTTTTAATTATTATTTTTTCTGAGACAGAGTTTCACTCTTGTTGCCCAGGCTGGAGTGCAATGGTGCAATCTCAGCTTACTGCAACCTCCGCCTCCTGCGTTAAAGTGATTCTCCTGCCTCAGCCTCCCAAGCAGCTGGGATTACAAGTATGTGCCACCATGCCCGGCTAATTTTT